>NC_041061.1:1870141-2183569 GCF_900634775.1 Gouania willdenowi
TAACAATGTGAAATAAAATAATAATTAAATAATAAAGGAAAAAAAATAGCTTCTCTAGCTTAGTAAATAAAGAATACACAATCTGACTCCTAATACCACTGGTTCAGTCAGTGGAATTAAAAATGTAAAATTAAATAAAAAATAAATAATAAAAGAGCTAAAATTGGTGGAAAAACATTAAAAATAAACATAAATCAGCTTTTTGAAATAGTTTAGCACAATTTAAAATGTTAATTAAATTTTTTTAAAAAAGCATCGCTGGTGTGTGATCGGAGGTTAGTAGCATTTAGCGTTAGCATCACAGTTAGTAGCATTTAGCGTTAGCATCACAGTGTGTGGCACTAACTCTCATCCAGTCAGTGTTCTGTTAAACTTCTGAGCTTTGACATCTTTTATCTTCTCTAATATGTGTTTGAACTCTTTATTATGTAACTCAGGTAGCGCTGTCTGTCTCTGACTCATATTATTGGCTCATCATCTCGTGACGTGGAGATGGATCAGGACACGGTGAAGGAACAACATGAGATCCAGACTGAAGCTCAGAGGTGTGTGTGTGTGTGTGTGTGTGTGTGTGTGTGTGTGTGTGTGTGTGTGTGTGTGTGTGTGTGTGTGTGTGTGTGTGTGTGTGTGTGTGTGTGTGTGTGTGTGTGTGTGTGTGTGTGTGTGTGTGTGTGTGTGTGTGTGTGTGTGTTAGGATAAGCTATGAATGAAAGTTTATTTTAATTAGTAAATAATGTTTATTTCTATATCACATTTCACAGACAGAGGTCACAAAGTACTTTACATATCAGTATAGACCGGGATTGAACCCCCAACCTCTCAATCAGCGGACGACCCCTCTACCACCTGAGCCACGGTCGCCCCAATTAATTAAATTTCATATCAATTAATATTAAAATACTGTAAAATATTGTAAACATAATTTTTACAAATGCTACTGTACAGCATTATGATCCACACACACACACACACACACACACACACACACCGTCATCTCTTCCATTAGCTCGTTATCCAGTTTTCTTCTCCATAGATAAATATTATCTGCCCTGAAATCATGACATTGTTCTCAAACAAAGAAGAGAAGCTAACGTTAGCTAGTTACGCTGCTCTGTCTTTGCTAACAGTGATTAGCATGTGTGCTAACTCCAGCTGCTGTTTAATGAGGCTCTCCTTTGACACAGTTAAAATATAGCAATAAACTTTTGTCTTGTACAGTTTGTATAAAACTTTGTCACTTTTTAGCACAAAATATTTCTAGACAGAGTTTATAAGTTTACTTTTATTCTGTCATCGTCTCACTCACCTCACAGCTGCTCTTTGCAGGCGCGTGCATGTGAGCGTGCACCAGCATCAAATGTGCTGCAGTTTGTACATTTACCACCCAAACATTGATCATTTAAAATCATTCTTGTGGGTGTGTTTTTCAAATGTTGTTTTATAGATGTTCAGAGGTGAGACCACGTCAGAGCTCAGCACTCACACCTCTGTACATTAGTGTTACACTCTCAGTCTGTGTGTGTTCAAGGAAGCAGCTCCCAACTGCTGGACCTGGACCTGGACCTGGACCTGGACCTGGACCTGAACCTGAACCTGGACCTGGACCTGGACCTGGACCTGGACCCAGCTGTGAGTCTTTTGGAAGTAACGAGTCCATGGACAAACTCATTAGCTTCAAAGAAGGTCAATCTCCTGATCCACGGTGAGTCCACATAAAGGAGGTTGTTTATTGTCTTCCTGATGGTCCAGGTTCTTCTCACTCCACACTGATAAAACATCAGTAAACATGACTCAGCACTTTGTTTGTTATTTGAAGTGGTGTTGATGTAAATCTCAGCAAACAGTGGAAATTGATGAAAGAAAGAAAGTGAGTGATGTCCAGGTCATTTGAAACACCAGCATTAAAAGATCTATGCTGACAAAGGTCAAAGAGAAAAGGCTTTGTAGGAATGTCTCCAGTGTGTAGGTGAGTCTTTGACAGCGTGTGATCTTCAGATTTGTGAAGGATTGAAGCCAAATAAAGCCTCAGTCCAACAGACTTGTTCTCCTGTTCAGTGGAAACATGCTGAGATGTTCCACACGTGAGCTGAGCTCCAAAGGCTGCTCCACACTCACTGCACTGTGGCTCTGCAGGACAGCACCCACTGTTACTGATGTTCACATGATGTTAGCATGTTAGCAGAGCTTCCTGTGCTTTCCTCCAGCTGCTCCTCAGCATGTCTGATTGTCTGTGTCTTCTCCACAGCAGCTTGGAGGGTGTGGATGGTTCCTCTGGAGCTGAGCCTGACTCCATCTTTACGGTGTGTACGTCTACAAAGACACTAAACCTGTGTCAGCCTGTGATCAAAGCACTGTGTACTTCTACACACACACACACACACACACACACACACACACACACACACACACACACACACACACACACACACACACACACACACACACACACACACACACACACACACACACACACGTGTTCATGTTTAGTTTGAATTCAGGTCAAATGTCACGTTATCCACACTTTTCTCTGTTGTTTATTGGGCGGTCGATTAAATCTGGGCTTCTTTTCACAACTTTTGTCAAGTTTTTAGAAAATAATCTGAAGAAAACAGAATTTAAAAAGTTTCCATTTCGTGGCAACAAAAGTTAAAACGTAAACATTTCAAATAACTCTTGTGTTCCTCACATCATTAGTTCTTTTATTTTGAAGTTGTAGATATCTCAGACCTTCCAATTACATACATTTAATGAATATTCAGAATATTTACCAGAGAATTTTGTGATTTTTTTCTTCTCATTTTATGTGTTTTTTTATCTGAGCAGAAAGTAGCAGCACCAGGAGAAGTTCCCTGTGACGTCTGCACTGGAACCAAAGTGAAGGCCCTGAAGTCCTGCCTGGACTGTGTGATCTCCTACTGTGAGACTCACCTGGAGCCTCATCTGACAGCATCACGTCTGAGAAGACATCAGCTGGTGGAGCCTGTGGAGAACCTGGAAACCAGAATGTGTCCAAAACACAGCAAACCTCTGGAGCTGTTCTGTCAGAGTGATCAGACATGTATCTGCTTGATGTGTTCTGTTTTGGAGCACAAGAGTCACCAGTTAGTTCCTCTGAGAGAAGAGTGTGAAGAAAAGAAGGTGGACCTTAAGCAGATGATCCAGAAGAGACGAGAGAAGCTGGAGGAGATCAGAGAGTCAGTGAGGATCAGGAAGGATGCTGCAGACAGAGCTGAAGGTGTGGAGATGTTCACTGCTCTGATGGAGCTTGTTCAGAGAGGCCTGAAGGAGCTGATGGAGACGATGGAGGAGAAACAGGAAGCAGAAGAGAAAGAGGCTGAAGGTTTGATCAAAGAGCTGGAGGAGGAAATCTCTGAGCTGATGAAGAGAAGCTCTGAGGTGGAGCAGCTCTCCCGCTCTGAAGACCACCTCCACCTCCTCCAACACTTCTGCTCCCTGAAAGCTCCTCCAGCCACCAAGGACTGGACAGAGGTCATGGTCCGTCCATCATCATATGAGGAGACTGTGCTGAGAGCTGTGGCTCAGCTGGAGGACACACTCAGTGACAAGATGATGAAGATGAAGATGAAGATGATGAAGATGAAGATGATGAAGATGATGCAGCAGTTTGCAGTAGATGTGACTCTTGATCCTCTTACAGCTCATCCTAAACTCGTCCTGTCTGATGATGGAAAACAAGTTTATCACAGTGATGAGAAGAAGAAACTTCCAGACAACAAAGAGAGATTTTCTAAATGTGTCTGTGTTTTAGGGAAACAGAGTTTCAGTTCAGGCAGATTTTATTTTGAGGTTCAGGTTAAAGGAAAAACTAAGTGGGGTTTAGGAGTGGTTAAAGAATCTATCAACAGGAAGGGAGACATCTATCTGAGACCTGAGAATGGTTACTGGACTGTGATACTCATAGATAGAAATGTGTATAAAGCACTTGATGATCCTTCAGTCATTCTTCATCTGAAGTGTGTTCCTGAGAAGGTGGGTGTGTTTGTGGACTATGAGGAGGGTGTGGTCTCCTTTTATGATGTAGATGCTGCAGCTCTGATCTACTCCTTCACTCACTGCTGCTTCACTCACAAACTACATCCATACTTTTGGTGGTAAAAACTCATCACCTCTGATCATCTGTCCTGTCAATCAAAGTGAATGATCAGTGTCATGATGAAGTCTCACCAACAATAGATTCAATGGTTCTCTGCAACCATTCACTTCTCCAGGTTGGTTACACACTCCATCCAACCTAACATGTATGTTTCTCAACAGTGGGAGGAAACATTTTATTAAAGAAGCTTCACATTTGGTGTTTGGATTGTGATGAAATATGTTTGAAAAAGTGATTTTTTTATTTAAATACCACAAACTTGTTAAATTGTACAAACATGTAAGTTGTTTAATGATTAGTTTAAAGGTGTTAGTGGATGGTAAAATAGGAACATGATTATTTTATATGAAATGTAATGAAAACAAAACAATTGCAGAAATGTATCAAAATAAAGTGTTTTTTAAGTCACTGCTACTCTTACTTATTATCTTAACCTTTAATTAAAGTAAAACTGTGAAGTTTTGGTGTTTAAGATATTGACATTTATTCAACCATCCTTTTACAACACATAAAATAATAATTAGTAATTAGATAAATACTCAGTGTAATTATCATTTAATAAAAATCAAATCTAAAAGAATAACTAATTTTAATAAAATAACTACATTTTTCACATTGTGCCTCAGATCATTTACACATTTTTACCTTTTTTACTTCATTTACTTCAAGCTGTTGGAGATGCAGCTGAAACCCATTTAATTCATTTTTCATTTGTACATTTATGTCTGACTTACACTTTTTATATTTTTCCACTGTTATTTTGTATTTGTTTCATTTGGACTGTGATATTATTTGATGTACATGGGGAATCTATGTTGGTTTGCATTTTCATGAAAGGAATAAATACATTTATGTTGACATTTACTTTGGTTTTTTACCGTCTGCTCTTGTTTAATCGTGTTACTGTAACAAGTGAATTTACCATCAATAAAGATCTATTCTATTCTATTCTATTCTATTCTATTGTATTTCTTTAACCAGCTCAGAAAGATGAACAACAGAATGTTATTTCCAACATAAACATTGTGTTGTATCCTAGGCTCACTGAAACAGAGCGCCCCCTGTGGTCAAACATGAAACTTATGTGTCGTAAAGGAATGTCATGTTGTAGCTGCTGCTCTTACAGTTTGCCCCCTGGTGGTCAAATAAAGCCATTGCAGTTGATTTCATCACTTCCTCATATCTAAGATTAGTCCTTAGATTTTTTAGACACATTAGCGTTGCAGCAACAATTGGTCAATGAATGTCCACTGGACATTTATGTTAATCATGTTACTATAGAAACGTAATAGAATCGTTGGAGTTTTTCTCTCATTTTGTGTGTTTATGTCAAATGTCAGCACAGTTTTCCCACGCTTTTATCTAAATATTGCAGTCATTTTTAATCACAAATTGTTGAAAAATAAAACTTTGTCTTTTCTAAAATACTGCATAATTATTAAATTTATTCCACACATTTTTTTCCCAAATTAAATAAAAACAAAACTTGGTCACAAACTCAAGGAAATTTAAATATTGGATTTTGTCTGTAACGTCCAGTATTTTACATATATTTATAGAACATAATAATGTTATTTTTATGTGTTTTTGTCCAAAATGTGTATTTTTTTCTTTAATGTTTTTGTTGTTTTATGTGTTTTTATGGTTTTATTTTGTGTGTGTTTTGTTTGTCGTATTGTGTGTTTTTGTTGTTTGTTTTTTGTTAATTTAATTTAATTCAACTTTATTTATATAGCACAAATTACAACAATAGTCATCTCAAAGCACTATTATTTAGTATATTTCTCTTTATTTTTTGTGTTTTTGATGTCGTCGTGCGTTTTTCGTGTCATTTTTTTGTTGTTTGTTTTTGTGTAAAATTCTACATATTTTTTTTCTCATTTTGTGTGTTTTTCTTGTCAAATGTCAGCACATAGTTTTCCTATGGAAGCTTAAAAGAGTCATAATTAATTAAATAAAAACAACATTTTGAAATAATTACTATTTTGATAATTAACAGACAAATATATAATATGGGCAATAAATTGTTAAATAAGTTAATATTATTATGAGATACATTTTATTATTCTTTAATATTTTAATATTATTTTATTATAATTAAATATTTCATAATGATTATTTTAACAACATCATAATTCTTCAAATAATAACTTTTTATTTATTTTCCAAGATTTTATAAAATAAAAAACTTATGAAAGAAAAATTGACTTTGTTAAAAACGTTTTTTATTTTCTAAAATCTTGGAAAATAATTTAAAAAGTCATTATTTTAAAAAGTACGATGTTGTTAAAATAATTGTGAAATATACAATTTTAATAAAATAACAATTATTAGATATTTAAATTAATAAAACATGTTTCATAATAATATTACCTTATTTACAATTTAATGGCCATTATATTTATCGAAATGGTATTTATTTCAAAATGTTGTTTTTATTTATTTATTTAATTATGACTCTTTTGGGTTTCGATATTTTCCCACACTTTTATCTATTGATGGAAGTCATTTTTAGTCACAAATTGTTAAAAAAATGAATATTTATCTTTTCCAAAATCCTGTAATTTTATTACATTTATTCCACACATTTTTCCCAAATTAAATAAAAACAAAAATTGGTCACAAACTTAAGGAAATTTAAATATTGGATATTGTCTGTAACGTCCATTAATTTATGTATATTTATAGAACAAAATAAAGTTTTTTTTGTGTGTTTTTATTGTCATTTTTTGTTTTTCTCATTTTTTTGTTTTTGTCTGAAATGTGTATTTTTTTTCTTTTATGTTTTTGTTGTTTTATGTGTTTTCATGGTTTTGTTTCTTGTGTTTTTTGTTTGTGAATTTAATTAAATTCAACTTTATTTATATAGTACAAATTACAACAATAGTCATCTCGAAGCACTATTATTTAGTATATTTCTTTTTATTATTTGCGTTTTTCATGTCATTTTTTGTTGTTTGTTTTTGTGTAAAATTCTACATATTTTTTTTCTCATTTTGTGTGTTTTTCTTGTCAAATGTCAGCACATCGTTTTCCTATGGAAGCTTAAAAGAGTCATAATTAAATAAATAAAAACAACATTTTGAAATAAATACTATTTTGATAAATAACAGACAAATATATAATATGGCCATTAAATTGTTAAATAAGTTAATATTATTATGAGATACATTTTATTATTCTTTAATATTTTAATATTATTTTATTATAATTAAATATTTCATAATGATTATTTTAACAACATCATAATTCTTAAAATAGTAACTTTTTATTTATTTTCCAAGATTTTATAAAATAAAAAAAACTTATGAAATAAAAAGGCCATTGTGGAAAAGGACAATATGAAATAAATATTGATTTTGTTAAAAATGTTTTTTATTTTCTAAAATCTTGGAAAATAAATTAAAAAGTCATTATTTTAAAAAGTACGACATTGTTAAAATAATTATGAAATATACAATTTTAATAAAATAACAATTATTAGATATTTAAGAATAATAAAACATATTTCATAATAATATTACCTTATTTAACAATTTAATGGCCATTATATTTATCAAAATGGTATTTATTTCAAAATGTTGTTTTTATTTATTTAATTATGACTCTTTTGGGTTTCCATATTTTCCCACGCTTTTATCTAATGATGGCAGTCATTTTTAATTGCAAATTGTTGAAAAATAAATCTTTATTTTTTCCTCAATTCTTGTCTGTAACGTCCATTATTTTACGTATATTTATAGGGCAGAATTATGTTAAAATTACTTGTTTTCCCGCCTTAGGGGCCTTATTTGGCCCCTGAACTAAAATGAGTTTGACACCCCTGCCATAGAGGGTAGTCACTATTATATTTTTACAACAAAATACACCAATATTTTGACTAAAATGTCAATCAAAAACAATACTTCAGACCAAATACTTTAGTTTTCAGCAGAAAAATGATGGTTTTAGGTTTAGTTCCTGTTTAACAGCTGGTTTTTATTGAAGTGGGCGGATGTTTTGGAGAGTTAGGGCTGGGAATTGTCTGACAGATCTGGCAACCCTGGGCGTAGTTCCTGAGAATGAAAGTGAAAGTGTGAGAGCAGTAAAAAAGAGGAAGTGTGAGAGCAGAGCTGTGGGAGACTCCAGTCTGTGTTTGTGAGGAGAAAAGCTTGAAGACACTTCCTGTGTTGTTTGTCAAAGACTCAAAGAGTGGTGAGTAAAGTTGTTCACATTGACTGTTTGGCCACAGGCACAAGTATTTATTCATTTTAATGTGACACGTTTAACACGTGATCATTACTTTATTGTTTGATCCCAACATACAGATTGTAAATCACTAAATACAATGAGAAAACATTGGGGCTGTGTCTGAATATTCCCTCCTATCTCTTTTCCTATCCACTTTTCCTACTGCGGTCAAATCAGCCGCTTTACGTTGTTTTCTTGTGCGTGAATATTCTGACACTTACGGTAATCACAATGAGACCGCCCTGAAGAGCTGCTGGAAGAGAGAAAAACACATTTAACAATATTTCACCCAACTTTGACGTGGAATAAAAAGATCATTTTCCATAAGCAGTCAATGATTCATATTTTGATGAACTTAGTACTTCATAGACTACATGCATGAATAATATTGAGTACTTTTACTGTGTACTTTTTGAGTAATCCTCTGTCAAAATCATGTACAGATTATAAATTTAAGGATATTTCACGTCAAAGTTTGGTGAAATCTCCTTAATTCGTGATCTGTATATGTTCAGTGTAAAGTTCAGTGAAATATGAATCATGGACTACTTATAGAAAATGATCTTTTTATTCCACGTCAAATATAAATATATATATATAAGTACTTGGTGATTTTGCCTAAAAAAATCTCCAATTTGTTAAAGAAAAATTCAATTTTTGATTAGTTTTTCAATGTTTTTTTTTTAATGTACTTAAAAATGAGTGCAGACATCAGATATATTGTTAAAAGTGCTACTTTGTTGCTCAAATCTAACTTAGAAATAAACACTTTTATATCAAGTTTCTTCACCAAAATATGTTTTAGTTTATTTTCCTAATTTGATATTACAATTTAAATGTTTTAGTTTGTTCAATAATTATTATTTGATCTTATTTTATTCATTTTTTAATGAAGCCTGAGATGAATTACATTTAGTCTTATTCTTATATTTCTTGTTCATATTATTATTATTATTATTCATGTTTATTCTTCTTGTTGTTCTTATATTTGTGTTTCTTATTTTTGGTAAATTGTCATTAAAACAAAAGTATTTAGTGTTTGAAGATCAAGTTATTTATTGAATAATTCATTTATTGAATTCATTATTTAGGTATTTGTTTACTTGTTTACTGATTTATTTATGTATTGATTTAATTCATGTTTAGCCTACATTCTAGTTGTAAACGTTAAAGTAGTGAAAATATCTTTAAACAAACTATTTTCATCATTATTTCTACTGTTAATTATTTGTGTGAAATTGTTCGACTAATGTTCAAATCTATGTTTGTTTTTCTTTCTTTTTGTGTGTGTGTTTATGTGTAGATATGTGTGTATGTGTGTATATGTGTGTGTGGAGTTATATTTAAGTTTTTAATGTCATTAATCTCTATGTATCATGTATTTATGGGTGTGTAATTGTACGTGTTAGTGTATATATGTACATTTATGTGAATTATGTTGACGTTTTAGATACAAAGTCATAAACACATTTCATTCATATTTGTATTGTTATTTATTAAAGAGAAGTGTTGAGAGGTTATTAAATGATACTTGTGTGAATATGTGTTAGATGTCTTATGTTTAAATGTTATGTTTAATTTTCACTTTTATTATTTAGTGTTTGAAATAATCACTATACAGTCAATCAATAGATACATTTGGTACATTTGGAGTCAATAATTTGATGACTTTTAATAAAAATGATCCCTTCTCTTTTAATTGTTCTATGGAAAAATGTACTTTTACAAAGGTTTATGAAACAAAGAGCTTATTTTTGCATGTTTATTCATTGATTTTCTAACACAATGTATTAGAATTCATAAGACAAATGTATATATAAGGGATAATTATGTTTTAGTGTGTGATACTATCCAAATTCACAAACTAAATAGAATAAAAATCTGTACTATTACCATAATAACTTATTTAAACTGCAAGTTATAACTTTTTACTCAATACATGAAAGACAAAGACATAAAAACTAAAGAAAAGAACTCATTTAAACTCATGAATCAATGTTTGATATCATGATTATTACCCCAAATAACTACTGTAATCCTATTAAACAACAACAAAAACATAAACAAAGTTATTGTCCATTATAAGTACGTTAAAATAAATCAAGTTAAACACAAACAACTAATCATGAATGTCTATTATTTATAAATCAACTTCTATCTGAAAAAACAAAGTCAAAACCACAATTATCTAAACAAACTACTGACCATATTTAATACTGACCCATAAACACAAACAAGTGATTCATGTCTAACGTTTACAAACCAAAAGCAAACAATGTTTAAAATCAGCCCAAAGACAAAAACAAAGACTTATTAATGTAACACAAATAAATAAACCATCAACAGTTAACGTGTAATATCATCATTCTAAAGCAACTCATATTTAAAATACACACTAAAAAAACACAAACAACTATTCAATGTCAAATGTATAGCAAAAAAAAACCATCAAGTTTAATAAAAATGTTTAAATCAAAGTTGTTAAAAAACACCAACATAGTAAAATGTTTGATTGAAGCTAATAATGAAGTACAACTAGTTAAATGAAGTCAATATGAATCTTTTCAAAATGAAAAGTCTTAAGTTTAATGATTAGTTTTGACAGACAATAATCAAACTAAAATACAATTCTCTGTTAGACTTTTTACCATCCATCTGTGATGACATGACTCAGCAGTAAATGAAGTTCTACACGCCCGCTGGGTTTCCAAAGGGTCTGACTCTGGGTCGGTACAGATGCCCGTCCACTATCTGGTAGATGGTCATGTGACCTCTTTGACGTGGGGACTTTCACCCTCACGCTTTTTAAGATGAAGTATGAACTTCTAGTTGAACTCATAGACGTAAGGAAATATGTTATCATGTCAGGAATGGTCATGTGACCATATTTAAAATGAAGTGTGAACTTCTAATCTATCAGTGACACATTTAACATTACACACTAACCCAGTGTTTGTTTAAACGTGTACCAGCCCTGATTTAAGGGTGGCTCTGTTTCTCTCTTTACTCTTTACAGAGCTTTTATTACTGATTTAGAGTCAATTCCTCTCCATCAATCAGGATGTGCTGCTGTCTCTCTGCAGTTCAGCTCTTTTTCAACCTCCCCTTTAAAAAACAATCATCTCTCATCATCATAGTAAACGTTACATTTAAGAAATAAGTCCAAATAATCAAAATAGAAAAACAACAAATAAAGTCTCCTGTTATTCCATTTCATGTTTCCATTGTTTATGATTATCTTTACAGTTTTTAGGTCTAAATATGGCAGGTGTTAATAACTTACTCTGTAGGTTGGAGCTGTTCCCCCGTGGACATTCATTCATTATTATATATGTGTGACTAGGGATGGACGATGTTCACAAAAAAATAAAAAAAAATAAATTATCCCGATAATTTCCGGTATTTATCACGATAACGATAAAAATCACGATTAAATAAAAACCATAAATAAATTCACAACTTAGTGTAAACAGGTTCTTTACAAACACAAATAAATGTTAATAAATCAACATTAGACACATTTAAAAAGGCTACAATAACTGCTGACTCATCATGAGCTGATATTTTATAGAATATATTAGTGCATGTGTGTCACTCTATTAGTGTTATTGTATGTCATTCATTTATTTCATCACTTAAAATGAAATGATTTTCTTAAAAAAAAGCACAAATAACTTTATTAGTGTTTTCACTGCTGCTGAATCTTGTTTAATAATGATAATGAGTTACATAAAGTTATGATTGATAAAAAACTCTGATTTCCTATAATTAAACCAGATCAAGCTGATGATTTAATCATTCAGTATATTTAGTGTAATAATCTTAATAGTTACATTAGTCTAATGGGACCAGCTTTGTCTGTGAACACGTGAAATATCATTAAATAATAGTAAATAGTGACGTTAGCATTTATGCTAACATTTATTTCACACAACGTGTGACATGTTTATCTTTTATTCTTCCATAAAGTATTAAATCTGATCATAAACAAATCAGTGGTTTTATGACAGTAAGACGTGTTTTTTTACTTGCTTTGTTCCTTATATGGAGTGGTTAGCGTTAGCTCTTAGCTCAGTGTGTCGGTGAGTTAGCTTAGCATAGTTAGCTTTAGTTGAGTTTCCAGTTCATATTCGTTGCTCCAGGTTCATCTCTGTCCCCGTGTTTGTAGAACTTTGGGTGGATCTGATGGAGGAACTTGGATTGGTTGACTTTGTTGATGGTTTTCTGGTTTTAACCAAGTAGTGGTTGATGATGTATCACAGCTCAGCAGCTTCAGGTAGCTGAGACCATCACCTCACACACACACACACACACACACACACACACACACACACACACACACACACACACACACACACACACAGACAGCGGTGTGTGAGGGGGCGTGGCTGTGCACAGCAGAGCTTCCGTAAACAACGTTCTGCTCCAGAGAATAAGAAGTTGTTGACGACAAACAGGGGCAGTTTTGGTCTGTGGAACACGTTTTTTTGGGGGGTCATTCTTGGCTAAATTGAGGAACAAATGGTCCGTGGCCCTCGCTAATTTCCCACATGCGAATTTATCGTTTATATCGTGGGATGACATATTCTTACCGGTGAGAATGTTTTTGAGGATAAATCATAAACGATAATATATCACACATTCCTATGTGTGACAATCTTGTGTAACAGGTGCTTCTCACCGTCTTTTTTGGCTCCGCCTCCAGAGTCCAGAACCTCTTTGTCGTCTCATGGTCTCAGGCACGTCGGGGGTCACCAATTGTTAGAGTTTTGAGCTAACTCTCATGTTCAGTACCTGAGATTACACACAGAGAGACATAGTCAGAGGTTTTGCTGAATCAATCAATCAATTTATTAGAGATGAACAGAAAATGAATCAACAACAATATCAAGTCAGTAGAAGAACAGACACTCATCTAAAACACAGCTGTGGGCCTCAGGGTCTGCTCACTCCCTGGGCCACCAACCTAGATTTCTTAGCATTTTGATTCCATGTTGTTATCTAGTGTTTCTCCTCCTTTGGCTGACACATGGCTGGGTCATGTGACTTCTTTTGTTGTGATACGTCAGACATTAGTGATTGTCAGGGTCAAACATGAGCTCATCATAGATAAAGACATACATGCAGGAAGACATTTACAAGTCAAAGCACAGTTTTTAAACCTTTAAATCTGACACTATTTATTTAAATTAGAAGATGTTTTACATTTAGAAATCACATGATCACTTACTGTAGTTAATGATGTCATTTACTGGTCATTTAAAGATTATTGATTTATTCCTTATTAATATTGATCATTTAGGGTCTATTGGGTCTGCTTTATTTGATTATTTAGGGATATGAACATGATTTGTTTAACGTGTATTAAGTTTAATTTTTAAAATAGAATTATTCTTATTTGTTAATGATTTAGATTCTGTACACTTTGGATCAAGCTGACTTTTTAGTGTTAATCTGATTGTCTTATTTAGATCTGATTAATCTCATCGTTTACTTGTTTTTTGTTAGATTATGATGAAGTTGAAATCAGATGTTCTGAAACTGTTTGTTCCAAAGAATAGGCAGTGAGAACGTTGAATACATTTATTGAGTATAAAGACATATAATTATAGTATTACACACAATAATAAACCATGAATAATAATCCATTCCAACACTACGAAGCTGGCTAACGTCTTACGGAGCTAAATCACCATGGTTACTTAGGCTGAACGTCTAACCTGGTCAGGACCAGGTTTTGTTCTGGCGAGGATCTGAGCGAGTCAGGGTTGAGGTCAATTACATTTTTCAATTACATCTTAAAATATCCATATTCAATTACGATTAAATTACAGTTATTTTCATCCACCTGAAAGTCAATTACAATTACGCTCTTAATTACTAAATGACTTAACCATGTCTTAAATCAGCTGTAAAATGCACTAAAACCATTATCTGTCATCTAGTTTGTTTCTCATCTTGTTCGTCTTAAATTAAGGCTGTACCCCTTGATTTATTATTATTTTTAAATGTTAAAATTATCTTCATAACAAAGCTCATAACAGCCAATCTATAATAAAACAAAACCCTGCCCTTTACGAGGTACAGCAGACCATGATTCATGCTAAAGTACTCTAATACCTACTACCTGTGTGGGTGTGAAGATTCACAAGGTAATATTCACCATGGCAACCGAGGAATGCACACCTATAGAATCCAACAACCAACCCTGATTAACATGTTGGGATTGACCCACTTTAGGAGGTGGAGCAGACAAGGATTCCAGTTGAACATTGTAGCCAGGCTGAAATCAACACGCTTAACTTAGCTTGTTGTAATCAAGATTCGTAGGACAGCTTCTGTCTAACGGACAATGTTTGATTAGGTGAAACCCGCTAACGGAGATAAATCCAGGATATAATTATTTAACTTCGTAGTATAGCCCCTAAAGGTTTGTGCTAAGTTAAACTTTCATCTGTTATTACACAATATTTTGGTTATTTTAAAGAAAACAAGATTGTACATTAAAATAAAGAGTGCAAAGAATGTAATTTATGGTTTTGAAAAGTTCCAGTGTCAATATGAGAGAACCGTAGAACTAATTTGAACCTTAAACATTCAAACTATTGCACTTTTACATTCAGCTGCTGAGGCACAGCAGACTGTCCACATTACTACAGGAGGACTGAATCAGTGCTAAATACTAGAAGTGATCCCAGTGAGATGGACTCAGAAACATTAGTAAAGGAACGCTCCACAACAATGAGAGTGTCCTGTTAATGTGCTGCTTGTCTCTGTCCCTCAGTGTGTGGACATGTCTGCTGCCTGCAGTGGGACGTCTGAAGATCACTTCCTGTGCTCCATCTGTCTGGAGGTGCTCACTGATCCAGTCACCACATCATGTGGACACAACTTCTGTGAACCATGCATCAGCACACACTGGGACACCAGTACCACCAGCAGGTGTCCCGTGTGTAATCAGGTCTTCAGCACTAAACCTCAGCTGAAGGTCAACATTATGATGCGTGAGATGGTTTCTCAGTTCAGACGTGAATCTGAGCAGAAAGCAGCAGCACCAGGAGAAGTTCCCTGTGACGTCTGCACTGGAACCAAAGTGAAGGCCCTGAAGTCCTGCCTGGACTGTGTGATCTCCTACTGTGAGACTCACCTGGAGCCTCATCTGACAGCATCAGGTCTGAGAAGACATCAGCTGGTGGAGCCTGTGGAGAACCTGGAAACCAGAATGTGTCTAAAACACAGCAAACCTCTGGAGCTGTTCTGTCAGAGTGATCAGACATGTGTCTGCTTGATGTGTTCTGTTTTGGAGCACAAGAGTCACCAGTTAGTTCCTCTGAGAGAAGAGTGTGAAGAAAAGAAGGTGGAGCTGGTGAAGACAGATGCTGACCTTCAGCAGATGATCCAGAAGAGACGAGAGAAGCTGGAGGAGATCAGAGAGTCAGTGAGGATCAGGAAGGATGCTGCAGACAGAGGGAAAGCTGAAGGTGTGGAGATGTTCACTGCTCTGATGGAGCTTGTTCAGAGAGGCCTGAAGGAGCTGATGGAGACGATGGAGGAGAAACAGGAAGCAGAAGAGAAAGAGGCTGAAGGTTTGATCAAAGAGCTGGAGGAGGAAATCTCTGAGCTGATGAAGAGAAGCTCTGAGGTGGAGCAGCTCTCCCGCTCTGAAGACCACCTCCACCTCCTCCAACACTTCTGCTCCCTGAAAGCTCCTCCAGCCACCAAGGACTGGACAGAGGTCATGGTCCGTCCATCATCATATGAGGAGACTGTGCTGAGAGCTGTGACTCAGCTGGAGGACACACTCAGTGACAAGATGATGAAGATGAAGATGAAGATGATGAAGATGATGCAGCAGTTTGCAGTAGATGTGACTCTTGATCCTCTTACAGCTCATCCTAACCTCGTCCTGTCTGATGATGGAAAACAAGTTTATCACAGTGATGAGAAGAAGAAACTTCCAGACAACAAAGAGAGATTTTCTAAATATTTTATTGTTTTAGGGAAACAGAGTTTCAGTTCAGGCAGATTTTATTTTGAGGTTCAGGTTAAAGGAAAAACTAAGTGGAGTTTAGGAGTGGTTAAAGAATCTATCAACAGGAAGGAAAAGATCACTGCGACTCCTAAGAATGGTTACTGGACTGTGATACTCAGAGATGGAAATGTGTATACAGCATGTGATGATCCTTCAGTCATTCTTCATCTGAAGTGTGTTCCTGAGAAGGTGGGTGTGTTTGTGGACTATGAGGAGGGTGTGGTCTCCTTTTATGATGTAGATGCTGCAGCTCTGATCTACTCCTTCACTCACTGCTGCTTCACTCACAAACTACATCCATTCTTTTGTCCCAGTTTAAACTATGGTGGTAAAAACTCATCACCTCTGATCATCTGTCCTGTCAATCAAAGTGAATGATCAGTGTCATGATGAAGTCTCACCAACAATAGATTCAATGGTTCTCTGCAACCATTCACTTCTCCAGGTTGGTTACACACTCCATCCAACCTAACATGTATGTTTCTCAACAGTGGGAGGAAACATTTTATTAAAGAAGCTTCACATTTGGTGTTTGGATTGTGATGAAATATGTTTGAAAAAGTGGAATTAAAAAAAAAAATATTTTACAAAATTTTAATTGTACAAACATGTTACATATTTTATGATCAGTTAAAATGTGTTAGTGGATAGTGAAATAGAAACATGATTATTTTTTTTCTATGAAATGTAATGAAAATAAGATGCTCAGGTTGTCTAAGGAATGTATGTAAGTCCATCTACGTTTAATATGTAATTGTGTTGAGTATAACTGTGGTAAATATTGATTTTATGTGTTGTATGTTGTGGTGGTTTTGAATGGAATGAGACGGAGTCAAGTTTTAGGGTTTACTAGTCACATGTGGACACAGAATTTATTTGGTGAAAGGGTTTTAGAGGCAGAGCAGTTTTCCATGTGTGTGTCACAATAAATCTGTAGTTGTTCTGTGTTCTCAGGGTTTTGTAGCTGCTGATGGCGCTAAGCATAACCATGACAGAGTCTCAGAGAAGAGACCTTGGCAAATGTTTTCAGTGTACGATGGGCAGGACCAGAAGCGATTATGTAATCAAATGCCATTGTATATGGTTATAAATGTTGCTATATAAAACTGTGTACACTTTTCTTTTTCTTTTGTTTTTTGTTATATTATTTTTGAAACCTACATGTAAAAGAGGGTGATTGAACATCAAAGAAATATTTTCTGTTTATTTAGGTTTACTTAATTTTAATTGATTTTAACAGTTTTTATTTTTTTTTATTTTTATTTTTATTTTAAGAAAAAAGATTTTTAAAGATCACAGGCATCTATATACTTTAGTATTGTATCTGTCAAATTGTGTTTTATGCCACCCTTTGTAAACTTTGTGTGATTGTTTAAACAAAAATACAGAAAAATAAGTAATTCATTAAAAAAAAGAAATGTGGTGAAAATAAAACATTTGCATGAATTAAGAAGAATAAATTGTTGAATGTTCAAACTTTAAAACATCCAAGTTTTTTTTTTAAAGTCACTTCTACTCTTCCTTATTGTCTAACCATTTAATTCAAGTGAAACTGTGAGGTTTTGGTGTTTAACAAGTGTTTATCACACTGGTAGCCCTTTGGATTTGTGAGGGAGCTGTAGTGATCCCTCCCTCAATGCCATTGGCCAGCCTTTGCTCTGTTAGACACAGGTTGTGTACAGACGCTAGTTAATCCGTCAGTTTTGAAAAGTCAAGACCAGTTGGTGGGGCCAGGCATTGACATCTCTTGTGTACATGGGGATCATCGGCTCTACCCAACCGCCATAGTCTATGTGGAAGTGGGGGGTCAGGTTTTTTTGCTAACAGTTGGGGTGGTAGAACAGCTTGCTCATCAGGTGATTTTGGGTCAGGATATCCCAATTTTGCAAGACCTAGTCCAAACATGTAAACCAGTTTGTGTGGTGACCAGATCACAGAACAGAGCTCAGATCAAGACAGCTCTAAACATTATGAAGGACAAGGCGGAGCTCGGGGCAGATGAGCTTCAACCGCATATACATTTTGTTAATGTGGACAAAAATGCTTTGTGCAACCAACTTTTTTTAAAATCTGAAATACCACTCGTGGGACCCTCAAAAATGCGTAAAAGCAGGCACCAAAGGAAACAAGAGAAAATGGCAGGTACAGCCAAACTTTTGTCAGAGTGTATTTCAAAGCTGGAGGTTTCTAATGATAACTTCTCTGTGGATTTTTCACAGCTCCAAAGTTAGGACAAGTCATTGCAGGATGCCTTTAGTGAGGCAAATGACCTGGGATGTAATAAACCCGGTGGTAACTGCTACTTCCAGAGGGACGGGTTGCTGTTTCATCAGTCTGGGGAGTCCAAGTAAGAAAGGTTAGTGGTTCCAAGCAATCTACGGGAACAGGTGCTAAAGCTGGGGCATAGTATCCTGTCGGCGGATCACTTAGGAATGTTTTCGAGACTAGGCATCCCCTCAGAGATTTTAACAGACCAGGGGACAAACTTTCTGTCCAATACTCTCAAGTATTGGGACCGTCCCTTATCACCCCCAGACTGATGGTCTCGTCGAGAGATACAACCGGACTCTCAAGAGCATGTTAAGAAAAATCGTCTCTATCAGCAGCAAAGACTGGAACAAGTGGTTGCCTTTCCACTTATTTGCTTACCGAGAAGTCCCACAGGCTTCCACAGGGTTCTCGCCCTTTGAACTTCTTTATGGTCGGCAGGTGAGGGGCCCCCTTGATGTTTTGCAGGAATCCTGGAATGGCAGGCAGGAGGGAACAGCCACCAACAATCTCATCTTTGTTCTCAAAATGCGTGACAAGATGGAACAGACCTCAAAGCTGGTGAGAAAGGAGATGGATGATGCTCAACAGGTCCAGAAAACCCGGTATGATCGTGTGGAAAGGAAGAGGTCCTTCGAACCAGGTCAATCAGATTCTGCATAGATTTCTGGAAGGTAAATGCACAATCAAAGTTTGATGCCTATCCTTTGCCTAGGCTTGACGACCTAATAGAGCGAGGGGGCCAGTCCCGGTTCATCAGCAACTCGTGGCAAGAGCATCTTTCCCACCTGGAGGCTGTTCTTCAGCGGATCAAGCAGGCCGACTTGACCATCAGTCCAAAGAAATGTTCCATGGTAAAGCAAGAACTGCAATATCTAGGACACATCTTAGGAAGTAGTGTGATTAGACCTGTGAAGGATAAGGTGGTGACTGTGAGAGCAGCTGAGAGACCAACCACGCGGAAGCAGGTCACGTTTTTTTTGGGCCTGGTCGGTTGGTAAAGACGGTTCATCAAAAACTTCTCTACACAAGCTGCACCCCTGTCTGACCTCACGAGTGCCCGCCAATCTAAATTCACCTGAGACGAGGAACAGGAAAGGGCATTTCAAGATCTGAAGGAATCGCTCTGCAAGGAGCCTGTTCTCCAGAGTCCAAATTTTTGCTTGCCATTTACAGTCTAGACAGAGGCGTCGCACAGAGGGATAGAGGGTGTCCTACTGCAAGGTGAAGGAGAGGAAAGGAAACCAGTGTCCTATGTCAGCAGGAAGCTGTTTTCGCGAGAGACATGCTACTCAATGGTCGAGTTAGAGTGTTTGGCCATCAAGTGGGTGATTGACTCTTTCAAATACTATCTCCTGGGGAGGGTATTCACCCTGGAAACTGATCATCGAGCTCTCCAATGGCTGGAGTCCATGGAGTCTGTCATTCTGGTCTTCGGAGAGAGCGAACGTGTTTTCACTCGCTCCGATAACACGACCTTGGGAGATTACCGGCTTACAGCTGCAGCTGGACAGCCTGAGAAAAGAAAACTTGGGCCCAAGACAAAAAGAAAAATGGGTAAAAAACCGCATGCAGACCCTCCAGAACCTGATCCGGGTTTGGAAGAGGTCAAGGAGATGATACGAAACCTCAAAGACGATCTATCTGCACGGATCACAGCCGAGATAAAGTCGTTGGAAAAGACGCTGGAAAGATCACTGGAAAGCCTTCAAAATGAAGCAAAGGTACTGAAACAACAGAATGTAATGAATGCTGAAGAGATAAAACTGCTGAACGTGAGGGTTGAAGAGCTGGAACAAAAGGAAAGAGAGAAAGATGTCATCATTACAGGCCTAAAGGTAATACCTAGGAGTTACGCGAGTGCGTTGAGACAGGCAACGGAACCGAGTGACGAAGACACAAAATCGATTGAACAACAGGTCATTGATTACTTGGAGTCGAAGGACATTGTCTTGAACCCTAACAACATTAACTCCTGCCAACTCCTGCCAAAGCGTAATGACACCAGAGCTGTAAAAATCACCTTCACGAATGTGAAATTTAAAGGAGAACTACTGAAGCAAGGCAAGAAACTGAAGGAAACGAAGGTTTTCATGAATTAAAACTTGACAAAACGAAACGCAAGCATCGCATGGAAGGCACGCCAAATAAAAAAAGGAGGAAAAATTCTAACGAAGTGGACAAGAAACTGCAGGATTTATATCATACCACTGGGAGAAGAGAATGGAAAACCAATCTTCATCAAAACAATGGAAGACTTGGGAAAATACGAAGGATCCACCTAAACAACAACATTACTGATGGTAATCACAGACATGGACCCAGATCTATATAAACACTGGAAACAAGACTCAGACTGTGCTTATTTAACAGACACTGAATTCAATGTGGAAACCAAGAGTAAAAAAGGTCTGTCAGTTATTCATTTCAATTGTCGTAGTATGTATGCAAATTTTGAACACATTAAGGATTACATTACAACCTTGTACAAGTTTGAAATAATAGCACTGTCAGAAACTTGGTTAAATGAACAGAAAGGTATGAACTTTACGATAAAAGGATATAAATTTGACTGTAAGAACAGATTATATAAGCCAGGTGGTGGGGTGGCATTATACATAAAAGATAACAATGAAATGGAGATACTAGAATCGATGAGTACAACTGTGGAAGGAGTAATGGAATGTGTAACAGTAAAAATAACGAGACCAAAGGGAGAGAACATATTAATCTGTTGTTTGTATCGAGCTCCTGATTGCAAAATAGCCATATTTAATGAGAACCTAACCAAAATAATAGAAAAGGCTAAACACAAGAGCATATTGATCTGTGGAGACTTCAATATAAACATTCTAAATCCCTTAAAAAACACACACATCGAAGACTTCATTAACTACATGTACACAAATGGACTAAAACCTCTTATAACGAAACCAACTAGAATCAATAAATACAGCTCAACACTGATAGATAACATCTTCACAAATATACAAAATTCAGATCTAACCAATGGAATATTAATAAATGACATCTCCGACCATTAACCAATATTTACAATAGTTAATACTAACAACAACATCCACCTAGAAACACTAGAACCAAAAACATACAAAAGACTGGAAGGAGAAAAACAGCTAGAAAACTTTAAACAACAGAAACGTGGAAGGAGGTTGTTACAAAACAGGAGGTGAACAGTGCATATGACACATTCACAGACATAATAACTACAATATATGATAAATGCTGCCCTTTGAAACAAATAATCAACCGTAAGACAAACACAATACCATGGATTGATAAAAAATTAGCAAACGCATGCAAAAAAAATACATTATATAAAAAATCTCTTAAAGACAAAACATTGAAAACAGAACTACGATACAAAAAATACAGAAACAAAGTCAACACTCTCCTAAGAGAAAAAAAAGAGAATATTATGAAAAACAATTAAAAGAGAATAAAAACAAAAATCAAAAACTTTGGGAAATTATAAACTCCATAACTATGTGTAAAAGCAAAGAGGAAGCCACAGACCACTTCATAATAAACAACTTAAAGGAATACAATAAGAAAAAAATTGCAGAAGAACTTAATAATTTCTTCATAAATATTGGAATGGAGACTGGGAGAGGGATCTATCAACATCCAACACTTAAATGGAACCATTTTGACAATGAGAATATAGCACTGTCAATAGCGCTATCACCAGCTGGAATAACCTTGATGCAGAGACAAAACAAGCTGCAAACTTGACTAAATATAAAGAAAAAACTTGGAACACATTCTTACACGAATACCAGATCAACACATCAACGAGATGAAACTTATCAACTGGTCAATGAACACAATCGACTCAATCTTCACGAACAGAAGATCACAACAACACGAACCAGCATGTCCAAAAGAGACATTCTCAAGTGGTTACGTCATGGATGGAAAGGGGACTACAGATGAGAATAAATCCTACATAAAAAAAGACAAAACAAAAAAAAAAAAAATAATGAATTTGTGTTCAGAACAACCTAAGACTGTTTGACTAGAGAGACAAGCTTTGATGTAAATTTTCTGTGTTCAAAACAGGGGACGGGACTTGGATAAGCGAACTGCTTCTCTCGTCTCCTTTTTCGGCATGGACAAAAAAAAAAAAAAAAAAAAAGGGAATAACAAAACTTCTGTGAATGCAACCATGTCGGAAATAAACTGAATAAATAAATAAATAAAAATAAATAAATAAAGACACCCACAGTCGGATCACCAGGTGGTTTTTTATCCCTGCAGCCATTCAAGTTCAACATCTGCTATGTCCCTGGGAAGCAGAATACGGTAGCAGACTTCTTTCCCGTAGCGGACAGCCTGGGCCTTCCGAAGGGGGAGGAAATCTCAGGGAGCTGTAGTGATCCCTCCTTCAATTTCATTGGCACTTGCATGGAAGTGCAAGCCAGGTGCAGACAATCAGTCCAATCGGACAGAACCATGTGTGGCCCAGAAAGAGGGGAGTGTTAGTGCTGGAAAGCTTGGTGTAAAAGGGTGCAGTACAAATAATACATAATTGGAAAGACTAATTATAGATAAACACATTTTTGTTAGATGTGTTTTTGATGAGTTTGTAAATATTTATTGGGGATGTTGAAATGGGTTCAATGTGAAACTCACCCACCCATGGACTAATGGGTTAGTCCATTCACTATTTAGGGACTGTACATGTGAGTCTGGGTGGTTTTGTCATGTTGCTGGTGAAGGGGACACACTGTTTATCCTGTGTGGTTTATCAAGGTGTCGGCTGCTCTTCTTCTCCACTGATGCGTTCTGTCGCTGCACCTCCTTGTGTCTCCAATTTAAATCCGTCTAATTTGTTTATAAAATCTCACTGACAGGCTGACAAATGAGCATTGAAAGAAAACAGACGGAGCATCGCACCACATCAGGTGTGCTGGCCTGAACTGCTGTCACTCAATAAAAGGACTCCATTCATTTTGAACTCTCCATCTTTTTGTTGTACAGATGTTTTTGTGTTTCCAGCTGGGGAGTCCACTAACCAGGTACGTTAACTGGCTCATTTAAGTCCTTACAGTTCCTGAGGAGTCTGCTACCTGGGTCCTAAAACTGGATTGTTTGAGTGTTTCTACTGGTTCTTGGAGTCATTTTGGATACCGTCAATAATTCCAGTCTAATGAATCCTTTCAGCTCTCAGTGTTCATGGTGAGTTTTCTGACTTTATGTTCTTTGTGGACAAAACAGAATCAGAGATCTGAGTTTGTGAAGGGATCCGTGAGTCCTGGTTCAGTACACAGAGAGAGTTGACTCTTTGAATATTAGAACGATCATCGCTACATTTCTAAACATGTTAGACTTGGATAGCGGTAGTCATAACAAAGTGCAGCCTCTCCAGGCAGAGGCCTTGGTGAGTGCTATCAGTGTAGGTGTTTGAAGAGAAAATCAGGTTAGTTTTTGGGTGAAATTCTTACCTTTTTTCTTCATGTAATCAGTTTGCATGTTCTCCGGTTTTGTAACTTTTTAGAAATTGACAGTTTTGGGTTAATTTCGGTACGTCACGCCTAAATCATCTCAGCTAATGAAAAGCTACAGAAATAACAGTCTTTCATGTACTTTTATTTTATGTGACAGCGGCAAAATAACAGATAATATCATGTATGATTCCAGGTCTCGATAATTTACAAAACAGCATCCAAAAGTTACAACACTGCCACCTAAAGGCCATTTGTGGTAAAACAGGATGAACCCAATAAATAGAGTCACTGTAATGATTGTGAATACTTGTTTATGGGTTATTATTAGCTTTATTATGATTAATGGATACATTAGAACAACGTGAGAGCTGAAAGAGAGCTTTCCTGGGATTCAAATATATCATTCACAAACATGTTTTATACGTGATAAGACTAATGGAACACACAAAACATTTCAAAAGACAAAAAAATGTCACTTTAAATATTACTAATTATTTGATACATTTACAAACATATTTTAAAATCATTTAATGTATTTATTGTTACATAAGTTTTGAAATGCTAACCAAGTCCATATTCTCTGATCCAATAGGGGGCGCTAAATAAACATGTTACTGCTCATCAACTTTGATTTCTGTCTCTGTAAAATAATTATTTTCCACTTCTACGTAGACATACAAAGGTATGAAATAATTAACACAAACCAAAACCCTAAAAAAAACATGGACCAACTCTCAGTCACAAAGTCAATAAAAAAAGTCACAAAATCATCTAAATGATAAACAAAAAACACTTGGAAATATCTCCAAACTTTCTTGGATGATTGATATCACAAGAACTAGATCCTTATCTCGAGCCATAAACAGAGTAAACCAACAAAAAGTCAATGAAAACACCTTCAGTTCATGTTAATTATAGTAGCTTCGTTTAGACAACTTCACAATGTTTAGCTTCCATGGATTGAAGAAACCTTTACAATGAGAAGAGAAACATCTTCAATTTGTTTTAGCCCTAACTATACTAACATGATTAAAATAACTAAACAAACCAAAGACTTTTCTAATGTCTGATCTCACAAATCTGTCCCTCACTGTTTGTTTCTTCTTCCATGTCTGAGCAGAAACAGCAGAGATAACACCAGACTGTTGGGAAGCTCCAACCAGGCCAATAACACTTCAACCACACAAACAACATTACTTGTTGACTTAAAGTTAATTCCATAACTTAAATCTCCTGAAAACTTCATCACCAGTACTGCCAGTATGGCCACAATGGTGAAGAAAGCTCTCTTTTTTGATGGATCAGACCATTTCCTGTTCCCTCCCTGCTCCCCTGGACCTGGACGGACCAGAATCAGAAGAACTGAGAGGCTGAAGAAGAAAATAGCTGCTATAATTGTTGGTAAGAGGCATTGACTAAACCACAGTGGCTGAGGTGAAGATGACATAGACATAGAAGCTCCACTAAACATCCAGACACAGACGATGGAGATGTTCCTGATCCTGATTCCTTTACTGTTCCTCAGCCTCATGTAGGTGATGGGATGAACCACAGCCAGGTTGCGCTCCACACAGGTCAGCAGGTGGAGAAGCATCTTACCCATATAGGAGAAAGCTGTCACATTACCCATCCAACGTACAACATCATGATTGTGAAAATGTCCACAGAAATAGGTAACTTGTCCAACAACTGCAACCAGTTCCATCAGGACCATGTTGTAGGTGAAACAGTCTGAGTGACTCATGGCTGCTGAGGAGGAGGAGGAGGAGGTCTTCTTCCTCCACTGTTGGAGGCCATGATGGAGGATGAAGATGTAGAGAGGAAGGAGGAAGAGGAAGATTGTAAAGATAATTGTTGGGAGGATGATGGAGTACGGATGGATTTGAAAACAAAAGGGTGAAACGTTTGGATTGGAGTCGTTGGAGGAGAATGAAGAGTTAGCAGCCATGTCTGAAAGAGAAAACAAAGAAGAATTGATCTTTGTCTTTTCTAGACCATTCCCCTCCCTTCCTCAGATACTTCAAAGAGCATGTAAAACACATACTAAACCTTGAACAAAATGATGAGAACAAATCTGTGTCTCAAAGGCTGATAGTTTTTCTTGTATTTTTCTGACTATCCACTCCTCCCTTTGTCAGCTCAACACCTCAGTCATGGGTCTCTGGTGAACTAGTACCTTGTGTACTTGTGTCTTCTACAGAGAACTGAAAAGTTATATATGAGTAAAAGCAAAGATTCATCACTGAAAACTGACTTTAGTTTGACACTTTGGATCCAAACGTTGACAAATCCACATTAAACACATGTTTAGATCATTATAACACACAAACCTTTGTAGTGTTCTGCTCTTCGTCTACGATGACCGCTTGCTCTGATTAAACTCCGTCCACTGTTCTGCAGAGTCACTTCACCTCTGTTTATATATCTGATTCTAACCTGATTTATTTACATATGTTATAACTCATTCTGACAGGTTGATGATTGACTAACACAAAGATCACAAAACAACACCTGCATCCTCAGGTATGCAAAGCCTGTGTGCAGCACACACACGCCTCTTTAAGGCTCATCTAATGTGTTTGGAAATGACTTTAAAGTCCATTTGTCTCTTTTTTTACATCATGTGATTGACCACGACAAAACCAAGAAACCAGATGTCATACACTTAGAAATCAAAGAATAATTGAAGATTTTGCCTCTTGAATGTTGGGACTGTTGAATTAACCAAACCCTCCAACAATGTTTGTCAATAAGTTTGAATGGAAACCTTTAACTCCAGTGAACTGATAAGGGAGAAAAACAGATGTTTTACATTTTGTCTGGCCACAGTCGTGATTTTAGGAGCTTTAAAATATTAACCCACTGTCTCATATTCATACATCTATGAAACATACAATGTGTCCGGATGGAGTTTTATTTTGTAAGGCAGACAGGAACTCTTAGCACCAGCTGCTGGTGATTGGTCACCAGCTGCAATTAAATGATGTGTATATAAATGGGAGGCTTTGCATCAGTTCAGTGCTGGTTGGTAGAGGAACGGTTGAGAACAATATATACTGTAGCTCACTCACATCACTTTTTACGGATGGTTGGAGGGATCCTAACTTAGGAAGTACAGCGTTTGCATTTGTGATTCATTTGGCAGTTTTTACAGAGGAGATGTTGGCAATTTCATCAGCGTTACAGTGGATAGAAGAATCACAAGTGAAAGAAATAATCATCTGTTCTGACTTGAGCTCTATTCTACTGGCAATTCAAAGTTTTGAGTCTTCGAGTAGACATGATTTGGTGAGTGAAATTTATGAAAACTTGTACAGACTTCATAGGAGAGGTTTCAAGATTTTGTTTTTATGGATTCCAGCACATAGAGGGATAAGTGGGAATGAAGCAGCAGATAAATGAGCAAAACAAGCGCTTACTTCAAATGACCCTTGTATGGACATACCTTTTAGTAGGACAGAGGCAAAGTCATTTATTAAAAGGAATATCATGGCAGACGTGTTGGGACTCATCAAACACAGGGAGATATTTATATGCTATACAGAGCACAGTGGGTTCTAGGAGGTGCCCAGTCTAAAAAAGGCACTTTAGACAAAGCTGACTAAAATGTGAATTAATTAATTTGGATATAAAAATGTATTAAAGTATGCAATGTGGTTGAAATTTTGTGAAGTCTACCTGAATAAGGACAGTTAAATAGTTAAAAACAGTTAAAAAAAAATGTTATAATGGTTGTTGATACAAGCTAATTTGCATAAGCAATGTTTTGCTTTGTTTTTTTTTTTTAAATATATACTTTAAGATAATTTTGTTGTGTTCAATGCACCTAATTTAGGTTAAGGCTTTTGTTTTATTTTTTATTTTTTATTAAACGTGTACCTATATCAACCAATAGGAGATAGATGGGCGGAGCCATACCTGGAAAGTACGAGAAAAACTAGTCCTCCGGTCACTCAGCTTTAAGCACTGAAGCAGAGCAGATACGAGTGAAACAATCCGGTAAAAAAAAAAAAAAAACACTATTTAATCCAGTGGATGCAGAGTCTACCAGCTTGGTATGGATTTTGTTGATGCCTTTGAAGTGAGTATTGATTTGTATGTATATGCTCAGACAGTAAGTGTGTGCAGAATGTGGATACTGATCACGATGTTTCATTGCTAAAGCGGCTAACGCTAATGCTAGTTGGTTGTGCGGCCTGTATGAAGAGTACGGACGTGTTAAGTTTGTTAAAGACGAAGGAGTTTTTTTTTTTTTTTATATGCAGTGGACCAGAGACACCCTCTTTGGACCCTACTGTGAAGTATAAAGTAGTTTGCACATCGTTGGATCTGCCTGTTGCTCCGGTGAGGCCCTGCTGATCAGGTGAACTCAACACCGCCATCATCGAGGTTTGGGCCTCGTGCGGCTGCAGCCTATCTCAGACCATATCATCACTTCTAATCCAAGGTTTTGTGAGTACACTTCGATGCACAAGGTGGACGTGCTATTATTTTATTTTTTTCAAAGCTTGCTTGGCAAGTGAAGAGGCAGTTATTATGTTTGTAAGACCACCACAATCACAAGCAACATCAGGCCTGCAACAAACAAACTGAACTGAGATCTATTAGGTTAAACACAGAAATACTAGGGGAGTATTCAAAAAGTAACTGAACCATTGTTTTATTCATGCTGTCAATTTTTTTATTTTTGCACTAAACTTCGATTGTTTTTGCAATTAATTTGACTGAGTGTGTGGTTTATTTTTTGGTATTTTAGAGGTTACATTGATAGTTAAATGTGTATACTTTAATATAGATTTTTCTTCGTAAAAGCAAAAACTGTATAGTTAACTTTTGCTGAGTGGAGGCACCTTCTTTAAAAAATATTTAGTAGCTGTAGGACTATTTCTTTGGTTTTTTGTATCTCCTGTTTACTTTTTTTTTTATTTATTACAAAGTAAGGGTGTCTACCACCACTCTAAATAGAATTAAAACAGTGGTCACCTGGGACGGGTGTTACACAAGGAAGAGGATCTTTACTAGATTGAGAATAGGACATACGAGGCTGAACAAAACTTTACATCTCATCAAAAAGCATGATGTAGGATTATGTGAGCATTGCAACGACCAAGAGAATGTGGAGCATGTTCTCCTACGATGTAGTAGATATGCAAGACAAAGACAAATTATGCTTCAGGATTTACATCGTCAGGGGATGGAGATTAATGTTGGTCATGTTTTGAATAAAGTTAAAATGAAAAGGGTAATCAAATTCCTTAATGATTCAGAAGTTTTGAAAAGAATATAGTTTTATTTTATTTTTTTTAAAGATATTATTAAGAATAAGGATAATTATTATGAGTTAGGAAAAGGATAAAACTCTGGTTCATACCCCGATACAGTAGGTGGCGGAAATCTGATGAGTGCCACCCGCCAATAAACCACAAAAGAAGAAGTAGTTCAGTGCTGGGACATTATGACGACCTGGGCTCGGGTTCATGCCAGTAATTCCTGGATTGACATTAAGTGTTATTGCTTTTGGACATCCTTCTTGTTTACCCTTGCTCCGTGTTCTTGCTTTTTTGCCTTTTTGTGTTTTATGGATACCTTTGCCTCCCTGGACTGACCCCCTGTGCCAAATCCCTGCTCACTTGTTTAAAAGAACAATAAATATTGGTTGAACTCTGCCTCCGTCCCTGCATTTGGGTCTGCACCTACACCTGCATGTGACACAATGATTTTTATTCCCTTCAAAATACAGAAAAGTGTTTTAATCAATATTCACGACATAAGATATATTTATTTATTTTTGTAAATAATTTTAAGTTCTCTCTGATCTCATTCTTAGCATATATGAGGTCATAGTCAGTCTGTATGATAAAAGAAGTAAACTGTCAGGATGTGTTGTCTGTAGCCACTGTGGTCCTCTTTTTGTTCTGTAAGTCTTTGTTGGTTCTGGTTAGTTTCCAGTATAGTTCTAGTTTCATGTGTTAACTCAGTGAGGAGCACTCCACTGTCACAGCTCTCATTCAAATGACTGTGTGAGAAATGAACAGACAACTTGTAGGAGCAGTATTATTAGATTTCAGTGCAGCATTTGACATTATTGATCACACCTTGTTGTTACAGAATGTTATGTTTTTAGTTGGACTGTAACCCAATGGCTAAAAAGCTATTTAAAAAAACAGAAAACAGTCTTTTTTTAATGGACGTTTGTCTGAGGTAAAAGTGATGGACTGTGGAGTCCCACAGGGAACTAGTCTTGGTCCATTGCTATATTAAATATTTACTAATGACCTACAATTTACCTTAAAGGAAGTTAAAATGTTGATGCTGATGATTTAACAATGTACATAGCAAAACCCACAATATCCGAACTTAGTAGTGTTTTATCATATATATATATATATATATATATATATATATATGATAAAACACGTATATAACGTTTATAAAACAAGGCATGCTATGGAAGGTAGGTTTACTCTACCTAAAGCAAAGACTATTAAGAAGAAAAGTACTGTAATGGTGACATGGAATGCTCTTCCTAGACAAATTATTCAAGAAAATAAATTCAGATTTGAAAAAACTACTATAAGAACATGTATTAACAAAACAGCTCTAGGTGTCTAATGATGAAAGCTGATGAATATAATTAATTAGGTTAGGTTTGATTAGTTTTGTGATCTATAAATGTATATGTATATTGATAAATACCTGTCAATGTATATTGATGTATTGTAAATAACAAATAATATTATTGTTACTTGGAACTCGGTCCAACTGTATGAATGTGGTTTTGTTAATTGTTATTTTTTGTTTGCTTTGTTGTGTGATGTGTTATATGTAATTGTGTACTGCACTACTGAGTCAGATGTATTGGGTGTGGACTCCAGGAAGAGGAGCGATGGCTCTAGCCAAAGCTAATGGAGATCTAGATAAACATATAATGATATAGATGCTTAAATATATAGATTTCTCTTCCCCTGCTTCTCAGAGCTCTGTTTCATCCATTTTTTCACAAAACATGTTTGGTTCTCGCAGGCAGTGTCAGACAGTCACGTAACAATATATTTTCCTTTGTTTATGTGGTTAGCCAATAGCAGCCTTCCTGATCAGCCTTCTTTGGTTTCTACTATGAGATGTGTGCTGTTACTGTGTGGGAGCTCTTTCTTTTTATTTCCTGAGAGACAAGCTGCATCTGTACCATCTTCACGTCAAAGCTCTGGAATAAACTGTGCAAAATATATTTTAGTCTATTTTTTCCTTAAATCCATCTGACATTGTGCATAATCTAAAAATGTCCACTAGAATTTAATGTCAGAAGTGGGAGAGCTGAAGAAACCTGGGTTACTCACCTCAACTTAAGCCCCTTAGCTATAAAGACAAACGGACTGTGGCCCAGGTGATACCCGACAAACTCAAATATATACTTTGGTGAGATAAGATGTTTTTTTTCTTCATTTTATTCTGTTGCCTTTTATTATTTGTTTTTATTTATTTTGGTGTTTTTTTTTTCTTACCTGAGTGTCTGCGGTGGCTGCTTCCCCCGTTGTGTCGAATTACAACTAGTGATAATAAACTCTGTAAATACGGGATTTACATTTTTTTTTTTTAAAAATTGTGGTTTTAGTCATTTTTTCTTGTAATAATAAACTCCAAATGTTATGAAGATTCGTTAACTGTGTTTCAATTGCACCGTTAAAAAAAAAAAAAAAAAAGGGCCCTTTACGCAATATGAAATTACAAATTGCTCTAATGACTCGTATACAGGACGGTGTCAAAGTGGGGTAAAGATGCATTATTTGTTTTCATTCTATGACTAAAATAAGGCATTTGCTGAGAGCGGTAGTCTTAACAATAGCTCTGGCAGAGACCTTGGTGAATGCTATCAGTGTACAATGGTATCTGGCCTGCTTAGAGCAGTCTGACCAGAACTGACCAGGAGAGATTCTGTAATCACATATTAGCTTAAATGAAAAGCAAATATCAGTGTTAAATTAAAGGTTCTGGACCAGGGGAAGGGGGTCAGACTTGTATGTATACAATAAGGTTTAAATGTAAGATATCTCAGCCAGTTTGTTATAGTAAAAAATAATAAACAACAAAGTGTCTAAACCACATTATGTCTGTTTTTCTACTAACAGCATCTAATTCTTTGATTCCTGGAATATTTGCAGCATGTTGGTGATGTCAGAGGAAGAGCTTCAGTCTCAGCAGTAAATTACATGGAGACATTTAAGATGTATAAATATATGTTATTGGACTAACTTTGAACTGCCTACGTTCAAATGTCTCGCTCTAAGAGACCCTTTAGTTGAGTGTCCTAATGAACTTACTGTAGTACCTTAGTCACATCTGTAACCAGCAGCTCTTCTTATTGATCTAGTTTTAGAGGTTGGGAAAAATTAAGCCCAAGTGAAAAGCAAACCACAAATTACAGTAACCAATAAAGACTCGTGAAACAAACTGACATTTATTACTTTTTATTAAACACATATTATATAATGTGCAATGAATCAAAAGGTAGAATAAAAATGAATCTCAAACCGTTCAGACCTGTGCTTAGTTAAATCTAAATATATAATAGGTGGGAGAGAAAATGGAGGTCAACAGTCCATGTGTGGCAATAATTTGTCAAATCCAAACTTGAACAGTGTATAAGTGAAAAGAACCATATTATCTCAGTTCTGTAGTTGTCAAGTGGTGTTTTCATCATCCTGAGGAAACTTCTTTGAATCTTTCCTTCCACGTCCAGAATGTTACCATTTCCACAGCTTGGTTTTCATTCCAACGTCCATGAAGCTCCAAGCTTGGTCTCGTTTTAAAGGAGTTCCATCTTTTCTGACTACATCTATAGATGTATCTCTACCTGCAGAAACTCTGATTCTTTGAACAATACGGAACCATTTAACAGACGTTTACTGTCTTTGTACGAACAATATCCTGTTTTTAAACTCCTCCCACCACACTTTGAGTCTCCAACATTGAGTGAGATGAGATGATTTACACATTCAACAATCAAACTCTGACTTATTTACAATATTGTTAGTTTCATACATCACAGATAATGTTACATTTTTAAACATTTCAACTGTTTACAACTTAAAATCATGAAACTTTAAATTAAACAATCCTAAAGATTATTCACACATTTTACAGTAAATCAAATATCTTAGTGATTTGCGTTAAACAAGCGTCTCAAACTCGTTCCTAAACTGAACGTTTCATACTCGACTACATTTACTTTCTTAATCACTGCTTTGATTCATTTTAAACTAAATGATTTAATCATCTGAATCTACTGCAACTCACAACCTACTGATTCATAATCATATTATACTTAATACCATTATAATATATGTGTATATAAGAGTATCACTTATATAAGTTTATAAGTATTAAAGAGTAATTAAACCTCAAAACTACTATTTTCTGCTAAAAACAAATTAATCTGATATGAAGTTGTGCTGTTTATTTTCTTTTTGTCAAAAACACTGAGTCACAATCAGATTTAGCTTTTAGCTGAGATGGAAGTTGTTTTGGTTACTTCTTATGTCACCAACCACCACTGTTGTGTTCAAGACCACACTATCCGAGACCAAGACTTGCCCGAGACCAGAATGCACCGAGACCGAGACCAAGACCAAGACCATAAACATTTTTTTTTTTTCAATTTAAAAAAATATATAAATAAATAAAATTATGACAAGGTTCAACAGTTAAATAACATTCTCTCTTTAATTTTAGTTTATTTTAAATACATTTGACGGACATAAAAGGTGCCTGCAAAAAATTAACTAAAATATTAAAACTACTACTGCTACTGATAAATTCACAATTATTCTACATATTTGAAAACAATATTTTTATGTCAGCTGAATGTACAGCAAGTGTTTAAAAGTATTTCTGATTCTAATTCTTTCAGTTGTTCAGGTCAACAAGTCACAGATTTCACAAGATAATTTTTTTATTTGAAAAAGCCTTTAAACAGGTTATTTTTATTAATTCACTTAGTTGATATAGTTTAATTTGGTTGCTGTAATATAACTAGAATATTCAATTAACAAAGGTTTCCAGCTGTAACTGTAAAAGTGAAACTTTCTGAAATAAAACTACAAACAAGTTGTCATCAGTCTAAAAAACATAGATCTACAGATAGATGTGAAACTAAATAAAACAAACTCAAACCCTGGAAAAGTCATGTGACAAATCAATCAATAGTTCTTGTTGAGAATTATTATTATTCTGGATACAGTGGAAACAGAAACTATAAAAAATAATTATATTGTTTACTTGTTTATATTGTGGGGAACATATTATATACATACATGTAATTGAAGTCTAAAGACACAAAAAAACACCACTTTAAAAAGAAAATAGACTAATATAAGACCTCTTTAGTTATTTGAGTCATTCTGCGCTAGTGCAACTCTGCGGCGATGACGCGCTGGTGACGACATAATCCAAGATGGCGGCGGCCCGGACTACAGCCGACACTATGTAATAAAGCCTGAAAAGACATGGATATAATGAAAAGAGTGGATGGACAGATGCATAAACATGCAGACTTTCACACGGACACACACGGACTTATTAAACACACACAGACCTCAGTAAACACGGTAAACGGAACAGGCTTCACCGCTCGGCTGGCACTAGGACCCAGAGGCGGAGTAAGTGCGTCCCCCGTACTTCACAGGCTGTAATATCATCAGTTTATCATTTTACCAGTTGTTAGAGCTACTGTCTTTACCAGGGAGATAATATTTATTACTGGTGACTGTTTTCTGGAGTTTTACTGGGATTTTTACCGATGATTAGTTCATATCTCCCTTGCGCTCCGCGGTCCAAACTGACACCGTAGCCAGGCACACGTATGAGTGTCACACACGTCACTCAGTCACATTAAGGAAGGTTGTGGTCATTATACAGGGTGGATTAAATAATGAATAAAATATTGTTTTATCCCGTTCTTCTCCGTGTTATTATCACATTATAAAAAAGTTTAAAAATAGCAGGAATTAGTGCTGGTCTCCAACGGTCTTGACGGAAAATCCCGAGTCCGAGACAAGACCGAGTCAAAATGCTTCAGAGACCGAGACAAGACCAAGACCTTTAAAATTTGGTCTCGAGACCAAGACCGGTCTTGACCACCACAAGACTACCAAACACCACTGTTGGCCCCGCCCCTTCTATAAAAACTAGCACCTGTGGACTCCAGTAGGATGGTTGTAGAGAATTGTGAATTGAGAGCTATAGCGAGTATTTAGTAGCTAGTTAGCATAGCATAGATTGTTATTTAGAGCATTGATAGTATAAACTAGGCGTGTCTTAACTGCTCCAGGTGCCACTCCCATAATCAAGGCATTTTTTTATAGAAGCAAATCAGTCAAAACCTCAGGGTTTAGTTACTCTTTAAGCTTCATGTCTGAGCTTTCCTCCTGATATTCTCCTCTGGTGGCTATACTTGACAACCTTTCTGCTGTAATGCTATTTACAGTTGTTCCAGGAGAACAATAGAACACAATATAAAGTAAAGGACTGTGGGAATAAATGTTGTGATGGCCCCTGATGGTGGAGGGATGGACAGAATCAAAGTGGGTCAGGACAGAACTGAGGTTGAATTGATTCACACTAAATAAATCATGAACGTTGATCAGTGTCTGTATCTGGATCTTTAGAGGTCATGTATTTAATGAACTTTAGGAATCTTTACTTAAACTCTGCACAGCTGATGCTTCAGTAGCTGAAGTCTATGAATAAACACAGATTTCATTCACCAGAGACACCATTTTTTAGCATCACAGATTTTGTCACAACACCGATCTACAACTTGAACATAAATGGTGGTCACAGTCTTCTCCTCCTCCTGGCTGCTCGACAAAGACTTTTAAAGAAAATAACACAACTACACCTTTGGTTTTATATTTGACCTTTGATAGAGCTTGTGGAAAACATTTACTACAGGTACCATTTAATAACCAAAGATGGACGACTATTCTTGTCACTAATCTGTCCATCACTGTTTGTTGCTTCTTCCATGTCTGACCAGAAACAGCAGAGGTAACACCAGACTGTTGGGAAGCTCCACCCAGGTCAAACACGAGACAAATACACAGTAAAAAGGGATGTTATACTTGTGTGCAATCAGCCAAACTAAATCACCTACAAAATTCAGCACCAGTACTCCCAGTATGGCCACAATGGTATAGAAAGATCTCTTCTTTGATGGATCAGGCCATTTCCTGTTCCCTCCCTGCTCCCCTGGACCTGGACGGACCAGAACCAGAAGAACTGAGAGGCTGAAGAAGAAAACAGCAGCTATACTTATTGCTGAGACGCAATAATCACAAATACTTGGGCAGGGCGTATAAGCTCCACTAATCATCCAGACACAGACGATGGAGATGTTCCTGATCCTGATCCCTTTACTGTTCCTCAGCCTCATGTAGGTGATGGGATGAACCACAGCCAGGTAGCGCTCCACACAGGTCAGCAGGTGGAAACTCAATTTACCGACCCAGGTAAATTTAATCAAATTATGCCCCCAATGTATAACAGCATAATTTTGTAAATGTCCACCAAAGTAGAAAACATAACCAGCAACTTGAACCAGTTCCATCAGGACCATGTTGTAGGTGAAACAGTCTGAGTGACTCATGGCTGCTGAGGAGGAGGAGGAGGTCTTCTTCCTCCACTGTTGGAGGCCATGATGGAGGATGAAGATGAAGAGAGGAAGGTGGAAGATGAAGATTGTAAATAAAATTGTTGGGATGATGATGGAGTACGGATGGATTTGTAAACAAGAGAGAGAGGAACTGTTTGGATTGGAGTCGTTGGAGGAGAACGAAGAGTTAGCAGCCATGTCTGAATCTGTTATGAATAGAAAAAATTTGTTTCAGAAATAACAAATATTACCAATAGAATACTAAACAATTTGGTACCCGAGCCACTTCAACTGGTTCTTCTCAATGCGGAGGAGCAGCGGCTCTACTCCGAGCCCCTCCCAAATGACTGAGCTTCTCACCCTATCTGTAAGGGCCCAGTCACCCTACGAAAAACTAATTTCAGCCGCTCGTACCTGCAATTTTCTCATTTTAAATTTTTAAATGCTAATGAGTGATGAAGCGTTTAAAACTAAAGAGTAGGGATGTAACGATTCACTCAACTCCCGATACGATTCGATTCACGATACTGGGTTCACGATACGATTCTATCACGATTTATTTAACAAAATGGGACTGTAGACAAATTTTTTTTTTTGGGAAAAAAAACTAGAAAATACTGTACTATTTTCCTTTTATTTTTCATTGTCAAAAGAATTCCTTGATAAACTATTCAAAACAATGCAATTTAACTAAAAATAAATCTTGAATGAAACAAATAAAGGAATAATACAAATGAAAATGAAGCCTATTAATTTAAATTCTGGTTCTATAATAAACAATGCAAAACTGCATAATAGTTTTTTTTCTTTTTAAAAGTGCAACTGAAAATGTATTTTGACAATTGGACTTTAAAAAAAAAAAAACGTGATTACACTGATTTACGTCATATTTGTTTGGACCAGCAGAGGGCGCTGGTAACACAGTGGTCGGTTGGCATGCAGATATCTTGCAGTGAAGAAGAGAAGCTATGCTAGCAGACAGAGCTAATAGAAAAACGTGACTTTTACAGATATTCAAGTAATATTACAGATATTCTTTCGATGCTAAAGGGGTAATGAATCATTTATTAACATATTTAAGAGTAGAAGGCGGCCAGAAAGAAACTATTAGCAGACTCCGCCCGCCGCCTACACTTGTGGATAGCGCCCCCTGCTGGTTAAAAAAAAGTACTGCAATTCAATTTTCAGAAAATCGATATCAACCGTGACACCTATGAATCGATTTTTAACTGCCTTACGATTAATCGTTACATCCCTACTAAAGAGAATGATGCATTTTGTTTTGCCAGAATTTCCCGTGCAGTTCTGTAAACGTGACCTAATGAATGCGTGTTCTTGACGGCTTAGAGAGGCGTCTGATAAAAGCTGTAATAACTGAACCGCACCTGGTACGCTCAGACGCACACACGGGAGCCACACACGCAGGGAAACACCACAGACAGCGATGTTGACAGATGAGGAAACGCACGCACACACCACAGTGATCAGGCATCCACAACAGATCACCTGTCACTCACACACCTAAATAAAAAACAGACAGCTGACTGAAAAACACAGATGGATGCACCATGACAATTAGCTGCGCTGCTATAAGAGTTCACGGCTTGGCTGATAACTGCAGTTACACTAGCGCCTGTCGTGTCACCCTGGAGTCTGATTTCTTTATCCTGCCCTATGCTCATTTAAGCCAATTTATTATATCACTGACTAATTAACAGAAAACAGATCCAAACTAAACATAAAAAATTAATCCAAACACACACAGAGCTCAGATTGTTTACTTTTTTACGTCTCAGTTTTACTGTTTACTCTCATTATTCTTACTATAAATCTGCCTCCTTTATGAACTATTTCTACTTCTTTATGCTATAAGACAAGTTATAAACAAAGCTTCATGAATAAACTGATGTAATCCAGTCCAGCCAATCCACTCCAGATCCAGATGTTTGATTGAAAGAACTCCTACCTTTCCAAACACCTTCCTCCTGCTGTGATAAAGACTGCGAGACTGTCAAAACCTGCTAGTGATTCAGTTATAAAGCTCTCTTTAAAGAGTGTAAGTAACACTTTGCAGAGTTTTGCATGTGTTGAAACAATCATTACACTTTGAGTTTTTTCCGGCTCTTCGAGGCAAATTTCAAAGAAACAAGTGCAGCTCTCTGTGGCTCATTTAACCCAACAAATACTGGAAAATTTGACTGTTTTTGAATAACTCTCTGTTTATATGTGAACTATCCAACATGGAATGGATTTATCAAGTAATAATGGTTTAAAGAAATAAAATCACTGAACCAGAGACTTGAACTATGAAACCACCAGCATTGGACACGTAAACCTGTGAAATGGACCATGAAGCCATGAGTGAAGGATAAATGACACCAGGAACAATTGAAGGCTGTAAAATCCATAGTTTTTATTAAGTCAAATAGAGAAGAATAGCAGTCGTTCAATGGTTCAAGATTAGTGATCATTGCAATAGACTGTGGCATCATCTGCATATCGAGAGATCTTTACATCTACATTAATAACATAAACTGCTATTTTATTTTTTCTCACATTGTTTTTATTCATTTTTTATGACACAACTTAATAGATATTGCATCGGGCAATGTACATTAAACAACATTGTTATATATCATCCTTGTTTGTTTTCCCCACAAGGTTGCAGTTTACTAAGATAGAAACAGTATAGCAAAGCAAATATTACTTCTAAATTTCTATTACATCTGTCTCCCCAACCGTCTTACAGTTCGATAACTGGGTGGAGTGCTACGTTGTGAGCTCTGTCTTTTGGAATATTAGAAACCCCCTCTAAATCTTGTGGAACTCCCCAGGTTTGCTTTTAAAATAATACATGATCTTTTCCATTTGGGAGACAGGATTATAATTCTCTACACCATCTGGCCATTGTAGATGGTTGCTCATCCTTCCACTGCATAGCTATACATTCATTCTCTGTGATTAGTGCAATACTAATACATTTTATAGTTTTATTACAAATTTTTAACCCAGTTATAAAACTGCTGTTTTATTACTCACTCATGTACCTCTCGCCAGTGGCAATTCCATTCACTCATACTCATAAAGTGGAATTTCCATGTTCTCTGTGTAGGAGGTCATACCAGTAGATCTAACTCCTGCCTCCCTAACCCCTTCCTTCTTTCTCCCCTTTCAAACTGAACAAATGGCCTGTCGGAATTTTACAAACCTTGTCCCCACCCCCTACCCGCATTTTAATTTTGAGCTGGCACAAGCATAAGCACATGGTCAAGGATCTCTTTTCTTTGCCCTGTCTCTTTCCATGAAATTAACAGAAACAATGACTAAAAATGGACATAAATGTTTAATACAGTTTTGAAATGTATTTTCCTACACAGTAACTGTTTTATGTACAAGAAAGTCCTTAAAAATCCAGCAACTTGTTCTTTAAGTGTTTTAATGAATAACTCATTAATATTGCATAAAGGATGTCATTTTTGGTGTCAGAATAACCAGGAAAATATGAGATCTGCTTTCATCTCATTTTAAAAGTTATTTTATGACTGGGTTATGAGTTATTCTCTAATTTCATCTCCATAAAGGTTTTCCATTCACTTTAATATGATTACCCACACGAACCACCCAAACAATCTAATTGGCTCCCGAAAACACGTCGACCAACAGGAACGCTTAAACCACGATAAAACCAAAGCGCAAAATTCAAATAATTGGATTTATGTGCTGGTGCTAAAATGCCCACCGCAATGTATGTTTATTTTTATGCAACCTTTCATTTTCTTCGTAACCTCAAAGTGTTTTTATTTCATTAAACTTTAAATAAGCATGCACATCCAGAGAAGAAAAACCTCCTGTTCTAACTTCTGCTGAACTGAACCAAGAACTAGCCGAGCTGTGAAGAACAACAAAGGACAAAGCCTGCGTGAACTGAACACTGAGAATCAACACAGGAGAGCAAAGCAAGTTGAAACTGAGATCGTCCACACAAAGTCAGTTATCGACCCGTGGTGAAGATAACACAAGTTAGAACCTGCTGATTGAACGAGCTGTGAAACAAGCAGAACAACGAACAGGCCAGCCAGGCCTGTCACAAACCAGAACCAGGAAAAATCTGCTGCTGAGCTGAGCTGTGAAAACCAGCTATAAAATGAGCTGTGAAAACCAGCAAATTTGAAAGTCAGAAGATGAATGAGTAAAAAATGCTTCAAAATCGCGATTTGTAACCATTAAGAACTGTAAAGTTTTAAATTAATTTAACACCTAAATAACGCTTAAATCTTTTTCTGCTAATGCATAGCTGCAGAACCAACAGTGCTTCATGCACTTAATGACACCAATAATACTTGTATGGTTCTTCTGGAATTTGCTAAACAACCTCCATAATTAATGTACACTGCCACCCACTGGCCATTTGTAGTAAAAAAAAGTTGAACCCATTAATCACACTTACTGTAATGATTGCGAACACTCTTTGTCGGGTTATTGTTAGCTTCATTATGATTAATGGATACATTACAACATGAGAGCAGAAATAACTGTCCTATGATTCAAATAAAAGATTCAGAAACATGTTTTATACTTTAAAAAACAGTGACAGACACAAAAATATAATGATATTAATAAAATAAATGCTTTCATACATTGTGATGGACGAAGACACATTGGTTTTAAAATGCTAATCTACTCCCAAACCTCCAGTCCAGTAGGGGGTGCTAATTAACATGTTACTGCTAATCAACTATAATTTGTAAATATTCTCTACTTCTATGTAGACACACGTGTCCTACAATGAAAATATTATGTAAGATATTGAAAGATTAACAATGAAACCATAGACCAACTCTAATTCACAAAATGAAGAGAAAAGGCGACAAATCATTGATTGTTGGATGATTGACATCACAAGAACACTTTTATTGAGAGCCATTAGTAACTAACCCTAACCCAAATAAAATGACGTTTGTCTATTAACACACTCTGCCTTTGGTTAATGTTAATTATAAATGCTATATGTTAATTCAAAGGTCTGAAAAAACAGCAACGAGAAGCGAAACGTCTTCAAGCAAAACCGTGACCAAGTCCTTTTAGCTCTAACTATGAATGATTAAAAGGACTTAATGATTCAAAGATGGATGACTTTTCTAATGTCTGATGTCACTAATCTGTCACTCACTGTTTGTTGCTTCTTCTATGTCTGAGCAGAAACAGCAGAGGTAACACCAGACTGTTGGGAAGCTCCAACCAGTCCAACAACACTTCAACCACACACCAAAAATGTGTGTCAGTATTTTTTGCAATCATCCAAACTAAATCAAGTGAAAGTTTCATCACCAGTACTCCCAGTATGGCCACAATGGTAAAGAAAGATCTCTTCTTTGATGGATCAGACCATTTCCTGTTCCCTCCCTGCTCCCCTGGACCTGGACGGACCAGAACCAGAAGAACTGAGAGGCTGAAGAAGGAAACAGCTGCTATACTTATTGCTAAGATGTAATAACTAAAACCCTGTGGGGAGGACATATAGGCTCCACTAATCATCCAGACACAAACGATGGAGATGTTCCTGATCCTGATCCCTTTACTGTTCCTCAGCCTCATGTAGGTGATGGGATGAACCACAGCCAGGTAGCGCTCCACACAGGTCAGCAGATGAAAACTCAATTTACCGACCCAGGATAATCTCACCACATTATACCCCCAATGGCTGATTACATCACTGTATAAATGTCCACAAAAGTAGAAAACATAACCAACAATTTGAACCAGTTCCATCAGGACCATGTTGTAGGTGAAACAGTCTGAGTGACTCATGGCTGCTGAGGAGGAGGAGGAGGTCTTCTTCCTCCACTGTTGGAGGCCATGATGGAGGATGAAGATGAAGAGAGGAAGGAGGAAGAGGAAGATTGTAAAGATAATTGTTGGGAGGATGATGGCGTACGGATTGATTTGAAAACAGGGGAGAGACGAACTGTTTGGATTGGAGACCTTGAGGGAGAATGAAGAGTTAGCCATGTCTGAAAGAGAAAACAAACAGGAGTCAGTCTTCCAGTTTTGTCATTTTAACAACATATTTTAAACTTAAGAATGTCATGAATTTGCTGACAATAAATCTTGAATAGGACTTTGGGACAGATAGATTTGTACCAGAAACAGAATTGTATGTTTTAAAACTGTTAAAGAAACTAGTAGATAGAGGAAGTGTTTAGTATGAAGAATAGCTAGCAGTGGCTGGAAAAGGCTGGACTAACAGAGCACAGAGACGCTAATCATGGCAGCACCAAACAAGCACAGAGCCAAAAAGGCCAGGCTCTACCACAGCAGATCACACACAAGGACTCTGAGCACATAGTAGCAGGGTGGAAGATGCAGGCAGGAGTCTGTGGAACTTTGAGTCCTTAAAGACGCTTGATCTGATAACCAACATTATTAATACTGTACCTCTGCATCATCCAAAAGTGGTTCTCATAAATCTTTTGACAGGTATTTACTTTACAAGTGTCAAATTGTAGAAACTACTATTTGCTAGTCGTATTTGGGTGTTTCCACGTGAAGCCAAAACTTCAACATCCACCATTGTTTGGTCAACAACTTTCAATCTGACTAAACCCCAGAAATGTCACTTTGTCAGTAATTTTGGGTCCCACTGGCATCAGCAGTGGAGGAGAACAACTTCTGGATGACATACAGGTACAGTTTAGAAAATGTTAAATGTGGATTAAAACAGTTTTAATTCTCAAAAGTAGACATTTGAGTAAAAGGTACTTGTGATATTTTTACTCTCTAAACAAGGTGAAACTAGACTTTATCTCAAGCAGATGTTCAATTCTTTTTTCAGCCCATGGTCACAAAGGAAATCTTTAATTCTAATGTGTTTTTTCTTACTTCTACAAGTTTGCTCTGAAAACAACACCACAGCTGATGTTGAGAATGAAGGATACATTCACTGTAATGTGTACTTTACACTTCCTTTAAACTCAGAAACAAACAACTAGACTCAATTAGGCTAAAATGTTGGGAAATACTCTGGGAAACTCTGTTAGAGATCTCACTTTAGTTAATACACAACAAATATCAACATATTCTTAAATAAAATATAAGATCATACAAACCTCTGGATCTTCTTTGACGATGACTGTTGGCTCTGATTGAACTCCACAGACTGTCCTGCAGAGTCTCTTCACCTGTTTATATAACTTCAACTCAAACCTGAATTATTTGCATTTATTAAAACTCATTCTGACAGGTTGATTAATGACTAACAAAGCAAACCGTCAGAGATGTAAAAACCTGTTTGTACAGCATATTGATAGATACGGTCAGACTCCACTTAAAGGGTCCTGGTTTAGCAAAATCACCAGAATTTAAATCATGAGCTCCAGTTTGGTTTGGAACTATAACAAAGGGTGATTAGAAACAAGAACCAATAAAGATGACACATTTACAAATGTTTGAGTGAAACCATCGTATCTCCAGGTCTGTAGGTGACAGAACGTGTTTCCAAGGAGCCCATAAACCCTGGTTAGTCAGTGTGTTTACATACAGCTGAAGAAACCAAATGAAAGTCTTTTTGTGATAGTTACTGGATCTTTAAATGCATGTAAACAGGTGAACTAGGCTGAAATGATCTTATCCGTACCTGGATCAACAAACCCGGCTAATGCATGTATGCACCTTAGCTTGAATTCAGTCGGACACAGCTTTCTGCGTCTGCGCTCCGACGACCGTCCAAAGTCCAGGTAGAGGATGCAAGACGCACTTTTAGACGGATGAATAAACCAATTGAATACTGCTACAGCTGAAGGAGCAGAACATCTTCTAATACATAGACAGGAGAAAAAGATACCAGTCCTTGAATTTTCTCTTCATCTTGATGGGTTTTGTAGAGGATGCAGCACTACCTATCGGGGGAGGGGCGTGTGTTTATGGGGAGCCGACAAGTCTGTGAGTCACGTCCATGGAAACTCGATTCCACTATGTTAGAGAAACCTTAGAAAATGAACTAGATCACTTGATACTCGAATAATATGTGTTTGTGTCTGGAGAACCCAATAATCTAGAACTGTGAACTAGATCACTTGCTTCTACTGTGTTTTCAATAATTTACTCATGTTTATCTTGGTTTATGAATTGTTTCTGCTGTGAATATCTATAATAATAATTTAGGGTGTTCAGATGGACTTTTCTAATGTCTGATCTCACTAATCTGTCCATCACTGTTTGTTTTTTTTTCCATGTCTGAGTAGAAACAGCAGAGGTAACACCAGACTGTTGGGAAGCTCCAACCATCTCAAGCACACTTCAACCACACAGAAAAAATGAACGTAAAGGACTTTTGCAATCCCCCAAAGCAAATCAAGAGAAAACTTCAACACCAGTATTCCCAGTATGGCCACAATGGTAAAGAAAGCTCTCTTCTTTGATGGATCAGCCCATTTCCTGTTCCCTCCCTGCTCCCCTGGACCTGGACGGACCAGAACCAGAAGAACTGAGAGACTGAAAAAGGAAACAGCAGCTATAGTTATTGATGAGACATAATAACCAAAATAATCTGGGGAAAGTGTATAAGCTCCACTAATCATCCAGACACAGACGATAGAGATGTTCCTGATCCTGATCCCTTTACTGTTCCTCAGCCTCATGTAGGTGATGGGATGAACCACAGCCAGGTAGCGCTCCACACAGGTCAGCAGGTGAAAACTCAATTTGCCTATCCAGGAGAAGCTCACCATATAATTGTGGACAATTAAATAACCACAAAAGGCCAAAACTTGTCCAACGACTCCAACCAGTTCCATCAGGACCATGTTGTAGGTGAAACAGTCTGAGTGACTCATGGCTGCTGAGGAGGAGGAGGAGGTCTTCTTCCTCCACTGTTGGAGGCCATGATGGAGGATGAAGATGAAGAGAGGAAGGAGGAAGAGGAAGATAGTAAAGACACTTGATGGGATGATGATGGAGTACGGATGGATTTGTAAACAGTAGAGGGAGGAACTGTTTGGATTGGAGTCGTTGGAGGAGAACAAAGTGTTAGCAGCCATGTCTGAAAGAGAAAACGAAGAACAGTTAGTCTTCTTCTGGTGATTCCAACCTACATATCTACCACAAATGACCCCCCCAACCAAACAACTAAAGGCGTGTTTCCATTGGTGGTATCAGTTCTACACGGCTATGCACTCCTTGCTTTCGGGACCTGATACTGTTTTTCTGGAGCGTTTCCATTGAGCACCAACCTGACATGTAAAACTGCCAGACTCCATGTATTGCACTTTTTTGCTGCCATCCTCACAAGATCACCAACAAAAATCAATGATGGCCAAATGCTTCCTCTCTGTGCGTGAGTTGATGACAATATGCTGTGATGATTCTCTGAACCAATCAGTATCAGCTTTGAGCCTACGTCACATTTTCAGACCAGGGGCCTCATGTATAAACACTGTGTGCGTAAAAAAGAAAGCGTACGCCACATATAAGTAAAGTTTAGGACTTATAAAGAAAAAAAACCTGGCAAAATAATGTGCGCCCCTCCACAGTAGCTCTGACCCTGCCTACGCTCTAAAGCATGAGAAACGGGAAACTCCGCCCCCAACAGTAGGATTAAATTAATGACAGCTCTGTAAAATTGATACATTTGTGTTAAATAATCGAACATTGAATATTTCACAATACATATCATATATGAAGGATATATTTGCAAAAAGGGAGAAGGAAAAAATTCTACTAATGCCCCAGGGAGTGAGTGACGTGCGCCCGCCTACAAATACAGTTTTGTATTAATAATAGTAATCTAAATCACATGATCATTGAGCAAAACTGCTGTTATAAAAAGGAACACACTCACATGCGTCAAGACGCACACGCACAGTGGCTTTTTTGGCAAAGTAGACTCTGGAGGAGATCTACAGAGACCAGCTTTAACATTTATTATTTTAAACAAGGAAATACAAATGAATCCCATGCCTCTGGCACATATGTTCATCTGTGTGTGTTCCTCTTCTCTGTTATAACAGAGGGGATCCCCAATGATTCTCCAGATTTTTGCATCTTTCCTCCACCTGTTGAACAGATGCTTCCTCTGGAGAGTGATAAACATTCTCTCCTCTACTTCTGTCTGACCATTTCTTTTTCACCTGTCACATTCTGACCCTGAGGCAACACAACGCGATTTGCCTTTCTATCATTCGTAATGTGGACTGTGTCACAAAATCACACACTTCTGCGTTTGTCCACCTAAACAATTAATACGTCCACCTCACATTGCGTGAAATTTGTTTTATTTGATCATTTTCCCCCTTGATCCACCATGAAATTTGTAATAGTGAATATTAATTTAGGGCGTTCACCGGACCTTTTATAGGCACCGTATGGGCGGACTTTTGAGTTGATTGTGATTTATAAACGGAAACAGGTGTGGGAAATACGTGCGCCCTCGTTTATAAATCGGAAAATAAAAATTTGCACGCACTTCCTGGTTTTTATCGTACGCCAGCTGAAGTGTGCTTACCTAGGCACACTTTTATAAATGAGGCCCCAGGGCTGCTTTTTTTGGAACCTTAACAAAGGAGGTACTAAACAAAGCAGCACCATGAACCACAGAGGAGGTACTTTTTCCTAGTGGGAACATGCAAAAAGAGAGTAGAGCCAATACCACCAGTGGAAGCACGCCATTATGACCAACACTGAATCTATATTTATAAAAACCAACCACACATTGAACCATCACCATTCAACAAATCAATGAACAAACTTCCTCTACAACATGACAGAATTCCTCTCTCATTAGATCAATCTGTGATGGACAGAACATTCTGGCACCAACAGTTTTTAAAGAATCCTTCCAAAGTGTTAAAAGTAATCAGGTTTACTGACCTGGTCAGTGATGGTCTGTGATCCTGAAGCTCTGGTTCCTCACTGACAGCAGCTGTCAGAGACTTCTATTTAAATAGCCTGTGTTTGCATTTCAAACGAGGCAGTTATTGATGGACTTCATCTGACGAGGAACAAACACCTGAGTGCTAAACAAATGAGGATGTAAAACACACTCTTTGCTGTTCTTACAGATCAACATCTGCTGGAGTTTGAATAAGACTTCTTTCTTTCTTTCTTTCTTTCTTTCTTTCTTTCTTTAAAATAAGGAAACAGGTTCACGGTCTATAAAATGAATCAGATTAGCAGAAGTAATCACAGCTACCATTGGAAGGTGGAATATTTATGGAAATGAAAATAAACTCAAACTAAGGTAAATTAATGAAGGAGAGATCAGTAGAAAGAACATATCACTAAAATATGATTTTGGTTCTAAAGACTTAAAATCAAATCAAATAACCTGTTTTTTCAAAATAAAACACTGTTGACATTCTCTCTATGGTGTTACCATAGAACATCTCTAATTCAACGTCTCTGATATGGTGACACTAATGTTTGAAATATGTAAATGTTAGCGTGTCTCCTTTCCTTCCTTTGACGGATCCATCCCTGCAGCTTCAGAACATCTGTACATCTGTACACATGATTTGCATCAGAGCGTACAGCAAACAAATGAGGTTTCATCCAGAGACGTATTAACGAGAACCTCATCAGCTTTGTTTTCCATTGAATGGGTTCAAAGTTCTGCTTCTGTAACACAATGGGTTTGCACCTTTGCACCTTGTGGCTTTAGCGTTATGTGAAAACAGTGACTATTATGTGGATGTTGTTTCAGGCTCGCCCGTGATGAGTCGCTTGAACGTTGTCGTGCTTTTTGGTCACTTCATCACTCCAGTGATGACTGGGGAATAGTATGAATAGTATGTGTCTGCGGAGCAGGAGGCAGCACAGAAAAGGCTGATCACTGCTTCTACAGCCATACATTGACAGCACTTATCATAGACAGCTCCACTATTATGGATATCTAGTTTAGCACTGAGCTAGCAGTGGCTACAAATGACTTGGTTTAACTCAAGTTCAGAATTTTGAAGAAGAAAGAATAGTTATCTGCTTCTTGTAAATGAAGTATTCCTTTGAACAAATACTGAACCTTTCTTTGTTGTTTGGCATAATACATCTGCAGGAACAGAGTTACAGAGTTACTCATACGTTCCATACAGATTGCTACGGCACTCATTTGTTTAACCATCAATCATCATCAAGTTGATGCAAATAAAGCATCTCTGACTTTAAATCCCTGACACGCAGAGCAAAGACAGACACTTTTTACTGGAGCTCATTGAGAAGAAAGAGGAGAAAAGTCATAGATCAGGTTGGTCACACATTCATCTACTTTATTCACTTCATCATTGACGTAATTCTACATTTATTCTTTAACACGTTATTTCCCAACCTTTCTGGTCCCATGCTTGTTTCATGAGGACCTTCTTTATAAATGTTATAGGTGTTTTATTCAGTATGACTTCTCTGTCCTTTCTGTTTCTACAATCATCCAATGCCAAACATTGAAGACTTTCTAACTGGCTTAATTCTCAAAAATAAAATGTATTACTATTACATCTTCCAGATATGGCATCAAATTCCAGCTATGATGACTCCGTAAAATCTTCACTGTCCTCCACCAACTCCACCCGGTCTTTATTCCTTCTGTGCCTCATTTATGAACCAAGTGCCTACATCATCTTCGCATACAACATCAACAACATCCTCCTCCTCCTCCCGCTCAGCATCTTCATCCTCCGTCATGGGGTCCAGCAGTGGACCAGGAAGTGCTCCACCACGTCTGCCATGAGTCACGCAGACATGTTCACCTACCACATGATGCTCATAGAGCTGGTGGGTGTGTTGGGGTCCATTATCATGTCCATTGGTTTCTTCATGAAGGAAGTGACAATGCTGTTCATCGGGATCACACTTGGTGCTTACACATGGTTTGGGCAGGTGTCCATCCATGTCCTCACCTGTGTGGAACGCCACCTGGCTGTGGTGCATCCCATCATCTACCAGAGACTCAGGAACCAGAGAGGAACCAGGATCAGGAACGTTGCCATCGGCTGCATCTGGCTGCTCAGTGCAATCCAAATACCTGTGATGAAGTTTAATGTTATTTCTTTGTTCTGTCTCAGCATCCTGTTTCTATCTTTGCCAGTCGTCTCCTTCTGCAGCATCTCAGTTCTTCAGGTTCTGCTTCGTCCAGGTCCAGGAAAAAAGGGCGGGAACAGGGAGAAGGTGGACCAATCCAAGCAAAGGGCCTTCTACACTATACTGGCCATTCTGGGGGTGCTGATGATTCGGTTTGTTGGGAATATATCTTGGTCAGTGATTTATTTCAATGGTGGAAATGGAGACTGTGTGATGTTGATGAGTGAGATGTGGGCCAACCTGCCCAGCAGCCTGGTGCTCCCCCTGCTGTTCCTCATCAGGGAGGGAAAAATGCTGCGCTGCAAGAACACCAGTCAGTAACGGATTTGTTGAAAGATAGTCTCAATACTCAAAGTGTTGCTAAGTCTCACTGAGGATCGTGAAACTATGACCAAAATCAATGAATTGACTTTCATGTCCATGTCAACATGATTTTTTATTTCTCCTGCAGCTCCACAGGATTTTAAACACATGTATTTACGCTTTAGCCCTCTCCCCCAGCCCTAATCCCATCCACCCCCTTATTATTGGCGGTACCACACCATTTTTAACTGTAGCTACTGCAGTGATCAAGTGGTCTTATTTCACAGGAGCAGCAGAGGTTTGATTCTTAGCGTGAGTTTATGCCATCTGGAGCATTTTTTCTTCCAAGAAGCACAAAGAAATAAGGAAATATTGTCATCATGCACGAAACAATAGATTAAATAACGTGATAGTTTCCCAATCCCCTGTGAGATTGGTTTGATTAATGGCGCGTTTCCACTAGAGGTATCAGCTCTATTCTCCTTTTTCCTATTTTCACTGGGAAAAAGTACCTCCTCTGTGGTACCTGGTGCTGCTTTATTTAGTACCTCCTTTGTTGAGGTTCCAAAAAGTGACATAGGCTCAAAACAGACACTGATTGGTTCAGATAATTATTCAGTAGAGTCATCAACTCACACACAGAGGGGAAGCATTTGGCCAGCAAGAAGGTCCGGGGTTCAAGCCCTGAGGTGGACACTTGGGTCCTCTCTGTGTGGAGTTTGCATGTTCTCCCTGTGATTGTGTGGGTTTCCTTTGAGTCCACCGGCTTCCTCCACAGGCCGGTCTGGGATTCAGAGCTTACATTGTGTGTCCCTTAACGAATCTGCTGCTGTTCAGTGCTCTCAGGGTTAATTATGTTGCTGATAGCAGTTGTCAAAACAGGCTGAGCCATCGCAGGCAGAGGCCTTGGTGTGTACTATAAGTGTACAATGGTATCTGGCCTGCTTAGAGCAGTTTGACCTGGAGAGGGTTCTGTAATTACATATCAGTGAGAAAGACGTCTAACTCCCATTGCCGATGTTTTTTTTGTTTTGTTTTTTTTTTGTGCATGTAAGGACAGACCAGGAAAAATATTAATACATTTTATTTGTAAAACACTTTACATTTGACACCAAATCTCAAAGTGATACATTGGACAACAGAATTAAACAATAATACACAACATATACTCAAAAGACAGGACTAAAAACAAGCATTAGCTGTTAAAAAAGCTTGTGTAGAATGGTGGTTTTAAGTCCTTTCTTAAAAGCTTCCACTGTCTGCGGGGTCCTGAGGTGGTCTGGGAGGGTGTTCCACAGGCAGGGAGCACCCTGCCTGCTCATGATTTGTGTGTAACTATACTACTCTAGAGGCTCTGTGTTTAGTCATTCATTGATGTGAAGATACTAAAGTTAGACCTGAGTGTAAGATTGGAGAGAAACATGGATTTAGGCGTGGCACTTTGACCCATCTTTGATTAAAAGTTCAAATCCACACAGGACCAGAACTGTCTGTGCCTCGTTTCTTTCAAAACATTTATGGGTTTTTTGACTCATTACTTCCAACAAAAGTCACCACAGGCGACCGTGGTTCAAATGGTACAGCAAGATCTGTCTGTGTGTCAAATTGTCTTTGGGCAAGACACTGAATTCTAAGTTTAAGTTTCTCCTGATGTTTGACTAGCGCCTTGCATGGTTGCTCTGTCCTATTGATGGGTGAATGAGTGAATTAGCTAAACTTAATAAACTTGCTTTTTGACTACTTTGGTGGTCAAAGAAGTCAATTTACTTAAAAATCTCCTTGTCAACAATATTCTGAATTATGTGACATTTTGTGTTTGACTGGGAACCCTTACCAAGCTGGAAAAGAACATGGATTACTGGGATATAAAAGTGAATACATGGATGGTCTGGTTGGGACTATAGACAGAGTTCATAATAACGATGGGAATCAAAAAAAAAATAATGTTTTTGGGAAAAATACTATTTTAATTTTCTCTGTGTGTAATTAAATACTTTAAATATGACTTTTTTTTTTAACTCAATAGGAATATAAAAAACATGGAAGGATATAAATGTTTGGTTCAAGCCCCCTTCATAATATCACACGTACCATCAATGATCGATGGTATGTGTGATATTGTGATACTTTAAAGTGTAATACCCTTAGGGTTTGTAATACCAGTGCATTGACCAGGATAACATGGTGTAGTAAAAAAATGAAGTCATCTGGTCTATTATTAAAGTTACAGATGGTTATTGTATCGCATCTTCATTTTTTTTTGTTCACTTTGTGTGAAAATAAAGTGTAAATAAAGACCTTGTAAAACCATGTGATCTCTGATTGGTTGTTGCCCACATATGATTGATGGTGTGAGTGTTTGGACAGAAGATTTGCCTCCAGAACTCATTAGTGCCACAGGTTCTCTCTCTATTTGCATAAATGAAAACACAAAAAACAATCCATCACATACACTCGTCCTGTCGTTGACCTGCAGCACAAAGTCTGCTTCGTCCTCATATAGATTCAAGATTTTTATTCGTCACATGCTCATTCAAATGTGCAGTGAAATGTAAAAGACTGTCCCGCAAATCTGTGCAACAACAAACACTCAATTTAGTAATACACATAAAACTATATGAATGCACAAACATAGAATACAGAATCAAATACTGTAAACAGTGCAAGTGTCAACGTGTTGAATATGCAAAGGTCATAGTGACCAGGGTCCAGTTAAATAGCAATTTAAAATAGTTTAAAAAGTATGAAAACAGTTATTGAATGTACAGAATAGAAAAATCTAAACAGTGTACAGAGGTGTCAAAGTGCCGATTTATTTATAACTGAGGAAAGTGGAGTTAACTATCCAGACAATAGGAAAGAAGCTCTTCCTGAGTCTTTCTGTGTTCACCTTGATGTGTCAGAGACGCCTGCCAGACGGTAGAAATAGTCCATTACTCAGGTGGTGGGGATCACTCATGACCCTCTTTGCCCTGGCTGTACTCCTCCTCGTGAAGATATCCTGAAGAGTGGGGGTGTTGTACCCATGGTGGGTTGTCCATGTTAAGTCCTCCGACATGTGCAACCCCAGGTACTTGAAGCTGCACACCCAGCATCACGTCAATCCTCAGTGGGATGTAATTCCTCTACTGTCCTCTCCTGGGGCCTCATTTATGAACGCTGCGTACGGACAAAAGAAAGCACACGTTACATATGAGCAAAGTTTGGGATTCATAAAAAAAAGAAATAATGTTTCCATCTCCACAGCAGCTCTGACCCTGCCGTACGCACAAAATCATGAGAAACTGGAAACTCCGCCCCCAACAGGAGAAGGATGAAATTAAAGACAGCTCTGTGAAATGAATACATTTGTGTGAAATAATCAAACGCATTGAACATTTCACAACACATATTATTTGGAAGTGAGTGACGTGAGTGCGTTTACAAATACAGTTTTATATTAATAATAGTAATAATTGGCAGTCTAACACAGTTTAATGCGTAAAGACGCACAGTGGTTCATCTGGCACTGCTGGAGGACGAGGCGCACAAGATACACCAGAGGGAGATGATCTACAAAGACCAGTGAGAACCAGGACCCCCATGAGGACAAGGTGCTGCGGGAGGGACGACGAGGCTGCAGTGGGAGGAGACGAGCTGCTGCAGAGTTTAATCCCATGTTTTTGGCGCATATATATATATATAGTGCATCTGTGTGTGTCCCACCTCCGTTACACATCAGGGATCCCCAATCCCCACTGATCCCCCAGCTTTTTGTGAGGCTGAGCTCCGCCCCTTTCCTCCACCTGTTGAACAGATGTTCTTCCTATGGAGAGTGAACGTTTATTTTTCACCTGTCACAGTCTGATGAGGCAACACAATGCAATCAGCCTTTATGGCTTTCCTAATGTTCACTGTGTCACCACATTACGCTCTCCTGTGTATTCACCTCAACAATTAATACCTCCACCTCACATGAAGTGAAATTGTTTTATTTGCTCGTTTTCCCCTTCGGTCCATCGTGAAATTCATATTAGAGAATATTCATTTAGGGCGTTCACCTGACCTTCTATGGGCACCGTATGGGCTGAGTCGATCAGTTAGGAATAGAGATTGGTGGGGACTATATAGAGAGACAGGACACAGTACTGTGATCACCCATCAGTATGGTTAAAAAAGTTGCCTGCACTCTAATATTTGGCTTATGAGGGTAGATTAAAAACAGTGAATGCATTGGGTTTTTTTTGTCCAGACAGGTCGTCTCAAACATTGTTAGGCAAGTGTGCAAAGCTGTAACGGTGCACTGGGACCCTAACACATAAAGCTGCCATCAATAGAGTGATTCACTTGTTGATAGCACAATTGTGTGGTTTTGTGTGTTTGGATTTTTAAACTTTTTTCTAAACAAAGGAGGGTAGATATACGTTCATAAAAATACCCAGCTACATGTGGACAAGGCCCAAGTGTCCCTGGGAGAGAATCTGAACCTAAGTTGATCCCATTGGTAGATTAGTGCGTTGCGTGGCTGCTGTGTTTCTATCCATGTAGCATTGCTTAAAAAGTGTTTTATATCTAACTAAAGTGGATTTTCAGTAACTGATGCTGACTGTGGTCACAGTGGGTTCCCAAAGCTAAACCAGTTTCAAACCATTGTTCTAAGAGATTGTTCTCCTGGAGCTCCTGATCCATCTCTGCACATGTGTTGGTAGTTGAGTAATCAGATGGTCTTGCCATTTGGTCACAGGTGAGTCCTGCTCATTACCTGCACTATAAAAGGACTGGATGATTACACTGGGTTTAGTCTTCATCCATACACATAGTTTACTGTGCTGATACATTCTTCTGTCGCCAATGTGTTCTTTTGGGTTCTGGCGTGTGGTGCACAAAAGATTTATTATGAGATTTCTAAATATAGCCCTAGGACTACAAATTCCATCTCAAAGCCCCATATTTTGCTAAAATCTCTTCCTTTTTCCTCAATAACCTAGATTTGATCAGGGTGTGTGTTGCTACCACAGGAGTTATTCAAAGTTAGAGTTTGAGATATGTGTCTACAAGGTATAACCACAAGTGATCATGTGCAGTCACCTTACTCTTACCAGAGGTCTAGGAGCGTGTCCTCGAGCCCATGGGCTCCTGTGCCGGTCAAAGACTGAAGGAAACTTCTTCTTGATTCAATTAATGTTTATTCAAAAATTACAAAATAACAAATACAAAAGTTTCTAATTTGACTTAAGGTCCTAATCAAATAATAGTATAGTAGTATAATGATTCTTAAAAAGTTTAGTATTAAGCAGAAGCTGGCAGAAAGCACAAAAGCCTGCAAAAAGCATATTCATACAGTTTATATAGTTTCCCCCTGACCACTCAGAAAGCTGGGGTTTTCCATCCAGCCCCCTGCCCTCACATGGGAACAAAATTTCATAAAAACAAGCTGTTACACGTTGTCACCTCACGTGACTGGGCCTTATGCTTTACTAAATCACACTTGTTTCTGCTGGTTACATAACTGCACGTTGCTCAAGCCTTTCCTAATCTAGCCGTGATATATAGGAACACTCAGTGAGAAAAAGAGTGTACAGTTTTGGTTACATAGGGCATCACAATTGTTGGTCTTTTCACATCTTGCAACAGGTTCCTCATTGAAATCTACCTGGTCTGTTACTACCTCTGGTCTCTGGGTTGATTATTCCACATTCTCCAGAACAAGACGTAAAACTAACAAATGAAATGCATCACACAAGTTAAACATGTTTATTAGTAGAGAAACAACACAATGTGATATCAGGACACAATCAATCAAAATTCCCTTAAATATAAAGATACACCATTTATTAAGTGATGAGAGGTTATTGTTACCTCATTCACTGCCATGACGTAAATATGCATAATTTAAATCCAACGCTAGCTGCCAATGACCTATATGTACATCAATTGTGTTTTTCAATGAGGGTTGCTCGGAGACGGTGTGAGCTCTTCCATAAATATCAGCCTTGTACTATGATGTAGTGACCAACTGGTGCCATGTAGGTGGCAGCAGTGCACCTTTGGATGAGAGACTGTGATTATTGCCATCACAGTGGAGGGAGAAGCCAGGGGGCGAGGCAGAAAATGGCGCTACGAGGAAAGATTGTGAAGCTCTCAGCAGGTCACACTCAAACAGAGCATGTGAAGAACTAAGATGACTACTGAGAGTGTCGCGATAGTGAGAGAAAACGATCAACAAACCAGGCAAGTGGTGGGACTCGGCATGTTGGGGAGGAGGAAGTTGCGTGTGTGGGGAGACTGATGGGGGAGAGACTTGGAGGACGGCCAAAATACAACTCTGACATAGATAGCAAAATAATAATAAGTTTGCCATCAAAAGCCCAGTCTCACTGTAGTTTTTTTATTTTTATTGAAGGAAACCAATGTTGAGGTGTCACTAAAGCAGAAAAAAGTCACTGACATGATTTTTCAGAAAAAGCCTGTTTTCTCAGCTTTTTGCTCAGAAACTGGCATTTTGTGTAAAACCACCTATATTCAATTCGATTCGATTACGGAAGAACAAAACAAGTTAGAAACAGACATATAATTTTTTAGAGAAAGTAGAGAGTCTAATCTTTCAGAATTTAACAGATTTTAGATTGTCATTGTACAAAATATTCTGTGGGTCTTTAAAAAAAACAGTCAAAATGCTCTAAAATGGCTGGCAGTGAATGAGTTAAAGTTGTGTATAAAACAATGATAAATAACAGTGTTGGAAAGTTTCTAGGGTTTTCATTCACTGTACCATATACATTGGTTGTTTAATGTAATTCCAGCCACATTTTAATAAGACAAACATTTAAAAAAACAAGACTGAACCCTAAAAACAAAACCTAAGCTGAGGATCTTCTCACACTTTACACAGCACTAAATATGGATGAACAAGAATAAAATGACACATTTTCATCGTTACAAATCATTGAAGGTCTTGAAAACAATCAACCCATTTGGATGGAAAACCATATAATATTCACCTGACAGTTGATATTGTTTGACTCCCAAAGCTAAACTAACCATGGTTGAACCATTCTCCAGCTTTATTTAGTATCTTTCTGTGTTTTAAAGCATATTTATGAGGAAACTTTGAGTTTTCCTTCTTTGTGCAGAAACAGCAGGGGTAACAGTAGACTGCTGAATAAATCAAACCAGATCTCGACCGCCACACACACACAGTAGTATGAAGAAACCCGCAAGAGCAGCACAGCCACAGTAAGATTCCCTGTAAACCTCAGGACCAGCACTCCCTGTATGGCCACAATGGTGTAGAAGGCTCTCTGCTTTGACTGGTCCACCCTCTCCTTTCTCCTGCCCTGTTCCCCTGGTGACAGACGAGTCAGGACATGCAGAACCGAGATGCTGCAGAAGGAGACAAGAACTAGAATGACCCAAAAGATAATCAAATCTACCAATATAGTCTGTTCTAGAAGCTTGTCCACGAGTGTTTTGCTCAAGCAGAACAGCCAAACACAGACAATGGAGACGTTCCTGATCCTGGTTCCTCTCTGGTTCTTCAGACCACGATATGTTACGGGATGAACCACGGCCAAGTAACGCTCCACCACGGTTAGAACATGGATGAAGGTCTGTCCGTACCAGGTTAAAAATAGAAAATTTATTCCACTGCGCAACAAGGTCTTATAAATCCTAAGGAAAACCCCTAAAATGCAGAAGAAGCAGCCACAGACTCTGAGAAACTCCATCAGGACCATGTGGAAGGTGAAGACGTCCGAGTGACCCCAGGTCTTCCTCCGCTGACGGAGGCCGTGGTAGAGGATGAAGATGCACAGTGGGAGGAGGATGAGGATGTTGGTGATGTCGAACGTGATGAGGACGAAAGAAGTCGGCGGACAGATGAAGCAGTTGATGTTTAAAGGGGCGGAGCAATAGGAGTCGTTGGTGGGGAAGGAACCTAAATCCATATCTGGGAGACAAACATGGGAAACCATCAACGTAACAAGAACCCTTGAAGCCATGTTTGTATAACTGCATTGATTGACTAGGCTAGTCCACCTCATAAAGATACAAGTGGTAGGTTCACATCACCAACTATGACTGGGTAATGATCCAATGATCCAGATGTAGAAAACATGAAAACTGCGATCATCTCATTTAAAAGTACGGTACACATTAAACACTATGGCTAAACGATTAATTGCATTTGCGATAATATCACGATGTGATAAAATGAGATTTCCTAAACGCAAAGGCTGCGATTAAAAAATAAAAAGTTCTGGCCACATGACTTGCGAGTGGAGCAGTGAAAAGCAAAGCAGGTGGATGGAGACGAAAACGCTGATTTAACCTGTAGCACAACGGCCTCAGGCTGGACAGACATTGACACTGCACAAATTTTAGAACCAAAGAGCAGCAGCACGTCAGTTGTGTGGAATTATTTTGACTATAAACAAGAAGATGCTGCGCTCCTCCGACAAGCAACGCGTCTCGCGGCCCGATCTGAGGGCCACGACGGACTCGCCGTGGGCGCTAATGGGGGTTGCACAGCCATCAGTGGGGGTGGACGGTCCATCGCTCAGAACCTAAACTCCACCCTCGTGCTGGCTGTTGCCCTGTTCTACGTCGCCCCGGGTACCCTGCACACCTCCCTCCCTCCCTCCCTCCCTCCTCCACCCCCAGTTTACTTCCCGGACCGCCCGCTATGTTGTGGCAGCCACTGCTATACGTGAGGGGGATTTGGGTGAAATGCAGAGGAAATAATTACACTGTGTTGTGTACTGCAGTTATTGAGTGATAACAATATTTTTATTAGTGTTTAAAACATTTTGTTTCTTTCTTAAGGTTTAATAAGAACATACAGACATTTATTTTGTGTTTATTGGGAATTTGATTTACATAAAAAATTGTGCCATTTATTAAAGTACATATTTGTTCTCTTACTTTTCCTGTACTTTAGTTTTTAATTCTGTTTGGCAGAATTCTGTTGTGTTGTCTTGGTGAATGCTAATAACACTGTAATTCAAAGTATTTAAGTTTACAACTGTCACTGAAGTAGATAAATATTAATTAATTTTCCTTTATCTTAACATAAACCTAGTCCATAAGAAAGAAAAATGTTGTTTATTAGAACTCATTACATTGATTTGTTGATTGTTTGTTGAAAAATACATCAGAAGAGGACCTTGAAAAAAAAATTGCAAATTAAATCAGAATTGCAATATTGAGGGAAAAAAATCGCAATTAGATTATTTTCCAAACTAGTTCAGCCCTATTAAACATGTAATAAGACAATGGTTCTATCATCATTTGTATCTATTTAAAATCATCTTTACACATTTGCCATGATATTCTGTTTATTTTCCTTTTAAAATACTGCATTAAAGCTGAAAATGTACGACAGTAGTGTTTTTTGACTCCTTTTTTTATTCTTTCGTACATGTTTGTTGAGTGTTTTGGAGCATCATGAAATGACATTTAAAAAAATGATGACGTGCTTTCATATGAGTGAGTCTGCAGCCTGCAGCACGTAAACCAACCTGGTCTGGAGCAGGTTTGATCACAGACTGTGTCTCCATGGCAACTACGCTGTTTTCTTTTTAATAAGGCCGTTACAGTTAGATCCTGGATTAACTGAGTCAGATTCTCAGGTTAAACCTGGAAATACCCCCTTGGTCAAACATAACTTTAATTATTATGTGCTTTTAAATCGTCTCTTCACAGGTCACAAAAACAATCCAACAGTACCAACAAACACACAGAACAAAGATCAAACTATTTTCAAAGCCGTACCGTCTGTTTGTGTCAGTCTTCGGTCCGCTCCAGTCCGCGAGTGACGCCTGCTTCTATTGCTACTGACTGACATGTCCGCTCCCAAGTCAATTAACATTGATTTGCATCACATAAAACACAACAGCAGTGACTGGCTGACAGATGAGCGATGGATGACGTTTAACCAAATCAACCTACATCAACTGCAAAAGGAAAAGGTGCAGAGAAAGTTCAACCACCTAAAGAATCTCTTTGTTACATTTAATTTATTTCTGTATCATCACTGATGACGAATCATTGATCCCGTACAAGGCAGAATATCAGTGCTTCTCTTGTGATTATGCTAGTAGAAATCATTTAATTAGATTGATGTAACTTCGAACAAAACCATAGAGGGATAAGGACGAGGAGAAATGACCAAGGAGGTGGTGGAAGATGGAGTTGAATAAGATGACTCAACACTTTTGCTGATAGCTGCAGGCTTTATTTTTCTACTACAGAAATTGAGTGAAAGCTTGAGAATCATACATTGAAACAGGATGGCAATTAGCACTGTTGACTAATGGTCAGTTTATACTTTATCCTTTGCTTTTAACGCTTTGCTGTTAAGAAATTATGTGACTATTAATCATGATCTTTCGATCGATGTAACTTTGAATATATTCAATGACAGATAACATGAAAAGTTAAGAGTTTTAAGTGAAAAAACCTGCATACAAGCACCAAAACGTGCATGAATCATATGACCTTGTCTTGCAGGACACGTAGAATCTAATAAAAATCTAAAGCAACACTACACACACAGGAGAAAGAGGAGATGGAAATGAGAGAGGACCAGTATGGGATGGCTGTTGTCCTGTATATGAACAGCTGTTTGCTCATAGAGCATTGCATTCTCTGTGGATTCCAGCTGTCCTTCTGAGTTTCGGGATTATGCTTTGTACACGGCTAAGATGGATGTAACACAGGGGTGTCCAAACACGGTCCTCGACGGCCAGTAGTCCACCAGGTTTTCAATGTGTCCGAGCTCAAACACAGCTGAGAGACTTGTTTAGCTGTTTCAAGATTTCAGAAGTGTTAGAGCAGGGACACATTGAAAACCTGGTGGACTATCGACCCTCGAGGACCGTGTTTGGACACCCCTGATCTAACAAGACATGCCCTGAGGGCACATACTTCAACAGAAGTCTTCCTTGTATGTACAAAGGTCTTCAGGTATGAGGAATCTGGAGATTGCCCCATATTTAAGGATGGATTAAGGTTTTTTTGCCCTGAAGCAAAAGGCCGTCAACAGGAGAGGCAAGATGATGAGGTCACAGCATTCCTTTCCAGCACAGCTGAGCTCGACGACAGACTTGCAGCTCGTTGATTGTTTAGTTTCTATGGAGCTCTGAGCAATGACAAAGTCATGAAGTTCCAATCAGTTATAATGCTGTCTCTGTGCTCAGATATGTGTCTTTAACGACACAGTAGCAGCAGCAGCATCCAATCGTATCCAGCAGAAGTGCCGGAGCGGAAGCCCCTGACGAGACAGCGGAATCTATTTTTCAATGCCACAAACGTCAAATTTAGCCAGGAAGTGGAGGTGGTAGCAGTTCGGGTTAGGGTGAGTAAAAAAGAAAGTTGCCAGAACAGTAGATAGGGTTACTGGTACATCTTCCACCTCGCCAGAGGCTTATGTCCCGTCAGGGGCTTCCGCTCCTGGGCTGCAGCTGATACATACTACACGCAGCAGCAGGGACAGAAGCTGTGCTCATCACAACAAGAATCTCCCCAGCCTAATTCAACTCTGTGGATCGTAACTAACCAAGCTTAAGGCAAGTAAGTTTATAATTATTTATGTATTTTAGATATAAAATCCTGGATGGCAGAAAACTTTTTTCATTCACGAGGCCCAGAGAGAGAAAAATCTTTTATTCCCTCTACACAAGCTGAACTCACTTTTATTCCTCGCATTAGAAATCTAACAACTTTTTATCATATGCAGAACATAGCCATTCTCTGTCAGGCTAAACACGGAGACGCTAATGCTTTTATCACCAGTCAGATTGACTACTGTAATGCTCTGCTTTCTGGTCTTTCCATAAAGACTATTTCTAGTTTACAATTATTACAGAATTCAACAGCATGTGTCCTGATGAAGACCAGGAGGTGGGAACACATTACAGCTATTTTAAAATCACTGCATTGGCTCCCCGTTAAGGTTCTCTTACTGGTTTTTAAATGTCTTAATGGTCTTTCACCATATGAGCCTTCTCAAACCCTGAGGTCCCTACAGTCAGGACACGCACTCACGGTGAGGCATTGTTCCAGTTTTACGGGTTAGGGTCAGGTTTGTTATCTTCCATGTTTTTATTGTTATATTTTGTTGTTTTTACAGTTTAGTAGTTTTAGGATTGTTACACACACACACACATATATATATATATATATATATATATATATATATAATAAAACAAACAGAATAAAGTCAATAATGTTTTATTGAAGTTTTTTTTTTTTTTTTTTCAATTTTAACAAAGCTTTAGAAAAAGAAATAATCAACAATCAAAAATAATCACTGTTCCACCAAACAAAGTCCATGACATAGTAAATAATGATCTAATTAAACAGGACTTTTCCACTACAGGATAGCTCTGGTCATGTCAACTTTAAATATGTAAACATACAAATTCAAACCTCACATGTCAAAAACATGTCATCATTTAGTGCTTTTTCCCATCACTCTGCCATTTCACATATATCCCAAACATGTGGTGTATCTTTCTAGGTGAGGGATAAGAAAAAATACATTTTTGTGTTCCACCTATTGCAGGTGATAAACGTGCCACCCAGTCTTAGTTTTTTTGGGCTTAGAATGTAGTGGCCAATCCTGCTTGATTGGGCTAGCTTAGCATATAGCAACCAGTCTTAGTTGTTTGGGTTAGCCTAACATGTAGCAAACAGTCTTACATGTTTGGGTTAGCTTAGCATGTCGTGGCCAATTTTAGCTGATTGGGTTAGCTGAGCATGTAGCAACCAGTCTTACATGTGGGTTAGCTTAGCATGTAGTGACTAGACTTACATGTTTGGTTGTTTGTGTTAGCTTAGCATATAGCAACCAGTCCTAGTTGTTTGGGTTAGCTTAACACGTAGCAAACAGTCCTAGTTGTTTGGCTTAGCTTAACATGTAGCAAACAGTCTTACATGTTTGGGTTAGCTGAGCATGCAGCAACCAATCTTACATGTTGGTTAGCTTAGCATGTAGTGACTACACTTACATGTTTGGGTTAGCTGAGCATGCAGCAACCAATCTTACATGTTGGTTAGCTTAGCATGTAGTGACTACACTTACATGTTTGGGTTAGCTGAGCATGTAGCAACCAGTCTTACATGTGGGTTAGCTTAGCATGTGGTGACCAGTCTTACTTGTTTGTGTTAGCTTAGCATGTAATGTCCAGTCTTACTTGTTTGGGTTAGCTTAGCATGTAGGGACAAGTCCTACTTGTTTGTGTTAGCTTAACATGTAGCGACCAGTCTTACATGTTTGGGTCAGCTTAGCATGTAGTGACCAAACTTACATGTTTTTGGGCTAGCTTAGCATTTTGTGGCCAATGTTACTTGTTTGGATTAGCTTAGCATGTAGTGACCAGTCTTACTTGTTTGGGTTAGCTTAGCATGTAGTGACCAGTCTTACTTGTTTGAGTTAGCTTAGCGTGCAGTGACCAGTCTTATTTGTTTTGGTTAGCTTCACGTTCTTGAATCTAACATTTATAAGATTACAATTTCAATTAGCAGAGCAACTTATACCCATATCGACGTATTTCATGAGCAGTTAGGGTTAAGGGACTTGTTGAACATCCCATTGTGATGGCCCAGGTTGGATTCAAACTGGTGACCCTTCAACCCTTAATCCTATGATAATACATAATGCTAACACACTGTCTAACAACAGATTATATCTATGAGTCTATATCTTTAGATGAAGTTTTATTTCAGACCGACTCCTCTACTTCCTCTGTCTGATCAGAAACAGCAGAGGAAGAATCAGAGTGCTGGGCAGATCAATCCAACCCACACTTATCATCACCACACAGTATTCCCTTCCCTCAAACCGGAGGAAAAAGCTCCACAGCATGTTCCCAGTGAACTTCAACAACAACACTACCAGTATAGCCATGATGGTGTAGAAAGCCCTCCGCTTTGATTGGTCTGATTTCTCCTTCTTCTTACCCTGTTCTCCTGGGCTTGGACGAATCAGAACGCGGAGAACCGAGAGGCTGCAGAAGAAAACTCCCACAATGGAAAATGTCAGGAAGCAGAAGTTTTTGTAGCTGAACAGATCTTCAAGGAACACAAAACCCATCTCAGCCAAACAGAGCATCCAGACACAACCGACGGTAACATTCCTGATACGGGTTCCTCTCTTGCCCCTCAGTCTCATGTAGAGCACGGGATGGACCACAGCTAGGTAGCGCTCCACACAGGTCAGCAGGTGGAACCACACCTGTCCTACCCAGTTGAACATGGAGACAAGGACCATAACAAGGAAGACACGAGGCTCTTTAATTATTACAACAAGAACTCCAAGAAACCTCGCGAGAAGACCAACCAGCTCAATTAGCACCATGTTATAGGTGAAGACATTGGAGTGACTCATGGATGACGACTTGTTCCTCCACTGCTGGAAACCATGATGGAGGATGAAGGTGGAGAGAGGGAGGAGGAGGACAATGTTCAAGACATTGTAGATGCCCTGGATAAGATTGCTGGGCCAGAAGAAGAAACAGTTCATGTGGAACAGGTTGGAAAAAGTGTGTGGTTGAGGGAAGGAGTGGTTGGAGGAGTTGTCCGACATATCTAGAAGAACAGAAACATGTTGAACACACACAACAGATGAAGCTACACACACACAAACAACAAAGGCCAGAGATCAGTGACTTCCCCCAACATTTACCACAGTTTTCTACTGGGAAATTATATTGTGTGTGATTTATGTCTACTTTGTTAATGCTGTATCCAAACATGAAAACCATGAAGCAGTTTTTATCGTGAAATATGAGCAATAAATGTGTGAAACAAACACGGTTTGGTGTGAGAGTCACTGACCTGCTGAGCAGTGGTTTGGTCGCACCATCTTCTACTACTGATCTCAGCTAATGATCCCATATACAGTAGTGTAGAAAGAGGTGTGTGTGTGTGTGTGTGTGAGTGTGTGTATTTGCATGCATGTTCCAGGAAAGGCATTGCCTTTTTTAATGTTTCAGACACGGATCATTTTTGCAGCCAAATATTCTCAGCCACATGAATGTACATGTCAGCCACAGATCGTTATTGCCTTCACTTAAACAGATAAAATAATCTTTACGTTCAGCACTAACGTGTTTAAAGAGTAGTGAGAGGTTGTGTAATAGACGGGATGTAAATCAGGGGAGGCTGCTGCCTCGCTGAGCTAAATGAGCTAAGTCATGAGGTGAATGAAGTGGAGAGAAAAAGCAGCTTTTTTTAGTTTGGTTAGAAATGAGCCGTCACCATCCCCTGGATTTAAACTCCTGCTTTGGTTCAGATTTTCTTAAATATGTTTCAAGGTTGGAGATGCAAAGAATCAATCTTTAAATTATTGTGCAACCAACACCCAAAGATTCAAAGGTTTGTGTATTTGCTCAAAGGTTCCCACCAACTGGGCTCCTGTCAATGTATTCAGGTGCTGCTTCCAGAGTGCCAAGGTCCTGGTTCTGGCCATGGTGTAAGTCAGAAGTCTTTGAGTAGTAAACTGGCTCATCTTCAATCATCTGGTCAGAAACCAAAGTGAGTGGATGATGAAAGGTTGCTTGTTTTAGTCAGTAGTTGGAACATATGGTCATATCTGCATCTGAATACTCGTCACAGATACACTGGGGTTGTCACAGTTCTCAGTGTCAATGACTAACGCACGGCAATCAAACTTGTGAAAGACTTCTTTTCTCATGATTCCTCCCTGAAGTTTACTTTGGAGATATTTTAGGTGTCTTCATCTCTGAGTCGTGTTATTCCCACACATTAGGCAGAGTTTACAAAGCTTTGAACTGTTAAGAGTTGGGTTGTTATGAGACATGTTTGCTTTATAGATACATACTGTAGCCTTTAGTGTTGATGCAATAGTGAAGCCAAGTTTTCCCTACATGACATAGTCCATATTCCACACTAACGTCAATAAATCCACTCCTTACAGGAGTAGAAATCAGAGAAGAGTGGTCATAATATCCCTTCACATTGTTTTAGCTCAACAGCAGCTTTTCTAGACTTCTGTAGATGGATACAGTATGATATCAAAACCTCCACTACAACTCTTCAAGATGGGTACTTCCTCTAATTAACTGTCCATTGCATTTTAGAAGAACAAACATTACAGCAGTTTAGAACACAGCTCCTGAAATATGATGCGATCAATATCCTTCTTTAAATATTAATGATTTAATCTGTTACACTCTGAAAAAGGTAGGTTTTCTTTGGATCCAGACACCTTCCTCCTGCTGCCATAAAGATTGTGCGCCTGTCTTTCCCTGCTAGTGATTTGGTTTTGAGCACTTTAAAAATGGTGTGTGTGTGTGCAAGCATGTGTGTAACACTGTGTAGAGTTTTGCATGTGGTGAAACTTCACTCTTTGAAGCCTACAGGCTCCTGTAGGCAAATATTAAAGAAACTTATGCAGCTCTTGGCGGCTCACGGAGCCCAACAAGTACTAGAAAATAATGGAAATAAGAAAAACCACAGACCTCTGAACCCTCAGAGCTCCAACAATGGACATGTAAAACTGAGAAATGGACCATGAGGCAATGGGTGAGGGATAAATGACACCAGGAATGACTGGAGGCTGTAAATACATAGTTTTTATTCAGTTAGTCTGAATGAATAAAGTAGAATAGCAGTCGTCCTATGGCTAAGGTTAGACAGCATTGCAATAGACCGTGATGTCATCTCCATATAGAGAGATCTTTACATCTACATCATTAACATAAACTGCAGTTATATAACTCACTTGTGTAAATTACAGCTTATAGATCACAACATTTCTACAGTGTTTTAAATTCATGACAGAAAATACAAGTATTGAAAAATAAAATGTAAAATTCACACACATTGGTCTACTTCAGCATGTTTTAGATGTCATCATGCAGCTCTACAGGAAGTGAGATGACGAGCTTCTCTTTACAATCAGATATGGTGGACTATAGATGGTGGACTATAGAAGTATTTAAAACATGTAGAACACGGGCTCTCCTGGTCCGGACTTCAGCAGCCTGGGTCAAGAGAATCATCAAAGTTACCAATCAAACATATTGAATACAACGGAGCTGCCTGCTCGCAAATACTTAGACATTCTTTGACAACAACATCGTTGCCTTCAGATACAACTACAATTCACTAGTAAAACTGAGTCAGCTACTGTATGAAAAATATTTGATTGTACTTTCTGTCGACGGTCACACTTACTTGTAGATTTTCAGAGGAAATGCTACAAACCTGCTTGGTAGTTTTTTGCCATGTTTTGCCTGTGGCTACCGTGATATTCTTCATCAATAAAAGTCCCTTTCAATGATAATATGGAGTTTTATTCACTCACATTTGCATTATAGGGCAACGGTGGCATGGAACTCCCTACCACTATATTTTATTTCAACCATTATTAACATCAATTTTTCTAAAACAGTTAGACTATTCAAGAATAAGAATTATTATACAATTAAATTATATATTGTATGCTGAATCTTTATGTAATGTATGGCATAATCGTATACCTGAATATTTTGCATACAGATAGGAGTTTTATTTTATCAATTATTAGTTGACTTTAATGTTTGTATTTCTATGTTGTGTGTATTGTAGTTAATGTTGTTATGTATTATGTATGCTTTGGTTACAGTGTTTTATTTTGGTTATATTTTCTTTTCGGTGTGAATGTTGTTTGTACGTCTTATCTAATCTGTTTGTTGTGCTTCGGAAATGTCATGTGTCTGTGCTGTTGGCCGCAGGTAGAATAGTTACTACTTTTGCAGTATAGCTAATGGGGCTCTAAATAAAACTAAACAAACAAAGCCTGCTGTACCTACATATAATAAGGAGGATCTGAGGGTGGTGATGGACGAGATCGGAAAGATACACAGGGGCAAGACTTTAAGTGGGTTTGAAAGTGAGAAGTAGTAAAATCAATATATTGATGTGTGTCAATGTGGTTGCCATTATTTTAAAATCTGATCATACAGTATGTGGTAATTTACCAATAAGCCCACTACCAGTACCAAATTGACCAAAGATAACGTTTTTGTGTAGTCAGACGTTATTAGTGTGTTGCCTATTGACTGAACATGGTAGTTTGCCGCCTTTGTGCAGGAAGAGCAGAGGTAAGACCAAAGAGCTGGGCAGGTTCAACCAAATTTCAGCTACCAACATCTCACATTCCATCCCTTGAGCCAACACACTGATCACGGCATAGGTAAAGCTGCAACTAAATCTTACAATTAGCACTCCCAGTATGGCCAAAATGGTAAAGAAAGCCCTTTGCTTTGATTGGTCAACCCTTTGCCTGTTCCCGTCCTGTTTTCCCGGGCCTGGATGAACTAGAACACGAATAATAGAGATGCTGCAGGCCGAGATGAGGACAAGGGATAAAATCATCATGGACAAATCTATAAACATGGGGTTGGAGTAATTAAATGCTAATGTCCGTGCAATGCAAATCAGTCCGATACAGGCGATGGTGGCATTCCTGATCCTGATTCCCTTCCTGGTCTTTAGACTCCGATAAGTGATGGGATGAACCACAGCCAGGTAGCGCTCCACACAGGTCAGCACATGGAAGTAATTTTGTACGTTCCAGATGAAATATAGCCAACACTGGCCCACAAAAACCGCCGTTCTGTTCTTCCTGAATACACCGCCAAGAAGGACCAAAGAGCCGACAACCCCAGACAGCTCCATGGTGAGGCTGGAGTAGGTGAAGACGTCCGAGTGACTCATGGAAGGTGTGGAGGATGAAGAGCGCCTCTTCCTCCACTGCTGGAGGCCGTGATGGAAGACGATGGTGCCAATGGGGAGAAAGAGGAGGAAGTGGATGAAGAAGAAAGTAATGATAATGTCGTAGAAGGGACTGGAGAAGAAGCAGGTTGTGGAAGGCTGAGGTAGAAGCAGGCTGTTATTGAAGGAGGAGTTTTCAGCCATATCTAGATTTAAAGACAACCAATAAATGAACCAAAGTTGTTAATAATGTCAGTACATTTTTGTCTCTTTCATTTTAATACATTAACGTCAATATATTCCATCATGACATGCTAGTAGACTTCCACACATACACCCACATGTACAGTTTACCAAGATCAGATGAGTGCGGACTCTTCTACTATTACGTTGATTTAGTTAGTTAAACAGTGTTTCCCAAAAGTTTTGGATAAAATATTCTAAAATGATGACTTAAAACCAGCCAAACAATCAGACGCCCTTGTTAGAATTTGTGTCTTTCTATATCACCAATGTTGGCCATTCATGGGTCTGTGGAACGCCGAGGTACAAATAGGACTTAATTCGTCGAGAGTATCACTCGAGTTACCGACAAAACATGGTGAATATCAGGTCTCCTGTTTTGGCTGGGAAACTCATATTTTACTCCTCTTTCCTGCCATCCTATCGTATTAGTATTGTCCCGTAAATTTCCTGTATTATAATGTAATAAATAAATGAAAACATTCCTCTGCTTCTCTAAACTTAACGCTGTCACCAACCTCGTGAGAACTGCCACCTGGAGTGGCCTGGGTGGCAGTTCTTGCAAAATTAGAGATTAGAACAGACAGCGGGAACAAAACTGGAAACAGCTCAGAAGAGAGACGGATGGATGTGAAGAAGACGTTCCGGCAAAAAAACAAAGAACTTGCGTAAATACCTTGGAAAATGGGACAGCGAGTTTAACTTCCTAAAGAGGAGCAGGATGGGACACAGTTACACGTTCTGTAAGATTTGTAACTGGAATTTTATCTTAAGTCACCATGAAAAATCCACCAAGCAAAAGCGCCGCAAATATTCACTCCTTCCAAAAAAAGTGTTGAAATATGTAAAGTCTGCAACAAATTTGTCTAATAAGTCATTAATGAATACCAGAGAACCACAAGTGAGCATTAGAAAATATGTAATGAAAATAAAATGTAACGTGTTGACTTGTATATGAACTGTAAGTATGTTAAATAAAATATATACTTATTTATGTTTTCATCTAGGCTGTATTATAATGTAGGAATGTTCAGAACATTTCAATGTCAACAAGGTTAGGCCTAGACATTCGAATCACCTAAATGTATTTAGTAAGTGGTTGACAAGTAGGTATTTTAGATTTATTGTACACCTTGTCTAAAATATAAGGGATGCGGGAGCTTGGTTGGGGTGGTGAGATGGCACGTAGCTTCTTATATTTTCAAATTTAAAACCTAACAGGTATGTGTCAAGTAATTCTACCCTCAGATGGACTTGAAACTGAAAAAGTAAAGTAATGAGGTTTTTTGTAATTTTGGACCTTGTGACTTATTTTCCTTTGTGATTATTCTGGTTTAATTTAAGCTCTTGTGAATTCTATGAATGGACCTCAACTTGAGCATTTTCTCTGATTCTATACCATTAAATATCAGTCATCTTAAGAGATTAAACTATTAATTGCATTTAAACTGAAAAAAATCAACCAAGTGCTGAGCCAACAAACCAAACAACTGAAAAGCAAATTGTCAACCCAACTAATGACTAACCGATGCACTATTCCACTAAAGTTTAATTAAAACTTTGAAATTTTGGCTGATGTGTGTCTAACCTGGAAAGTCAAAAAAATATCTTAATTATGGGCGGGGCTCTTGGAGTAGTTAAGACACGCCCAGTTAAGACAAACAATATTGGTTCGTGACAAAAGATGCTTCCAAAATGCCATTGGCCTCTATCACAACCAATAGCAACGTTCAATTGTAGTACCAAAAGCTGGCAAATTGAAATACTTTGACTAAAATTTCAAGAGTTGGGCAAGAATCCATCAACAACACTACTTTATACCAAATACCAAGTCGAAAAAAGTGGTTTTGGGGTTTGGTCACACCTTTAAAGTTGCAGTATGTAGAATTTTCTCCCCACTCCCCTTCCTTGTTTTGAAAGAACCGGCATCCTCGTGAACGCTCACGACTGTGGAGCTTTTTGCAGTGAGTTTGAGGCTAAATATGGCAACTTTCCAGCTCCTCTTCTGGGATTTTGACTGTCTGTGAAGGTCCACATTATCTATATTGGTGCTGTTAATCTTCTGCCTGTGTTGTGAGGTGGCGCTGCAGGTGGATCCACGTGCAACTAATCACCTGGTCCTGCCTTATATGGAGCTGCTGGGTTTCCCTCCGGAGCGAGCATCTTCGCCTCCACTAGCGGTTGTCTCCTCCACGTTGGTCTGCTTCCTCCATGTGCATCTTCTCCTCCACGGGCGCAGCTCTTGCGTTGCAGCTCTGGCGTTGCAGTTGTGTGCCGGGCTGATCGTCCATTGTCTGCCTACTCTTCCAACCTGGAAGTCTGTGCCGGAGATCGGGAGTGTTTGATGTCTTTGCTCTTCCTTTCTCCGTCTGCTCTGCCGGACTGGACTGCAGACTTGCCACCGCGGCTGCATGCACACACACACTTACCTTCATTGGAGTGAATAAATGCTCATATGAGCTTAATACGTTGACGCTGTGTTCCTCCTTCTTTTGTTGCGGCTCAAACAAGCCTGAGTCGTAACGCTGTCGCTTCTCCATGTTGGTCTTTCTTTTTTTGGCTTGCTTTGCCGTGTCAAGCCTAACACAGCGATAGGGACTTTTCCTGCCAAAAACACCTGCCACTGCAGCTTTACTACCGATAAAACATCAATGCGCATTGACTTTTGTCAAATCAAAACAACTTCATTTATATCGCACAAATTACAACAGTCATCTCAATGTGCTTAAAAAAAATATAAAATTCATAATAAGAAAGAAAGAACCCAACAAGATCCACATATTTAGCAAGAGTGGGATGAAAAAACTCCCTTTTAACAGGAAGAAATTTCAATTAGAACCAGGTTCAGAGGTGGCAGCCATCTGCGTCGACTGGTTGGGGTTAGTGGACAGAAGGACAAACAGAACAGGATAGAGAGATAGAACATCAGAGTGTCTCAGACTAGTTGAGCCGTGAACCACAGATCAGGAACTGCCAGCGCCAGCATCAAGACACCTGAAACAGAAAAGAGAGAGAAGGGCGAGGAGAAGGCACAGACTGCAGAAAAACATGATACAGGAATACAGCCAATAGTAACACCCAGCCAAAAACATTGTTTGTAAAAAATCTGTGATTGGCTGAAAAAAGCATTGCACTCCTTGTTTTCTAAAGCTTGAATATAGAAGAAGGCGCAGAGATCGTCTCAGAACACTTTGGATCACAATTTGCTAAAAGGCTAGTATGGATATTTTTGACCAAATGACGCAAAGAACCAACAGACTGCAGCTTTAACTTGATACAAAACCATCAAATCACACACCAACCAATCTTGCATTATCTATCCCATTCTTAAACTAAACACAATAGTAATTACAAGGACAAGTCAATAACCCATTCATAGAATACACTCAAATATATGATATCACTTATTCATTGGAATATTAGAACGTTTTTCACTAAATAGGCTTTTGTGTAACAACACATCAGGTCAAATTGTTTGTGAAAAATAAGGAATTCTTCAGTTGGAGTAAAGGTAAGCACGAAGGATGTAAAATACTGCACTTTTCTAAAATAAGTACCAACACTCACCGATACCGAGTATTGATACCTGTACCCAATGATGCAAAAACTGAGGCTATGACTGACTGAATGAAACACAATTTTAGAAAAATTGAACCTTGAACCAAAAATATTTGATTTTTGTTTTAAATTTGGTCCCACCTCATTCGTCATTGGCCGTCCTCTGGCTGCGAAAGTCTTAGTCTGTTGTAAATAGATGCTTGATCCTCTGTATAAAGCCACGTAACACATAACCACGTGTGTGTGTGTGTGTGTGTGTGTGTGTGTGTGTGTGTGTGTGTGTGTGTGTGTGTGTGTGTGTGTGTGTGTGTGTGTGTGTGTGTGTGTGTGTGTGTGTGTGTGTGTGTGTGTGTGAAAGGGATAAAGCCTGTAGCCTGTTTTGCATCTCGAGAGAAAACCATTTACACTTTGTAAATCGTTTAACACGGTTATTTACGCTACGCAAATGTTCTTTCCATTTGCAGAAAGAGACAAACTGTATGTTGATGAAAAAGGTGCGAGTCGCTATAGTTAGCATTAGCATTGATGGGATGGAAAACAGTGTCTGCCAACAAATCCTTAAAAAAAACGACTGTAAGTCATGAAATCAAAAGAAATGACAACAACAACAAAAAATCATCAAATAACTGTTATTTTTAATTTTTAAATAAACATAAATAAAAATCTAATTTAAAGCTTAAAAACTAAAACTTTGGAGTTAATAGATAGATAATTGCATATTATGAGAAGGTTATTGTATATAAATAAGTGTAGTACTAGATATTACAAGAGGTAGGATCATATAAGTTTATACTTCTTCCCACTCCTTTTTGAACATGTATAGGTGCATGTGCAGAATTTTGTAACCATTGTTACATTTGTTTGTTTTTTAATTACTACTATTATTATTATTATTATTATTATTATTATTATTATTATTATTTTCATTGTGGTAAATGTACTGCTGTTGTGTTGATCTTTGAAATAAACATTTAATCAAATAAAATCAATAGATAGATATATTGATCTGGCCCTTTAAGGGAGTCAGTGATCCTCCACCTTTTTGTCCAGGTAGACTCTCCGTAGTTGTTTGCTGTTGTATTTCACTCTCCTTCAGCTGAACTCTGAGGAGCTTCTGTCTGTGAGTAAATCATCATTAATCTGTGTTTAATATGTCTGCGTTGGTATTTTATAACAGTTTATAGTTTGAGTAGAAAGCTAAAAAACTGTTAGCATTGCTAACTGTTAGCCTGTCTGTGTGATTTCCAATATTATATCAGCATTAGGCTTATCACTAGCTCGCACAATCCTTCAGTGATAATCTTGAATTAGTTTAATATATATTGTTTATTATATCATGATCCAATTGCTCTTGTTAAAGTGTGTTTTTTGTTAGTTATTTTGCTTAGTAATATCTTAAACTTACTGCTGACTCATAGATGGTTATGTAGCAACCTGTTTAGCTAGCACCAAGCTAGAAATTAGCTCCTCATCCTAGCTAGGGAAGAATATACAGTGTGCACAATATTCAGGCATGTGAGTATTTGACCATGTTATCATTTTTATATATGTTTTCCAACTATAAGCTCTGTAAACTTAAATGCTTAGTGTTTATTTTACCGTCAAAGACTACCAAAGTATATTAATATTTCGTTTTTATTCACTATACATGTCGGCACACTCACCTCAACTCTATCATATGTATGTAGAAACTAAGAAATTAATCATTTTATTGTTGTTTTCCTGACACGTTGGCCAAAAATAAAGAACAATGATTTAATTAAAGATTCCACGTGTGTCCACGTGGAATGTGAAAAAGATTATAAAATAACTAGGAAAATCATAATGATTATAAGCAGTTAAATGCATTAATATGATCTATTTTATTAGGATGTAAATAAATGATATAATTGGCTGGTGACAGAAGAGAACCTTTAGTTGACAAGGACTTTTTCCAACCATACATTATCAAAACCAATTCTTTTTAAGAAATTAAAATGTGATTATATTACTTTCATTATTATATCTATGAACAAAGAACTGTAAATTATACTATTTACCCCCTTCCATAAGATGAAAATTAACAAATAATAAATATATAACTTATTTAGTTGAAGAAAAATTCTGCACATTATTAATACTAAAATAACTTAATGAAAAATGTAGCTAGATATTCTTCTTAGAAATTCAAAACCTCAAATTGTCTTTATAAGATATTTAGGCTTAAGGGAAAATTTTTATTTTGGATTGACTGAGAACAATCTACTTATTCAATGATACAATTTAACAACATTAATAATATTCAAGGAGGAGACAGGTTTGACTTGGGAGACATAAAACAGAGGGAGGCAGGAAGCTTGAGGCAAACTGCACAAGGGTTGATAACAGACTCAATCTCCAAAGGGCCAATAAATCTGGGTGACAACTTCCTTGATACCACTTTGAGAGTATGAAGCAGAGGTCATGATCATTCCTATAAATCTGCCTCCTATATGAACTATTTCTACTTCTTTATGCTACAAGAGAAGTTATAAACAAAGCTTCATGAATAAACTGATCTAATCCAGTCCATCAAATCCACTCCAGATCCAGATGTTTGATTATAGATGTTTTCAGAGAAGATAATCGGCTGCAATCTGCCCTCCCTCCAGGATCTGTACACCCCCAGGACTCTGAGGCGTGCAGGAAAGATTGTGGCCGACCCCTCCCACCCCGGTCACAAACTGTTACAATCTCTCCCCTCTGGAAGGAGGTTTCGGTCCATCAGGACCAGAACCTCCAGACACAAAAACAGCTAATTTCCCTCTGCCACCATCCACATAAACACATTGTTATATTATTGTTTGCGTGCTCGTTTCTTTGTTTTTTGTTCCACACACCGACTACCAAGTCAAATTCCTTGTGCTGTCTCAAAAACTGTGCTTGGCCATTTAAACATTTCTGATTCTGATTGTGATTGTGAAAGAACTCCTACCTTTCCAAACACCTTCCTCCTGCTGTGATAAAGACTGAGAGACTGTCAAAAGCTGCTTGTAATTCAGTTGTAAATTTCTCTTTAAAGGTTATGTGTTGGGAGAATGACAGTTTTGCATGCGTTGGAAAGATTGTCAATTGTGAAGAAATGCAAATATTAAGGCAACGAGTGCAACTCTTCACGCCTCATTTAACCCAACAAGTACAGGGAAATTTGACTGTTTTTGAACAACTCTGTTTGTATGTGAACTATCCAACATTGATGGAATTTATCAGGTAATAATGATCTAAAGAAAGAAAATCGCTGAACAAGAGACTTGAACCATAAAATCACCAACAATGGATATGTAAACCTGATGAATGGACCATGAAGCAAAGAATGAAGGTTAATGACACCAGGAACAATTGAAGGCTGTAAAGTCCATAGTTTTATTAAGTCAAATAGAGTAAAATGAGTAAAATAGCAGTCGTTAAATGGCTACGGTTAGAGAGCATTGCAATACAGAGTGGTATCATCTGCGTATAAAGAGATCTTTACATCCACATTATTAACATAAACTGCTGTTTTATTACTAACTATTGTAAGTTACAGCTTAACAAAACAATTCTACCTACTGTGGTCACAAACATCTGGGAATGTTTATAAAAATATGAAACACTACGAGGATCCGGTTTTAGTCTTAGTCTGTTGTAAAGAGACACTTGATCCTCCGTATAAAGCTGTGTAATGCATAAGTGTGTGTGTGTGTGTGTGTGTGTATGACAGAGAGGGAAAAATCTATTTGCATGTTTTGCATCTCGAGAGAAAAATCATTTACACTTTGTAAATATTTTAACACGGTTATTTACGCTACGCAAATGTTCTTTCCATTTGCAGAAAGAGACAAACTGTGGGTTGATGAAATTGGTGCAGGTTGCCCTAGTTTATGAGCATTGAAGGGATGGAAAACAACATCTGACAACAAATCCTTAAAAAAACCATAGAGCGACTCTTTGTCACAAATTCAGGAGAAAAGACACAAAATCATTAAAATGACAAAAATTTAACTTAAAAGCTAAAACTTTGTTGGATGATTAATATCACAGGAACTAGACCCGTATCTAGAGCCACAAGAAGAACCAACAAAAATATATTTGTCTCCAAAGACACTCAGCCTCTCGTTCATGTTAATTATAATTGCTTAGTTTTGTCAACTTCATGTTTAGCTTTGGCAGAATGAAAAAACTTTTAAAGATGAAAAGCAAAAAAATGTCTTGCAAGTTGTTATAGCCTTACCGAAACTAAAAATGATCAAAGACTGAACAAACTAAAGAGGGACGATTTGTCTAATCTCACTAATTCTGTCACTCACTGTTTGTTTCTTCTTCCATGTCTGAGCAGAAACAGCAGAGGTAACACCAGACTGTTGGGAAGCTTCAACCAGATCGAACACATGTCAACCACACAAAAAACATTGACATTCATTTTTTTTTGCAATATCATAACCCAAATTGCCTGAAAGCACCAGAACCAGAATAACTGAGAGGCTGAAGAAGGAAACAGCTGTTATAGTAATTGCTAGGACATAATAATCAAAACAATGTGGGCAGGGCATATAAGCTCCACTAATCATCCAGACACAGACAATGGAGACGTTCCTGATCCCTTTACTGTTCCTCAGCCTCATGTAGGTGATGGGATGAACCACAGCCAGGTAGCGCTCCACACAGGTCAGCAGATGAAAACTCAATTTACCTATCCAGGTAAATTTCATCACAAAATACCCCCAACGTATTATAACATCATCATTTTGGAACTGTCCACAAAAGTAGAAAACAGGGCCAACCATTTCAACCAGTTCCATCAGGACCATGTTGAGGTGAAACAGTCTGAGTGACTCATGGCTGCTGAGGAGGAGGAGGAGGTCTTCTTCCTCCACTGTTGGAGGCCATGATGGAGGATGAAGATGTAGAGAGGAAGGAGGAAGAGGAAGATAGTAAAGACAGTTGTTGGGATGATGATGGAGTACGGAGGGAAGGAACTGTTTGGATTGGAGTTGTTGGTGGAGAACAAAGAGTTAGCAGCCATGTCTGAAAGAGAAAACAAAGAGAAAACAAAGAAGACACAAATATTCCTGGAATTGTTTTAGCATTTAGGTTTAACTTTAGACCAAATCTGTTATGAATAGGAATTAGTTTAAAAACTAACAGAAAGTTACTAACAGAATAGAGCCTGTCGGGCCTTGAACCCACAACCTTATTATTTAACAACAAGCCAAGTTAACATATCACTGACTAATTGACAGAAAACAGATCCAAACTAAACAGAAACATCTCAGTTTTACTGTTTACTCTTATTATTCATATAAATCTTCCTACTATTTCTACTTCTTTATGCTACAAGAAAAATTTGAAACAAAGCTTGATGAATAAACTGATATAATCCAGTCCATCCAATCCACTCCAGATCCAGATGTTTGATTGAAAGAACTCCTACCTTTCTAAACACCTTCCTCTTGCTGTGATATAGACTGAGAGATTGTCAAAACCTGCTAGTGATTCAGTTATAAAGCTCTCTTTAAAGAGTGTGTGTTGGGGGTAATAACACAGTTTTGCATGCGTTGAAAGGATCTTCAATTGTGAAGAAATGCAAATTTTAAAGCAACAAATGCAGCTCTTCATTTAACCCAGCAAGTACAGGGAAGTTTGACTGTTTTTGAATAACTCTCTGTTTGCATGTGAACTATCCAACATTGATGGGATTTATCAGGTAATAATGATCTAAAGAAAGAAAACCGCTGAACAAGAGACTTGAACCATGAAATCACCAACAATGAGAAATGGATCATGAAGCAACGAGTGAAAAATAAATGACGCGAGGAACAATTGAAGGCTGTAAAGTCCATAGTTTTTATTAAGTCAATTAGAGTAGAAATACAGTCATTAAATGGCTAAGGTTCGAGAGCATTGTAATAGACTGTGGTATCATCTGCATATAAAGAGATCTTTACATCCACATTATTAACATAAACTGCTCTTTTATTACTAACACGTGTAAGTTACAGCTTATCCAAACAATTATTTCAAGTATTTACTGTCATCATTAACATCTGGGAATGTTTAAGAAAAATATGAAACACTGCGAGGATTCAGTTTTAAATTTGCTCATTCGTCATTGGCCGTCCTCTGGCTGCAAAAGTCTTAAGTCTGTTGTAAAGAGACACTTGATCCTCCGTATAAAGCTGTGCAACACATAACTGTGTGTGTGTGTGTGTGTGTGTGTGTATGACAGAGAGGGAAAAAGCCAGTAGCATGTTTTGCATCTCTGGAGAAAACCATTTACACTTTGTAAATCGTTTAACACGGTTATAGCTTACGCTACGCAAATGCTCTTTCCATTTGCAGAAAGAGACAAACTGTGGGTTGATGGAAATGGTGCAGGTCGCTATGGTTTATGAGCATTGATGGGATGGAAAACAGCGTCTGACAACAAATCCTTACTAAAAAAACAAAAAGCAAAAGTCACAAAATCAGAAGAGAAGTCACAAAATCATCAAAATGACTCGAAAAATCTAACTTCAAGTTTAAAAACTAAAACTTTGTTGGAGATAATAGATAATACTAATGATCGTAGATTACATGAATTGTATAATTATATAGACATATCAAAAGAACTAGACCAGCAGAAGAAATGAGGATACCTTGAAAATGAGAAGAGAAACAACTCTTTATAGCCTGAACTATGTTAAAATTATTAAAGACTCAACAAACTGAAGATGGATGATTTTTTCTGATCTCACTAATCTGTCCATCACTGTTTGTTGCTTCTTCCATGTCTAAGCAGAAACAGCAGAGGTAACACCAGACTGTTGGGAAGCTCCAACCAGTTCAAAATCACTTCAACCACACAAACCACATTGTTTGTTGACAGAACCACAACTAAGTAACTCAAATTGGCTGAAAGCTTCAGCACCAGTATTCCCAGTATGGACACAATAGTAAAGAAAGCTCTCTTCTTTGATGGATCAGCCCATTGCTTGTTCCCTCCCTGCTCCCCTGGACCTGGACGGACCAGAACCAGAAGAACTGAGAGGCTGAAGAAGGAAACAGCTGCTATAGTTGTTGCTAAGACCCATTGATGGCCCTGAGGTGAGGAGGATGTATAAGCTCCACTAATCATCCAGACACAGACGATGGAGACGTTCCTGATCCTGATCCCTTTACTGTTCCTCAGCCTCATGTAGGTGATGGGATGAACCACAGCCAGGTAGCGCTCCACACAGGTCAGCAGGTGGAAACTCATCTTGCCTATCCAAGAGAGTCTCGCCAACATATATCCCCAATGTCTCATTACATAATTTTGAAAAAGTCCACAAAAGTAGAAAACATCACCAATGATTTCAACCAGTTCCATCAGGACCATGTTGTAGGTGAAACAGTCTGAGTGACTCATGGCTGCTGAGGAGGAGGAGGAGGTCTTCTTCCTCCACTGTTGGAGGCCATGATGGAGGATGAAGATGTAGAGAGGAAGGAGGAAGAGGAAGTTTGTAAAGACAGTTGTTGGGATGATGATGGAGTACGGATGGATTTGAGAACACAAGAGTGGATGGTTTAGCTTGGAGACGTTAGAGGAGAATGAAGAGTTAGCAGCCATGTCTGAAAGAACAAACAAAGAAGACTAAAAAATACTCCTGGAATGTTTTTTTTTTAGCATTTAGGTTCGACTTTAGACCGAATCTTTTATAAATAGAAATGAGTTTAAGAAATATTAGAAAATTACTAACAAAATGGAACCTGTCGGGCCTTGAACCCACAACCTTCTTTATTTAAGCAACGAGCCAACTTAACATATCACTGACTAATTAACTGAAAACGGATCCAAACTGAACATTTAATAAAATAATCCAAACACACAGAGAGCTCAGATCATGAGGACTTTTCCATATCTCAGTTTTACTGTTTACTCTCATTATTCATATAAATCTGCCTCCTTTATGAACTATTTCTAAACTTCATGAATAAACTGATCTAATCCAGTCAAGTCCATCCAATCCAGATCCAGATGTTTGAAAGAACTCCTACCTTTCCAAACACCTTCCTCCTGCTGCGATAAAGAATGAGAGACTGTCAAAACCTGCTAGTGATTCAGTTATAAAGCTCTCTTTAAAGGGTGTGTGTTGGGGGTAATAACACAGTTTTGCATGCATTGAAACAATTGTCAATTGTGAAGAAATGCAAATTTTAAAGCAACGAATGCAGCTCTTCACGGTTCATTAAACCCAACAAGTACAGGGAAATTTGACTGTTTTTGAATAACTCTCTGTTTGTATGTAAACTATCCAACATGGAATTGATTCATTATGTCATAATGATCATAATGATCTAAAGAAATAAAATCACTGAACCAGAGACTTGGACCATGAAACCACCAATAATGGACACGTAAACCTAAGAAATGGACCATGAGGCAATAAGTGAAGGATAAATGACACCAGGAACAATTGAAGGCTGTAAAAACCTTTTTTTAAGTCAAATAGAAAATAACAGTCATTCAAATTTGTCAGGTAATAATGGTCTTAAGAAAGAAAATTGCTTAAAGGTGCAGTCTGCAACTCATATAAAAGTAAATTTTTGTCATATTTACTAAAGCTGTCACTATGTAAGGACAGCTTTACATCAAACAAGTAGTTTATGTGAAAAAAAACAGACTCAGCAGCAGGGGGCAGATTGCCAGAATGCATTGCGACCGAGCAAAAAGAACCAATCAGAGCTAGGATTGTGTTTGATGGGCTGTCTGACAGCTGTTGCTCACAGGCCCCGCCCCTTTTCCGGAGCTAGATCGCCGTCTTTTTAACAGTGTATGGTCTGGAGGAGTAGAAGATGGAATTGGTGACTTTTCTGCTTGAAAGGTAATTACTGCTGCTTGATTTACATTATGTTTGATTTGTAATTGTTACACTAGAACTCTGTAGTGCATGTGTTCATGTGCACGCAGCAGCCTCCGTGTGGCTGCTGTAAGTGACACTGTGTTGCTGCTGCTGAGGTGTGTGCACGTAGAGCGAGAGAAGTGCTGCAGTAATATGCTTTTAACAGAGCATGTTATATTACTGTCATGTTGCTTTCGGATTAACGTTAGCTTGTTAGCTACACTGAGGGAGGGACATTGGAAAGTTTGGAGGCAGAGCAAGAGACCAGCGGGGAGGGAGGGGGAGAGAGGTATCTGAGGGTTGCGGCCTGCGCCTTTAACCAGACACCTGAACCTTGAAACCACCAACAAAGGGCACGTAAACCTGAGAAATGGACCATGGCAATGAACAATGAATAAATGACACCAGGAACAATTGAAGGCTGTAAAATGTATAGTTTTTATTAAGTCAGTCTGACAATAAAGTAAAATAGCAGCCGTTCAATTGCTAACGTCAGAGAACATTGCAATAGACCATGGTATCATCTGCATAAGAAGAGATCCAGTGGTGAGCCGTCAGGGCCAGCAAGGTCTTCTCTGCTGGCCGAAACATAATCAGAAAATAAATTTAATTTTAATATATTTTTTTCATAAATATGTATTAAATTATTCCTCATAGTCTTTCCTCTTCATTTCATAGCTTTCCTCTTGGTTGCGCTGCTTCCAGGATTGTATATTTTTCTTATAGCTTTCATCCAATCATATTTGAGCTGTCACGTGTTGCCAGGCTCCACGAAATCTTCCCGAGGCCTTCAGAATTAACAATGGGGGGGCGCCTGTACACTTAAATGAACTGAAACAGACAGGTTGTGATAACCAATCAGATTTTGAGTTGGCGACATCAGGGCCAGCTAGCAGGTATCACGTTGAACGTGACACGTTCTGACGTTCACGTCCTCTGATTGGATACGCACTAGTGAGAGGCAGCGCTATGCAAAGTAGAGTGCCGTTAACCAAATGGAAGCTGGTGTCCCGTTAGCGACTCGAACAAGCTAAAACGTTAATTTCGCTGTTTTTTTTCAACCCACAATGGCTGAAGGAGGAGAAGAGATTGACCTGGTCGCTGATATACATGCAACGCCATTTTCAAGACGGACCTTTCAAGAAAAACTTGATATTGTGAGGATAGGTCGTCCAACCCCCGCGCTAGCTAACCTGTCCCAGCCGGGAAAAGGGTTTGTGCGCCACTTTCAAAGCAGCAGCTACGAGCGGTATCCCTGGCTCGCAGGTTCAGAGAGACTAGGCTTTCAACACTAGCCTCCATGTCGATAGAAAAGGACTTTTTGGTGGAACTGAGACGGACAGATCAACTGTACAACAGTCATTGAAGTCTTCTTGAGGAAAGAAAGGAGGATAGATTTTGTGTTCAAATAAGCGGGGATAGTCGTTTTGGTGAGTACAAAGCTTTTTTTTCTTCTTTTTTTTCTATAATTTTGTGATTTTATTTCGTAAGCCCTGTCTTGACGGTCTGGCGGAGCGGTCTGCACCGCTTTACGGGTGCGACAATGTGCTGTTTAGTGGACTTTTGTAGACTAATTGCCTTTTATTTTTAAGTTGTGACAGTATCCAAGCGATCATATAACTTTTACTTTACTACTCTTAATTGTTAATACGGATGTATTGATTTTAAATGCTCCGGAAATAAAGTAGTTGTACTCGACTGTTTGTTTCTGTATAAATGTATGATTTAAAGAGACATGGCGTCATAATGATGGTATTAGGAGGTGGATTCATTCAGTGTAGGACATCACTGAAGGCCTAGGTGTGAAATGCACGGCTCGCCACTGAAGAGATCTTTACATCCATATCATTGACATACACTCCTGTTTCATTAGTGACTCGTGTAAGTTGCAGCTTATCTCAACAATTCTACTAAGTGTTTACTGTAGTCACAAACAATGTTTATGTTGAAAAGACAGAAAAAATAAATAAAATCTCTTCATTTCAGGTCTCTATCCTTACCGACCTTCATGGTTTTCCTGTAGTTATTATAGATTTGAGCTATTTTCAGTGAGTATGAGTGTAAAGGTAAATTACTTAAGATATTCCTATAATATTTAATAAAAATAGACCTTTCATGCATGTAAAAAAAAAAAGTTTGAGATCTTTCTGGTAAGGTCATTACAAATGGGAACAAAAACTAACATTGCATTTGTTTTTGTTTTTACATTTTTGTACCTCTCTTCTGTTGTGGTTATGTTATGTTATGTTATGTTATGTTATGTTATGTTATGTTATGTTATGTTATGTTATGTTATGTTATGTTATGTTATCCTGCGCTGCCTTTGCAGAAACAGCAGAGGTAACACCAACCTGCTGGGAAACTCCAACCACATGTGACAAATCTCAATCACACAATTGTTGGACGACCCAAAGACAATCAACAAAAAATTTCCCAAGAAAACCTGATCACCAGCACTCCCAATATGACCACAGTGGTGTAGAAAGCCTTTATCTTAGATGGGTCCACCCTCCCCCTGTTCCTACCCTACTCCCCGGGGCCTCGACGAATCAGGGCAAAGAGAACCGAGAAACTGCACAAGTCAACAAGTAACAACCAAGAAAGAAATATCCAGATACAAAGGTTCAAACAACACCAATGTCAAGGAAAACAGCCAGACGACGTGCGATCATGGCGTTCCTGATCTGAGCTCCTCTCTGGTTCTTCACATTCAGGTATATTATGGGATGGACGACAGCCAGGTAGCGCTCCACACAGGTCAGCCGGTGGAACCACACCTGACCATACCAGGTGAAGCTCAGCAGCTTCATGCTTATTTAGAAGACAAATAATTTTTTTGCCAAGATGGCACCAAAGTAACCAAAATTCTCAGAGACTCTGAACAGCTCCAAGAGGACTAGGGATGGGAATCGAAAACCCGTTCTTTCTGAGAACTGGCTTCCAGTAATCCAATTCCTAGGAATCGTTTGTTTGCTTGCCTGTAGATTCCGCTTATCGGTTTTTCTTACGTCGCAAATACATAAACTCCAGGTCCTGTACTATATTGTGTTTATGCTAGCTGTTTCTTCTTGCACAGACTTTTCTTCTGAAAACAACAAACTTCAGCAAGAACACACACCTCGTCGCCAGTTTATGTCTTTCTAACAAGTAATCAGACACGGGAGACGGACTGGTACTGATCGTTGTCTTTAGTTTGCTCTTTCACACACACGGTTGATGACAACACATGTAACAACGGGGACGGCGTCTCTGAAGGTCCATTTATAGAAATGTAAACAAAGGCTAAACTAAAGCTTTACCGTTTAAATACATAGCAATAGGTGCAGCTGTACTTTTGGTTAATACTGTATGTTATTTTTTACAGAAGAATTATTTGTTTTATGTCTGAATTCGTTTTGGATCAAGTTGTTCAAGTTCAAAAGGAGGACTGTAAATATTATAAAACGTTTGTAGCCAAAATGTATGTTGTAATAATAATAATAATAATCATATTTTATCAATTTTATATAGCGCTTTTGTATATATTATGATCCAATGAAAACAATCTATACCTGGTGGATCAAAAGAGAGCAGGAAATTAAAGTTAAAGCAAACAAATCCATTTGTATTATTTAATTCCCTCACCCAACTCGAATGGATAAGAGAATTATTAAGGAATCAAATCAATAAGCGGTATCGATAATGGAATTGGAATTGCTAAATTCTTATCAATTCCCATCCCTAATGAGGACCATGTTGTAGGTGAAGCAGAAAGACGGATGCGCTCCGTAACGTCCGATTGTCCGTGCTTCTCTAACGCTGATTAGTTGTTTGTGCTCACGTGATATTATTGGTCCGCGATATTTTTGTGTGTCTCTTAGTGCCAGAACAACACCCGGCGTTTGTTCCAGGACCTGATGATTAAAGATTCAGCACTGCCTGTAAAACTGCCTGAGTGGAAAAACTAAGCCTACATTGGTAAGATGTTTGGGCAAAGTCTTCTTAAAAGAGGTGTTGGAGAACTTTATTCAAAGAAACGTAAGTACACTTTATTTATGCAACACCGATCAATGTTATTCACAAAGTTGTGAGCACTGAGTGCTGACATAGATTCAAATAAAGCATTCAGAAACTAGTTTTTATACAAAAAACATTGAGAAGGACAAAAAATAATCACTTTGATGGATGGATACTTACATAGATGGATACAAACATCTTGTAAAATCCATTGATTTATTTGTTTTTACGTTACTTTTGAAATGCTAACCTATTCCTAAAAACAGTTAAATAACATGTTACTGCTCATCAACTATGATTTAAATCTCTGTGAAATAATTGTTTACGTAGACACCCCTGCAACTCTTTTCTAGTGTTAATTATAGTTGCTTAGTTTAGACAACTTCATTTATAGCTTTGAAGGATTAAATAAAGACAACTAAAATAACTAAAAGTATGTGGCACATAAGTTCCAATGAACATCCAGACACAAACAATGGTGACGTTCCTGATCCTGATCCCTTTACTGTTCCTTAGCCTTAACTTCATCCACTGTTCTGCAGAGTCACTTCACCTCTGTTTATATATCTGATTCTAACCTGATTTATTTACATATGTTATAACTCATTCTGACAGGTTGATGATTGACTAACACAAAGATCACAAAACAACACCTGCATCCTCAGGTATGCAAAGCCTGTGTGCAGCACACAGAGATGTCTGATTTCACTAATCTGTCCCTCACTGTTTGTTTCTTCTTCCATGTCTGAGCAGAAACAGCAGAGGTAACACCAGACTGTTGGGAAGCTCCAACCAGGTCAAACACATGTCAACCACACAAAAAGAATGGATGTTATGTTTTTCTGATAACCAAACTAAATCAACAGAAAACCTCACCAACAGTACTCCCAGTATGGCCACAATGGTATAAAAAGCTCTCTTCTTTGATGGATCAGCCCATTTCCTGTTCCCTCCCTGCTTCCCTGGACCTGGACGGACCAGAACCAGAAGAACTGAGAGGCTGAGGAAGGAAACAGCAGATAAGGATATAGTTAAGATACAAAAACCCAAGTGTTGCAAGTTCAGCATATAAACTCCACTAAACATCCAGACACAGACGATGGAGACGTTCCTGATCCTGATCCCTTTACTGTTCCTCAGCCTCATGTAGGTGATGGGATGAACCACAGCCAGGTAGCGCTCCACACAGGTCAGCAGGTGGAGAAGCATCTTACCCATCCAGGTGGCCTCCGTAACATTATATAGCTGTATAATAATGTCATTGTGTAAAAAATGTCCACGGAAGTAGAAAACACGTCCAACAATTTCAACCAGTTCCATCAGGACCATGTTGTAGGTAAAACAGTCTGAGTGACTCATGGCTGCTGAGGAGGAGGAGGAGGTCTTCTTCCTCCACTGTTGGAGGCCATGATGGAGGATGAAGATGAAGAGAGGAAGGAGGAAGATGAAGTTTGTAAAGATAATTGTTGGGATGATGATGGAGTACGGATGGATTTGAGAACAAGAGAGAGAGGAACTGTTTGGATTGGAGACGTTGGAGGAGAACGAAGAGTTAGCAGCCATGTCTGAAAGAGAAACAAAGAAGACACAAATAGTTTCAAAATTGTTTTTTAGCATTTATGTTTAACTTTAAACCAAATCTGTTATGAATAGAAAAAAAACATTCAGAAATAACAAAGATTACCAACAGAACACTAAATGATTATCAAAACAAGACAAACAGATACTAAATAAAACCTACTAACTAAAAAGGAGTCTGTTGGGCCTTGAACCCACAACCTTCTTTATTTAAAGGAGCATAGGGCAGGATTTGTGAAAAAAATATACGTTCATTTTAAGTATTTTACTGCTAATGGGTGATGAAGCATTCAAAACCAAAACGAATGAGCTCACACACAGACTGTGATAAATTTAGTTCTGCTATTCTAAATTTCCCACACTTTTGCAGACGTGTCTTCAAATTATGCTGAGTGTTCGTACTCAGCCAGAAAAAATGAAGTAGAAGAAGAAAAAGACGACTTGGAGGCTGGAAGAAGATAAGCACGGTTGACCAAACTACTGTTAAAAACAAACACCTCCGCCTTGATAAAAGCTCTAATCACTGATCCACCGTTGGTGTGCACAGACACACACACTAGAACCACACACACAGGGAACAGACATGAGACAGAATTGCACACATGGAGACACACAGCGACAGACAGGCAGACGCACACAGACCAAAAACAGACCGGGAGATGCGAAACACCACAGACAGTGGTGTTGACAGATGAGAAAACACACACACACAAAGACCAGGATCCACACACACCACAGTGATCAGGCATCCACACCAGATCACCTGTCACTCACACACCTAAACCTCAAAACAAAGACAGACAGCTAACTAAAAAACACAAATGGAGGCACCATGGTAATCAGCTGCTCTGCTATCAGAGTTCACGCTCACCCCCGCACTGGCTTGGCTGATAACTGCAGTTACACGAACGGTCGTTGTGTCACTATGGAGTCTGATTTCTTGGTCCTGCCCTATCCTCCTTTAAACAACAAACCAACTTAACATATCACTGATTAATTAACAGAAAACAGATTCAAACTAAACAAAAACATTAAAAAAATAATCCAAACACACGCAGAGTTCAGATTGTGTTGACTTTTCTATGTCTCAGTTTTACTGTTTACTCTCTTTATTCCTATAAATCTGCCTCCTTTATGAACTTTTTCTACTTCTTTATGCTACAAGAGAAGTTATAAACAAAGCGTCATGAATAAACTGATCTAATCCAGTCAAGTCCATCCACTCTAGATCCAGATGTTTGATTGAAAGAACTCCTACCTTTCCAAACACCTTCCTCCTGCTGCAATAAAGACTGAGAGACTGTCAAAACATGCTAGTGATTCAGTTATAAAGCTCTCTTTAAAGAGTGTAAGAAACACTTTGCAGAATTTTGCATGCGTTGAAACAATTTTTACCCTTAATGAGTTTTTTCCAGCTCCTGTAGGCAAATTTCAAAGCAACAAGTGCAGCTTTTTGTGGCTCATTTAACCCAACAAATATTGGAAAATTTGACTGTTTTTGAATGGATTCATTATGTCATAATGATCTAAAGAAATACAATGGCTGAACCAGAGACTTGGACCATGAAACCACCAATAATGGACACGTAAACCTAAGAAATGAGGCAATGAGTAAAGGATAAATGACACCAGGAACAATTGAAGGCTGTAAAAACCTAAGTTTTTATTTTGTGAAATAAAAAATAATAACAGTTGTTCAATTTTTAAGGTTAGAAAGCATAGAAATAGGCCGTGGTATCATCTGCATATCAAGATAGCTTTATATCCACATTATTAACATTAAACCATGTTTTATTACTCACTCATACATGGACGGTGCCTCTCACAAGTGGCAATTCAATTCACTCATACTCACAAATTGGAGTTTGCGTGTTCTCTGCAAGGTTGTTTGGGTTTTTCCCTGTTTCTCCAGTTAATTGTCACAGCACAAAACATCTGTGCTGGGTTAATTGGTGTCTCATAGAGTAAATAGGAGTGTGTGGTTTTCTTTGATGGACTGGAGCCCTGTCCCTTAGCATTGATTGAGATCTGGAGATAGGCATCAACACACCCCCATGACCCTGGACAGGAATTTGCAGGTCAGAAGATGAACAAATGAAAAATACTCTAAAAATCTGTTTTGTAACTACTCAGAATTGTACAGTTTTGAGTTTTTTTTATTCAAAAACACCTTTTAAAGTAATATTTTGAACACATTTTTACCTGAATATAAAATCCATGGGGAATTGTTTGGCTTGATGTGACGAAGAGTCGTTGATTAATGGTGTTTACATTAGCTCCGCCTTCTTTTTTCATTTTTCCCTTTATTCATGTTTTTGTAGATTTTCTCCACAATTTCTTTAATCTCTTAACTTATTACTACAGACAACGTAAGGATGTGTGTTAGAGCCACTTTTGACGTGAATGGAGTTGCTAATCTCTCTGAGCATTGGAGCGGACACAGCTGGAGGTCGAAAGGAACATCTTGGAGACTCTAGAGGTGTTTCCCTTGATGAGGAGGTTTTTTCTCCTCTACAAGAACTTTTGAAGAAACTTCCAGTATTATAAATGATGTATGACAAAGCTTGAATCTAAAATTCCCTACAGGTGTCCTTTATTCCCGCTGCTACGCAGTAAGCTAACCAAAACATGTGGAGCTGGTCGCTGGTAGGGAGCTCCTTCATAGTCTTGGAGAAAGAGAGAGAAAGAAGAAGGAAAGGAAAGAAAGAAAAAGAAAAGAGGCAGAGAGCACATTTACTATCTGCAATACACAACCCAACAAAACACAATACACAGCATGACACGCAACTTAAAACACAACATGACAAACAGCTGCTGCACAGACTGTCAGAAAAAGCACTGAAAGATGTTTTTTTTTTTTTTTTCCCAATCATTTTTTTGACTTTCTTTCAAACTACGCCTACATTGGTAAGGTGATAGGACAAAGTCTTCTTAAGAGAGGTGTTGGAGAACTTTATTCAAAGAACCGTAAGTACACTTTATTTATGCAACACCGATCAATGTTATTCACAAAGTAGTGAGCACTGAGTGCTGACATAGATTCATATTAGGCATTCAGAAACTAGTTTTTATACTTCAAAAAAATATTGGCAAAAAACATTGAGAAGGACAAAAAATAATCACTTTGATGGATGGATACTTACATAGATGGATACAAACATCTTGTAAAATCCATTGATTTATTTGTTTTTACGTTACTTTTGAAATGCTAACCTATTCCTAAAAACAGTTAAATAACATGTTACTGCTCATCAACTATGATTTAAATCTCTGTGAAATAATTGTTTACCACTTCTACGTAGACACCCCTGCAACCCTGAAAAGGAGCAAGCTGGTCGGAAAATGGATGATGGATCGTCATAGACACGTGTCCTACAATAAAAACATTATCTAAGTTATGAACAGATTAACACATGAACCAAAACAGAGGCACTCTCGATCACAGAATCATAAGAAAAAACACAAAAATTATCAAAATGATCCTAAAAAACATTTGAAAGCACTCATAACTTTGTTAGCTGATTATTGTCTAAAGGAATAGACCCTTTTCTAGTGATTAAATAAAGACAACTAAAATAACTAAAAGTATGTGGCACATAAGTTCCAATGAACATCCAGACACAAACAATGGTGACGTTCCTGATCCTGATCCCTTTACTGTTCCTTAGCCTTAACTTCATCCACTGTTCTGCAGAGTCACTTCACCTCTGTTTATATATCTGATTCTAACCTGATTTATTTACATATGTTATAACTCATTCTGACAGGTTGATGATTGACTAACACAAAGATCACAAAACAACACCTGCATCCTCAGGTATGCAAAGCCTGTGTGCAGCACACAGAGATGTCTGATCTCACTAATCTGTCCCTCACTGTTTGTTTCTTCTTCCATGTCTGAGCAGAAACAGCAGAGGTAACACCAGACTGTTGGGAAGCTCCAACCAGGTCAAACACATGTCAACCACACAAAAAGAATGGATGTTATGTTTTTCTGATAACCAAACTAAATCAACAAAAAACCTCACCAACAGTACTCCCAGTATGGCCACAATGGTATAAAAAGCTCTCTTCTTTGATGGATCAGCCCATTTCCTGTTCCCTCCCTGCTTCCCTGGACCTGGACGGACCAGAACCAGAAGAACTGAGAGGCTGAGGAAGGAAACAGCAGATAAGGATATAGTTAAGATACAAAAACCCAAGTGTTGCAAGTTCAGCATATAAACTCCACTAAACATCCAGACACAGACGATGGAGACGTTCCTGATCCTGATCCCTTTACTGTTCCTCAGCCTCATGTAGGTGATGGGATGAACCACAGCCAGGTAGCGCTCCACACAGGTCAGCAGGTGGAGAAGCATCTTACCCATCCAGGTGGCGTCCGTAACATTATATAGCTGTATAATAATGTCATTGTGTAAAAAATGTCCACGGAAGTAGAAAACACGTCCAACAATTTCAACCAGTTCCATCAGGACCATGTTGTAGGTAAAACAGTCTGAGTGACTCATGGCTGCTGAGGAGGAGGAGGAGGTCTTCTTCCTCCACTGTTGGAGGCCATGATGGAGGATGAAGATGAAGAGAGGAAGGAGGAAGATGAAGTTTGTAAAGAATATTGTTGGGATGATGATGGAGTACGGATGGATTTGGTAACAGGAGAGAGAGGAACTGTTTGGATTGGAGTCGTTGGAGGAGAACAAAGAGTTAGCAGCCATGTCTGAAAGAGAAACAAAGAAGACAATTGATCAAGGTAGGATTAGACAAAAGATTATGAAGTCATATTGGAGTAAAAGCAAAGATTCATCACTGAAAACTGACTTTAGTTTGACACTTTGGATCCAAACGTTGACAAATCCACATTAAACACATGTTTAGATCATTATAACACACAAACCTTTGTAGTGTTCTGCTCTTCGTCTACGATGACCGCTTGCTCTGATTAAACTCCGTCCACTGTTCTGCAGAGTCACTTCACCTCTGTTTATATATCTGATTCTAACCTGATTTATTTACATATGTTATAACTCATTCTGACAGGTTGATGATTGACTAACACAAAGATCACAAAACAACACCTGCATCCTCAGGTATGCAAAGCCTGTGTGCAGCACACACACGCCTCTTTAAGGCTCCTCTAATGTGTTTGAAAACGACTAAACTATTGAACAATATGTCATACACTAATAAATCAAAGAATATTTGAAACCTTTTGAATGTTGGCACGCAGACGCCTCTTTTGCAAATAAAGATGGACGATTTTTCTGATGATCTCACTAATCTGTCCTTCACTGTTTGTTTCTTCTTCCATGTCTGAGCAGAAACAGCAGATGTAACACCAGACTGTTGGGAAACTCCACCCAGATCATGTAGACTACAAACACACAAACCACATGACTTTTTAAGTGAGTCACAGTACTATTGTTAGGGTTGTTACGTTGGACCCATAAACAAACACAACACCCAAAGTGTGGGTTGACGTGAATTTATTTAACAAAAAGTGTCCTCTTGGCTTGGCTTGATCCTGGGAGTGGCTCCAGAGCAGGCTCGGGAACTAGAGGAATAAAAGTCCAGAATCAAAAATAAAACTTGGCAAAAGGCATAGACTTCAGGATATCTCTAGAGCAGAAGTACCACAGCATAGACGGAACAATCCAACGATGAGTGGAGGTGAGTCTGAGGCTCTTGTATTGCAGTGATGAGTAATTGGAACCAGGTGTGCCTGCTCAGAGTCCACGCCCCACCAGGACCAAGCCTAAAAGAAAAACAAAGAGCCACAAGAGGGAGACAAAAACAGGCACATATGGCCAAAAACATAACAACTATAAGCTAAATTTCCTGAAAACCTCAACACCAGTACTCCCAGTATGGCTACAATGGTAAAGAAAGCTCTCTTCTTTGATGGATCAGCCCATTGCCTGTTCCCTCCCTGCTCCCCTGGACCTGGACGGACCAGAACCAGAAGAACTGAGAGGCTGAAGAAGAAAACAGCAGCTATATTTATTGCTGAGACGTAATAACTAAAATGCTGTGAGAGAGGTGTCAAAGCTCCACTAATCATCAAGACACAGACGATGGAGACGTTTCTGATCCTGATCCCTTTACTGTTCCTCAGCCTCATGTAGGTGATGGGATGAACCACAGCCAGGTAGCGCTCCACACAGGTCAGCAGGTGGAAACTGGTCCTCCCTCCCCAGGTAAGATGCCACAGATATTTGCCCACCTGTACTAGAACTTCATTATGTAACACATGTTCCACAGTGAAGACAACTTCTGCAACAAATCGAATCAGTTCCATCAGGACCATGTTGTAGGTGAAACAGTCTGAGTGACTCATGGCTGAGGAGGAGGTCTTCTTCCTCCACTGTTGGAGGCCATGATGGAGGATGAAGATGTAGAGAGGAAGGAGGAAGAGGAAGATTGTAAAGATAATTGTTGGGAGGATGATAGAGTACGGATGGATTTGGAAACAAAAGAGTGAGGAACTGTTTGGATTGGAGACGTTGGAGGAGAATGAAGAGTTAGCAGCCATGTCTGAAAGAGAAAATAAAGAAGAACTTGTCTTTTTCTGGTCTGTTTAACAAACTTGTGTCCAACAGAAGAGTTTAAACGCAGAGGAGTCATTTTCATAGGCCGACCTCCTCTAAGAGGTGATAGGAGACACTAGATTGTGGTAACGCCATCAGTGGTTTAAACCTAGAATGCTCGTTTACATCGCGCATTACATTTGTTGTCAGAAGCCAATAATTCATCAACAATCCAATTGTTTTCAGCAAACTTTACCACATTGTTGTTCTACAATCTCCCAGGTACCTCTATGCAATTTTTCAACTGGATTCACTGTAGCAGTTGTGTATAGATGAAGTATAAGAAGTATAAGTATAAGAAGTATAACCCTGTACAGTACAGTACTTCATCCCAGAGGTGAAGTTTGGTGTGTCCGGTGAACTATCACCTTGAATGGATTATTCCTGTAATCACTAGACAAGATGATAACAAGAAAGACTTTTCCGCTGACACATCGTTTGGCCTGATCCGATCACTTTTTAAAAACCAAATGGGAGAAGCAGTATCGACGCTGGAGCCACTTTCACACTGCTTTCTCCCATAGGGATAATATACGGAGCAGAGCCCTAACTGCGCGTGGGCGTGGTTCTAGTGCCTGTAACTGACGCTCCCAGCGTTTCTGAGCAGAGACCAAACTTTATATACTTTGCAATTTTTTTCATCTTTGGCTCAGTGGTCAATGACACGTTTCAAACTCATAACACACATCTTTAAGCTAGACTTGAGTAGACAGTGATTTCTAGTGGTTTTCCAAACATCTCCAGGTGTGCTCTTAACACAACACTACAGCTGATAGTCAGGTAGAAGGATATACGTTCACAAAATTATTAATTTTAAAATATACACCGCTGGAAAATGAGTTACATCAAGTTCTAACATCAAAGACTTTTCTATATGTGAGAAATCAAATACACAAGTAAACATATTATTTGGTAAAGTATCACACAAACCTCTTTTTCTCCGATGACTGTTGGCTCTGATTGAACTCCACAGATTGTCCTGCAGAGTCTCTTCACCTCAATTCAAACCTCAGTTATTTGCATTTATTAAAACTCATTCTGACAAGTTGATGAATGACTAACACAACAATAGGTTCACATAACAACAACTGCGCTATCAGATATGCAAATCCTGCATATGGGGCACTGATTAAGTTGCTGATGCAAATTTTTTATTATTTTTTTTGCAAAATTTAGCAACAAACCACATTTAAAAAACATACGATTTTTTTATGTTACTTTTGACCAGATTTACTGCAATATTTGTGACATTTCTGATATTTTTTCTCTGATAAAACTATATTGTCATTATTGAATCTAAATGTAATGTTATATATTGAATCTAAATGTTAGATCTAAACATTCTTGTCACTGACCTTTTATTTTAGTTCTTCCTGTGAATTTGCATATTAGCTAAATATTTACTTTCGGTGGGGGGATGCGCTGGGTGCTCGGCTGCTTGGGGCTTCCTCGGATGTGTGTGTGGGGGCCGTTGGCTGCTTCTCGGCCTGGGATCTTGGGGGCATCTGGGGGGTTGCTCGGCCGTGGGGGGGTGGCCTGGGTCTCCCTGGCCCCCGCTCTTTCTGCTGGCCTGGCTGCATCTGCGGGCCCAGGGCAGTTCCTTGGTTTGCAGTAGCGTTTTTTTTTTGCACATATACTGGTATACGATGCACTGGCACGCCTTGGGATGTGGGATAAAACTCATACTGGGCTTAACCTTAGACACGTTAATCCCAAATACCTGCTTTAGGTACTACCACTCACTCATTCCCCCTGTTCACAGCCACCACCATTATAGCTAAGCTTCACACTTGTCACTATACTGGCTGGATTACACAACATAATAAGCACAATATATTCTACAACCTCACATCTCACCCTCACTGCAAAACAGTCTATTCTTCCCCACCTTTTCTATTTCCTGCCTTGAGTCTCTCCTCCCTGCTCCCTTTCCCCTCCCCTTCCCCCTCCCCCTCCACTTAGGTGTAACACTGCTCTCCCTTTTTATATCCTCCCTATAATAAAATATGTCTTACCCTTCCTTAGGGAGGGCTGGTGATGGTCACAATTAAGCAATAAAATAAATCAATGTATTTTATTGCAATAAGAAAATATGCATTGCTGTCTCATAATGATTGCACTTCCTGTGGTGTTGACCTTTGACAGCGTGAGCAGACAAGTAAAAAAATTTCATAACATTTTAGAGGGAATCTGGATCAATCCACTGATTCTGGATCACTTTCAAAAATTGAAAAATCCATATTTCTCATCATTGGTGAAATTTCAAAAATTCATATTTCCGTTTGTCAGCTTTATGAAATTTGACTCATTTATGTCAGGTTATTTCCTCAATTATTCCTCCAGGTTTCATTCAGATCAGAGCTGCCCATACATTGTGACGTACTGTATGATAATTAGTGGGATATAAATTTGTTCCAAGCCTTTAAAGTGTGAATGATCCTGGTAGTTAGCATTATTATTTTTAGTGAGTCAGTAATAATTCATATTTGTGAGCTCATTTATAATGAATTTTACTTTGTCTATATGATCATTAATCAGCATTAATCTTTGTTAATGTGTTTTCATGAAAATGTCACTTCATCTGTTTTGTTTTGCAGATTTTATTCTTTTTTTCAAACAATAAATGGGACTTTTTTACAAAGTGATTGTACTCAGGTTGTAACATTAAGTCAATGTTTCCATTTTATTTTGTTCAAATAATGTTAAACAGTTTGTCACTGAGGCTGGCAGCAGGTGAAGATCCTCTTCTGCATCCACCTGGTGATTCTGTTTATCCATCTTTTTTTCTTCTTTGGAGATTCCTCCACCTTCACCGCTGACTCTGGAACAGGATGATTGTCCTCTAGATCACAGCTGACCTGGGCCTCATGCTCTTCACGGAGATATGTGGGCTTCTCAGGGGGAGGCATGAGCTCTTCAGAAAGAGACGTGAGCTCTTCAGAAAGAGACGTGACCTTTTCAGAAAGAGATGTGACCTTTTCAGAAAGAGATGTGACCTTTTCAGAAAGAGACGTGAGCTCTTCAGAAAGAGACGTGGACTCTTCAGAAAGAGACGTGGACTCTTCAGAAAGAGACGTGGGCTCTTCAGAAAGAGACGTGGGCTCTTCAGAAAGAGACGTGGACTCTTCAGAAAGAGACGTGGACTCTTCAGAAAGAGACGTGGGCTCTTCAGAAAGAGACGTAAGCTCTTCAGAAAGAGACGTGGACTCTTCAGAAATAGACGTGGTCTCCTCAGGTTGAGGCATGAGCTCCTCAGAGAGGGACGTGGACTCCTCAGGCTGGCAGCAGGGGAAGACCCTCTTCTGCACCCACCTGGTGATTCGGTTTATCCATCTCTTTTTCTTCTTTGGAGATTCCTCCACCTTCACTGCTAACTCTGGAACAGGATGATTGTCCTCTAGATCACAGCTGACCTGGGCCTCATGCTCTTCACGGAGATATGTGGGCTTCTCAGGGGGAGGCATGAGCTCTTCAGAAAGAGACTTGAGCTCTTCAGAAAGAGACGTGAGCTCTTCAGAAAGAGACGTGAGCTCTTCAGAAAGAGACGTGAGCTCTTCAGAAAGAGACGTGAGCTCTTCAGAAATAGACGTGGTCTCCTCAGGTTGAGGCATGAGCTCCTCAGAGAGGGACGTGGACTCCTCAGGCTGGCAGCAGGGGAAGACCCTCTTCTGCACCCACCTGGTGATTCGGTTTATCCATCTCTTTTTCTTCTTTGGAGATTCCTCCACCTTCACTGCTGACACTGGAACAGGATGATTGTCCTCTAGATCACAGCTGACCTGGGCCTCATGCTCCTCACTGAGAGACGTAGAACCCAGTAGTGATGTTGAGTGGTGGCTGATGGCTCCAATGGCCTCTGCCTCTTCCATCATCTTTGCTGATCTATGAAATGAAATCATAAAATTATCTTCAAAACAGGCCAAAGAAGCAGAATAGATTCTAATTCATCGTTTTACAGGATTTTTTTCCCCATCAATACTTCTAAATTGAGCAGGAAAAAATACTTTTGAAATGATTGATTATGAATGATTTACTTACTTGATGTAGAACAGAACATAGGCCTGATGGTTGAGGACAGTATCGATGTCTATTATAGACACTCTAGAGTCGTTCATCTCATACCACTGGCCGTCACTAGCCTGTAAAACACACACACACTCAGCTATAGCTCTCAAATGACGTTTACACAAGCCAGGGTTGAGGTCAATTATCAATGATGATTAATTACATTTATGGTGTAATTATATCTTGTAATTTAGTTTAGATAATTAACTTTGTAACTGTAATTGCCATGAAAATTCCAGAAAAATTGTCAATTGTAATTTAACCCAAAACTGGGGAACCATGTTACAGTTCTATATGTACAGTTTTACACATATGTACCTATTAATTAATTAAAAATGCTGGTCACTGTAATCATGTTGAATTGTAATTGAGAATGTAATTGTAACTGAAAAATGGAATTGACCCCAACCCTGACACACTTTTCAGCACAGAGCGTAATGATCATCTGGTAAACAAGTGGAATGAAACAGTTTTAGAGCTTCAATAGATTTATTTCTATAGTTTTGATGAATTCCAGTCATCTCCACCTGGTGTAGGACCAAGATTGACTCTTAATTTTTCAGTTCATGTTCTAATCAAAATCATTTCTATCACCATTTTGTTTTTTTCTGTTATTTTGTGTATTTTGTTGTTGTTTGTCTGTTATTTTTATTATTCAAGATATTTGTCTCTTACTTTGTGTGTTTTTGTGTGTGTTGTTGGTATTGTTTAAATCATTCTCAGTGTGTGTGTTTTTAGTGTCACTTCTTATGCTGTTTTATTTGTTTCTCTCTTTTTTTTGTGTATTTTGTAGTGATCTTGTGTGTTTTTCTCTCATTTAGCGTGTCTTTGTTGTCATTTTGTGTGTTGCTGGTAATAGGATGTATTTTTCTCTCTTACTGCATGTGATTTTGGTGCCATTTTGTAGATTTTGTTGTTGTTTATTATTTACTATTTTTCTCTTAATTTGTATGTTTTTGTTGTCGTTTTATGAGAAAAGTGTCTATTTGTACGTTTGCCGTACGGACAACCCCCGGTGCTATTGGTACGGTTACGGAAGTACAACTACATAGCATCTTAGGTTTAGGTTTAGTCTTAGTCATGTGACCTAAACTGGCCAATAAGGGGCACTGCGTACAGATAGAATGTTGGTATATTGATACGGCAACCGTACAAATAGCCACTGCTTATTTAGTATGATTATCATTTTTAACTACAAATAATGATTTAATTTGTTCATTTTCCTCAATCTCTCTTTCTCAAGTACCCCCTGTAGGGCCATTGCGTACCCCGATTTGAGAAACACTGGCTTAGCAGGTAAAAAGCACTACCTTAACACAGCAGAAGTAGTGTCCTGAACCAACGCTCTTTCCATGGTGAACCAGTACAGCGTACAGGCTGTAGATCTGAGGCTCTCCTTCAGTCTGAGACATGAAGGGACGTAGGTCCAAGGACTCTGAGTATTGCACGTGCTGATTAACGAACAAAACAGGAATTAAAAGCAGTCACAAAGCAACAGAATACATGAGATCATCTTCTATTTGCACATAGTGAGGATACCTTTGTGATCTTTCTTCTAGGGAAATGATCAAATCTCTTGAGACAGAGGCAGAGCACGTTGGAGTTCTGGTCAATTGTGAATGTCTTTGTGGCAGTGACCATGTGTTCACATCTAATGGAAGGAAATCATTGTTTCATTAGTTTGCTGGAAAACTACTATGATTATAAACAGAAAAAAAGCAGACATTTGGTAAAGAATCATTCACTGACTTTGAGCACTTGTAAGCATCATCACCACCCAGCTGGTCTGGCTTAACAAACTGCTCCAAAGCCTCAGACACACTGGAAGCTGTCTGCATGGGAAGAAAAATAACACTTTTTAACTCATCACGTTCTGATGAACAAATCTTTAAACGTTCATCAGATAAAATGGAACAATCCAACTAATTACCTGAATTTGCAGAAAAATATCCTTAAATTGTTCAAATGTGTCTGAAACTGCTTCACATTTCAAACATTTCACTGAAAAAGGAAAAAAAAAACATCAATCAATGCCATGTATGTAGTTGAGTCAAGTTATGAAAACACAAACAATATGTTGGAGTATAAAAAAGTGACAAATATTTTACCTCTGGAGCGCAAATTGCCGCCAAATACTTGGTCGATGAAAGTGGTTTCCTGCGTTTGCCCGTCCAGTCTATCAGAAGCACAAAACATGGTGTCAAACAATAATTAACATGTGACTTAATATCAACGTTAGGGTCAATTATAATTATCATCACGTAATTGATAATTAAGTTCATATAATTGACTTTGTAATTGTAATTACCATGAAAATTTGACACAAATGCAGTTAACAATTATTAAAAGATGTTTCATATCAAGTTTTCCCACATTTTACCAAATAAAATGTGTATTAAAACCTATATTTTTATTGATTAGGAAGCCTAACAAGGTCGTCAATAGATAAGTAAGAAATTAGATGATAGATGTTTGTTTTTAGTGTATTTTACAGATGATTCATGACCTGTTAGCATAAAAGATGCTAACAGGTCAGATTATTTATCACAGGCTCAGTAATTGTAATTGAGAACACAATTGTAATTGACTTTCTGAGGATGAAAAATGATTGTAATTCAATTGGAATTGTAAAAAAGTGCTGGTCGCAGTCATCATAATTGAATTATGTATTTGAACATCGATAATTGAAAAGATAATTGTAACTGAAAAATGTAATTGAGCCCAACCCTGCTTGATAGACCTTCTCACAGATAATTAGTCTCCTAAAATGTTCACTGTTACAGTGCAAGTGAGAAAAGGAGGACGTACAGACAAACTGAAAACCATGGTAGATAAAATAACCGTACACATGCACAAACACACCCTTAAAAGTACAATCTATGTTCTTCTGTTGCCATGGCGACAGACGTTTGTTTTTATTGACTTTCCAAAGTAATGACTTTATGTGACTCAACTGTAATGTTAAACCTTGTTATGTCCCAGCTCTATGCTGGACAGCTGAATGAAACTTACTTGGTTCCAGGTAAACAGGACTGTTGCATAGCAGTCACTATGTGTCTCACAAACTCATGGGAATCCTCCTCTATATGATACTGGATGTGATTTACAATCCCTGCAATTAAAAAAACAACACATCTTAGTAAACTAAACACAAGAAAAGTTGAGTTTGATGTCGTCTTAGTTAAAACTTTACCTGAAAGGAAAAGCTTCAATATTCTAGCTTTGCTGGAGTCACTTACGTTTGAGTGCCTTGAACACACCAGTAGGCTGGATGACTTTCCCAGAGTTTTCAAAAACCTGTAGGATGTGGTTCTGCATGGTGCACGTCATACAGAACCCTGGCTTGTGATAACCTACAAAAATAAAAGATGAGCAATTAGAGGAATTAGCCTGGAAAGGAGCACATAGATATACCAAAAGTGATCAACAATGGTGTAGAAGTTTATAGAAAGAGTGAAAACAGATGAGTAAATCAGAAATGTACACGTCGTGGAGCGCTGCCTGGTCAGCATGTAATTAGCCAATGGAGGCGTGTAGGTGAGGCATTGCAGAGCTGAGTTGAGATAGCAGGTCTTCCCCATGTTCTGCAGACCTGCACCGATGTCATGGACCTGGGTCCAGTTTAGGATGAGCTGGTCAGGAGGGAACTGGACCTTCTGAGGCAATTCAATGTCAGATCCACTGTTCATAGCTGAACACACAAAGCACATGTAATTACAATACAATTACATTCCACTTTTTCACCCTGATTCAAGTGCATAGCACCATCTATATTTAGCTATAATTGAAAGCAGTTACATGCAGGTTTGGGCTCAATTATAATTGTTATTTTAAATAATCTGTTGCTGTCATGATCGTAATTAAATAGTAATTGATTTAAATAATTGACTTTGCAATTGTAATTGCCATGAAAATTATATAAAAAATTGTCAGTTATAATTTAGTGCATGTTTTATATCAAGCTTTCCCACAGTTTACCATTAAAAAAAACAATATAAATGTAGGGGTATACTGACACTACAAAGGCTCAGACGCCCACACCAAAAATATTAAAACCTATCTTTTCATTGATTAATAAGCCTAACAAGGTAATCAATAAATAGGAAATAAATGAGATGATAAATAATTGTTATTAGTGTATTTTACAGCTGATTTAAGAGTCATTATCATAAGAGATGCTAACAGGAAGGTTAACATTTATTAGGTTATTTCAGGCTCAGTAATTGTGATTAATTGTAATTGAACTTTAGTAATTGAGAACGTAATTGTAATGGACTTTATGTGGATAAAAAATGAAATTATAACTGAAAAATGTTATTGACCTCAACCCTGGTTGTTGCTATTAATAGTATTTTTTCTCTCTCAGTGCATTTGTTTTCAGTGTCATTTTGTTTATTTTGTTGTTGTATGTCTGTTATTTTTATTATCCAGAATATTTTTCTCTGAATTTGTCATTTTGAGTTGTTGGTAATATTTTGTACGATTCTCATTTTTAACTAAAATAAACATGATAAAACCCCATGTTTTTAATGTTTTTTTGTGTTAATTTTCCTTTCTTTCTATTTCTCAAGTTCCCCCCTGTAGTGCCATTGCGTACCCTTAGGGGTACACGTACCCCCATTTGAGAAACACTGCCATAGAGCATGTACAGAGAAACTCCTTCTTTAAAAGTTTATACCAACCAGTCAAGACACCTCCATAAAAACAGTAGAAAAAGCAGGTGTTGCTCAAACCTTGCTCCTGTGGCCTTTCCATACTCGATCGTGTACTGTTGCAGACTGCCGACTTCAGCCTTGGGGGGTTACACCCAGCTGACCCAGGGTCACTCATTTCTGAAGATCTGCCACATATGATCATTGTTCAACACTGAAATAGGGACGAGAATACACAAGTACACATCTTTAGATCCATATAAACCAACAAAACAATATCATATGTTACCATTATTATTTAGATTTTTAAAACCCATTCGAAATACACCATTATTTAACCTTTTTTTACTATTAATAAAACAAAAACAAAAAAACATTTTTTATATGGTTTTGAAACCAAATAAATAATTATTTTTTACTCTGTCATTTGATATATTTAAAAATCAATTAAAAATAAAAATGTTAAGGTTTTGTTCATTCAGAAGTTTTTTTCAGAAATTTGTATCTCTTTCCATGTTTCCACTGTCAATAACTGCCAGTCTTCTTTAGAGGTGATATAGTTTTGATGTGTTCTTTCAAGTTTGCTTATAAAGAATAACTGAAGCAGCGACTGACAGCTTTCTTGTCCCTTGTGGGCGTGGCCAACTGTGACAACGTTTGGCGCATGCGTTGCAAGGATCCAGTTGTAAATTACCCTGGAGCATGCTAATGCTACAGCTAGCTAGCAGCTCTTAGCTACAGACAGGGCCGGCCTGAGGCATAGACAGTCTTTTGTTTTTTGTACAACAATCAAATCGCTGATAATATTAGCAAACTAAACTTAACAGTATTATTAATAATGAATTAGTCTAGTTTTAATGAAAAAAAAAAAGTTTTAATCCCGCCCCATAAATAGATTGACAGGTTGTCTGAGGCGTGACGTCAGCTCTGACCTGTTGTTACTGTTTACTGCTGCAGCACATGACGTCATGTCTAAACAACCAAACTAATGACATTACTACAGACATTATTACAGATGCATAATTATTAAGAAGAAAGTTAATATTTCTAATTTAGACCTTTTTACTTTAAATAAAACTGTATTCTATATGTAAACTTGTCAATTTACTTCATAAATAATAAATAACTTTAATCTAATTTTATCTGCTTTGTGCTACATCTTAAATTTGTACAGATTTTTTTTCTATTTCTAAATATCTAGATATTTATCGATATCTAATCACATTATACATATATCCTATGACTTTGTTTGATTGATAAACTAGTGGGTTCACGTTCTTTTTTCCTTCAGATTCACTAAAGAAATGTGATGTTGTCATCGATGACGCAGGAAAACCACTAGAATAAACTATTATGGCTGGACTAAAGGATGAATATATAAAGATTTTTTTAGCTTGTGTTGGTTAAAGCTGCTTTATACATTTTTAATAAATAGTTTATTTGTGCAGTACCTCTGTGAACCGCAATTGATTAAGTTATAGTATATATATATATATATATATATATATATATATATATATATATATATATATATATATATATATATATATATGAATGAATGTCAATAGTGAAGAAGACTTGGTGAGCCAACCCACCACTATCTATTTTTATTTGTATCTTGTTTTTGTGCAATGCTTTACTCTAATAATATTAATAATTTGTATTTTGAACGTGTTACTAAGATATTTAAATTGTTTCTTATTTACTTGTTTGTTTTCTTTTATATGTGTATGTGAAACTTTTTTAGCAAAATGAAATAAAATGTCAAAAAAAGTAATTTTGCTCATGTTTTCTCCTCATGTAAAGTATCTTTGTGGATATGGTGACGACCACTATGTAAGTGTTAGAAATGATTCTGATAATAATAATATAACAATGATGTAAATATCAATTACTTGGTTTAATAAAACGTCATATAAGGGGGCGCCAAAAGGTAAAGTGGCCTAGGGCACCAGAGAGGCTAGGGCCGTCACTGGCTCCAGACAACGATCTCACTGTAAAACAGTAAATCTAAACACGGCTATGAATGACTTTTGTTTGTTTAGCGTAAACATGATAGCTTTAAATAACGAGGTGTAAATTACCCACACAATGTATTATTAATGTTATTATTATTATTATTATTATTACTTACCTTAGTGAAAAATGTTGCTCACTGATGAGGTCAATATTTACGTGTTTTTTATCAGATAATAAACTCACTTTAACAATTTTAAAAGCCCTTTTTGTATCTAATCATGTAGATTATATGTGCTTTCAACCCTACCTGAGTTATACTATGACTACCTGTAAACATGGAGCTGTTCTAACTTGAGTTACCATGACTACCTGTCAACAATGAGCTGAGTTACCATGACTACCTGTCAACAATGAGCTGTTCTAACTTGAGTTACCATGACTACCTGTCAACAATGAACTGTTCAGCAAAGCTGCATTTAAGACAATTTTATGAAATAATTCATGAACAGTATCATGTATATATGTCTATATATATTTATATGTACACAGTGGATATAATGTCTACACACCACTGTTCAAATGCCAGGTTTTTGTGATGTAAAAAATGACACCAAGATAAATTGATTAAGTTATAGTATATATATATATATATATATGAATGAATGTCAATAGTGAAGAAGACTTGATGAGCCAACCCACCACTATCTATTTATCTTTTATTTGTATCTTGTTTTTGTGCAATGCTTTACTCTAATAATATTATTAATTTGTATTTTGAACATGTTACTAAGATATTTAAATTGTTTCTTATTTACTTGTTTGTTTTCTTTTATATGTGTATGTGAAACTTTTTTAGCAAAATGAAATAAAATGTCAAAAAAGGTAATTTTGCTCATGTTTTCTCCTCATGTAAAGTATCTTTGTGGATCTGGTGACGACCACTATGTAAGTGTTAGAAATGATTCTGATAATAATAATATAACAATGATGTAAATATCAATTACTTGGTTTAATAAAACGTCATATAAGGGGGCGCCAAAAGGTAAAGTGGCCTAGGGCACCAGAGAGGCTAGGGCCGTCACTGGCTCCAGACAACGATCTCACTGTAAAACAGTAAATCTAAACACGGCTATGAATGACTTTTGTTTGTTTAGCGTAAACATGATAGCTTTAAATAACGAGGTGTAAATTACCCACACAATGTATTATTAATGTTATTATTATTATTATTATTACTTACCTTAGTGAAAAATGTTGCTCACTGATGAGGTCAATATTTACGTGTTTTTTATCAGATAATAAACTCACTTTAACAATTTTAAAAGCCCTTTTTGTATCTAATCATGTAGATTATATGTGCTTTCAACCCTACCTGAGTTATACTATGACTACCTGTAAACATGGAGCTGTTCTAACTTGAGTTACCATGACTACCTGTCAACAATGAGCTGGTCTAACTTGAGTTACCATGACTACCTGTCAACAATGAGCTGGTCTAACTTGAGTTACCATGACTACCTGTCAACAATGAACTGTTCTGCAAAGCTGCATTTAAGACAATTTTATGAAATAATTCATGAACAGTATCATGTATATATGTCTATATATATTTATATGTACACAGTGGATATAATGTCTACACACCACTGTTCAAATGCCAGGTTTTTGTGATGTAAAAAATGACACCAAGATAAATAATTTCACAACTTTTTTCCTCCTTTAATGTGACCTATAACCTGTACAATGAGAGAACGAGGTTATAAAAGTGGGATTTCCTCAGGTTCCTCCATTTGATCAGCAGCAGGATCCTCATCTGAATAGAATGGAGGTGAAGGTGCAGGAACAACCTTGGTTTAAGCCCCCACAAGCCCTGCAGCACCTTTGGAACCACGTCCAAAACCACATCCTGGGGCTGCTGGAGACGTTCAGAGAAAGGAGGTTTGCTGATGTCTCTCAGTGAGTGCCTCCCCAATGGTCTTTGCCTCTTTCATCATCTTTGCTGGTCTGTGAAATGAAATCATAAAATTAGCTTCAAAACAGCCCAAAGCAGCTGGTGTTTAAAGTGTAAATGTTTGTCAAATATAACTGGAGGTGAAAGTCATGTATTGTACTTGAGTAGGATTTATCAGAACTCTTCACATCTCTGAATGTAATTCACCTAAAGTTTGGAGGCATGAGCTCTGGAGTGCTGATCAGCCTTTGAGCATCCAGCTGAATGTCCCTCATTCTCAAGCTGTCATTGACCTCCCTCACCATGCTGAGAAGCACCCTAACTTCATCAATGTAGCATTAGCCTAACATTAGCATTGGGCTAATATTAGCATTATCCGAGCATTAGCATTAACCTTCCATTAACCTAGCAATAGCATTAACCTTGCAACAATATGAGCCTAGCATTAACTTAACTTTAGCATTAGCCTAGCATTAGCAATAACCTGGTTTTAGCATTAGCCTAGCAATAGCATTAGTGTTGCCACCCATCCCTTAAAATATGGAATTGTTCCTTATTTGGTCATTAAATGGTGCGTACCGTACTGAGCCAAAACAGAAAGCTGTTTGTTCCGTATTTGCATACACATGTCTGTCAGACTGTCACACACAAAATAAAATGCTAAAGACAGCAACAGTATGGCCTTCAGACCCTAATAAAAGCAATAACAAGAGGTTCCTACGGCCAGTATGGCCTTCAGACCCTAATAAAAGCAATAACAATAGGTTCCTACGGCCAGTATGGCCTTCAGATCCTAATAAAAGCAATAACAATAGGTTCCTACAGCCAGTATGGCCTTCAGACCCTAATAAAAGCAATAACAAGAGGTTCCTACGGCCAGTATGGCCTTCAGATCCTAATAAAAGCAATAACAAGAGGTTCCTACGGCCAGTATGGCCTTCGGACCCTAATAAAAGCAATAACAATAGGTTCCTACAGCCAGTATGGCCTTCAGACCCTAATAAAAGCAATAACAATAGGTTCCTACGGCCAGTATGGCCTTCAGATCCTAATAAAAGCAATAACAAGAGGTTCCTACGGCCAGTATGGCCTTCGGACCCTAATAAAAGCAATAACAATAGGTTCCTACGGCCAGTATGGCCTTCAGATCCTAATAAAAGCAATAACAATAGGTTCCTACAGCCAGTATGGCCTTCAGACCCTAATAAAAGCAATAACAAGAGGTTCCTGTGTCCCATTCTGGGACTTTGGACCCTAATTAAAAAAAATAAAAGCTTAAAATAATAATAAAAATAACTAGTTAAAAGCTAAATTAAACAAGTGTCTTGAGTCTACTCTTAAAAACATTAAAGGGGGGGGTATCATGTTTTTTTCAGGCACATAGTACCATTCTATAGCATATACTCAAATCACTATGCTACCAAAATGTTTTTGGAAAATGCAGTAAATATTAAAAAAACTGAAAAATTGTTTCCTTCTGGAGCTCAAGATTCATGACGCTTCAATTTCGCCTCCGTCTCTTTAAGAAACTCCAAGCTTGTCTGACACGCCTATGAACACGCCCCCTTCAGTACTCATACAAACACTCATGGATGTTGTTTACGTCTGTTTTTCTGTGTTCTGTATTTGGATACTTTCTACATTTTTACATCGCTACAATACATTAGCATGATTATCAAAGTGAGGAATGCTAATGTACGGATGGAGATCTCTGTCTCACACACACACACACACACGCACACACACACACATCATCCAATGGACTCGTGTCATCAGGAGACACAGAGATGTATAGCTGGGTATTGGCAGCATAACTGTGGAAGTTCACTCCATTTCTCCTGATGACATCACCAAGAGGGAGCATATATAGATGAACTAAAACGGGGCCTAAAATTGATCCCTGTGGCACACCATATGAACCTTAGAGGAGAACAAATCTAAACTTACAATGAAAGTTCTGTCTGTGAGATAAGATTGTGCATTTTTAATTTATCACACAGCATTTGTTGGTTTATTGATGTCTTGTTTATTTCTCCACAGACTCTGTTCCCCTCTTCAGCTTCTTTTGAGTTTATTCAGTTCCTCGTTTCTCCATGGTAGTTTACTTTTATTATGTATTTTTTTGTTACAAGGGGGTTACAGAATGTTGAAGTTTCCTGTTAAAATGGTTGATGATAAAATCACAAAGGGCAGGTAGAACAGGTGGTGGATATTTGTTTAAAAGCTCCCTAAAGATTGCAGCCACTTCAATGTGATGTAGCGCTTCTTCACGGTTCTCACTGAGGTCTTCCGTTGGATAACAGTGGTGATATTAAAAAAAACACCATAGTGTTCAGAGACAGCCAAGTCAACAACAGAGGACACACCTGTGGACAGGCCATGGGTAATGACCAGGTCCACACTGTGTCTCCTGTCATGAGTCGGCTGCATGACGTGCTGGGTAAAATCCATGACATTAAGAACTTGAAGAATTTAAAAAGTATTTAGCAAAATGATCTAAAAGGTTATCAACATGTATGTGTCACGGCAAATTTACGGTTGACCTCATTTGGAGACATGATTTATTGCTCTGGTTGAATGATGGAGTCCAGGCGAAGCATTGATGATTTTATAAAAAAGGTTTATTATAAAACTAAATAAAAAAGAGTACAAAGATGGACAAAATTAGTGACCGGCCGGGCGGACGTCCGATGATCGAGTGGCCCACAGTTCTAACTCATCACGTATATCCCCCCTCAGTCCCCCTCCCTCCTCCCCCCGGGAGATAAGACAGAGTGTAGGAGGTGAGGGAAGAGGGTGAAAAGAGACAGTTTCTCCTTGGGTCAAAACAGCCAGTCCTCTGGTATCTGCTGATTGTCATGGGAGTGGAGGTGTGTGCGTTTATGTGTTTGTGTGTATGAATGGATGTGTATGGGGTGTGTATGTGTGACTATGTGAGTGTGTGTAGGCATGTGAGCGCGTACACAGAGGGTGTCTGTGCGTCTGACCTTGTGAGATTTCAGTATTGTTTTGGGAAGACATCATATGCTTTGGAAAAGGTGGCCTGAGCCAGAGCTAGAAGCAAAGTTGAAGACATGAGAATAACACAATGGAAAGTTACAACCCAAGGCTTAAGGATTAAGATATATGAGTAAATATATGAGTAAATATATTATTAAGCATAACTAATAATTTTGCCATAACATATGTTAAAATCACCAGCTACAACAATCATGTCAAATTAGTTAAAAATAATTGTTAAAAACTCTGAAAACTCCTCAATAAAAACAGTGCCAGGTTTTGGGGACCTATAAACTGTGATACATAAACATGATATTCAAAAGAAGAGTACGAAGCAAATAAAATAGGTTTGGTAGCCAGGGTGACCTCCCCCTCTTACCATCAAGAGTGGAGAAGAGGAAGTTAAAATTTGGTGGTGAATGATTGATGACCCTGCATCCAGCCAGGTTTCAGTTAAAATAAAATGGTCACAAGGTCATGTCGGATAGATTCTCTACACCTGAATGCCTATATATATATATATCCACTACAGAGTGAAACAAGCTGTCATATGCAGATGAGGATGGACCACAAACTGTTCCCACACATATTTTAATGAGGCTCAGCTCAGGTCACTTTAAACTATTTATATTTAAAACTGTGTATTATAGAAGTTAATAGTTCTGTTTCACTGTAAACATCTCTCTGTATTAAAGCAGGACGCTCTGTGGACGCGTTATTACATCATATCTCCAGCATTTAACTCTGTCACGCTTTACAGTGATGATGATGATGATCAAGGAGAGATTTTACCTGTGACTCAGTTACACTGCAATAATCTGTTCAATGAAGGCGTTTCAAATTGAGTGAACTTAATAATTTTTCACAAATTTCAATGACATTTACAAGCGTTGGAAAAACTCCATGTTCCCGTGATTTCTAGATAGCCTAAAAAAATGACATCACCTTCACCCCCCGTTCATTCACAGACTACGCAGTTTTGCTCTACTTATGCGTGATAGCCGTATCAGCAGCCTCAACCAGAGAATACACATAGGAGAGAAGCGTGTAACTGCAGGCGTGCATAAGAGCGCTTAAAAGGGAGTCGACAGAGAGGTGAAGACAATGATTCTTGGAACAGGAAACAGAAGAGAAAAAAGGACCCTGAAAGTCACCCTTTCATGTTGGTTATCATAGTACCATCAAATGGGTCAGACCCCACCCCTGAACTCTGAACTGTAGGTGAAAAAGCACCAGAAGGACAATGGAGTCATATAGAGAAACAGAGCCACGACAAATGCCAATCTGTCCATCACTGTTTGTTTCTTCTTCCATGTCTGAGCAGAAACAGCAGAGGTAACACCAGACTGTTGGGAAGCTCCAACCAGGTTAAGTAGACTTCAAATGCACGAACCAGATGACTGTGTTGCTGATGAAAAATGTCATAACCTAAATCACCTGAAAACTTCAGCACCAGTACTCCCAGTATGGCCACAATGATAAAGAAAGATCTCTTCTTTGATGGATCAGCACATTTCCTGTTCCCTCCCTGCTCCCCTGGACCTGGACGGACCAGAACCAGAAGAACTGAGAGGCTGAAGAAGGAAATAGCTGCTATATTTATTGCTGAGGTACAAATACTAAAATAACTATTGGAATACGTTACATTAAACATCCAGGATCCACTAATCATCCAGACACAGACGATGGAGATGTTCCTGATCAGCAGGTGCAAAATGATCCTCCCTCCCCATGAAACACAACACAGATTATACCCAGACTGTTCAACAATGTCATTATGTAATAAATCTCCAAAAATGTAGATGGCATTTCCAATAATTCGAACCAGTTCCATCAGGACCATGTTGTAGGTAAAACAGTCTGAGTGACTCATGGCTGCTGAGGAGGAGGAGGAGGTCTTCTTCCTCCACTGTTGGAGGCCATGATGGAGGATGAAGATGAAGAGAGGAAGGAGGAAGAGGAAGATTGTAAAGATAATTATTGGGAGGATGATGGAGTACGGATGGATTTGTAAACAAGAGAGAGAGGAACTGTTTGGATTGGAATCGTTGGAGGAGAATGAAGAGTTAGCAGCCATGTCTGAAAGAGAAAACAAAGAAGACGATTGATCAAGGTAGGATTAGACAAAAGATTTTAAAGATCCATCACTGAAAACTGACTTTAGTTTGACACTTTGGATCCAAACGTTGACAAATCCACATTAAACACATGTTTAGATCATTATAACACACAAACCTTTGTAGTGTTCTGCTCTTCGTCTACGATGATCACTTGCTCTGATTAAACTCCGTCCACTGTTCTGCAGAGTCACTTCACCTCTGTTTATATATCTGATTCTAACCTGATTTATTTACATATGTTATAACTCATTCTGACAGGTTGATGATTGACTAACACAAAGATCACAAAACAACACCTGCATCCTCAGGTATGCAAAGCCTGTGTGCAGCACACACACGCCTCTTTAAGGCTCATCTAATGTGTTTGGAAATGACTTTAAAGTCCATTTGTCTCTTTTTTTACATCATGTGATTGACCACGTTGCATTAACCAAATCCACAACAATGATTGTCAATAAGTTTGACTGGAAAACTTTAACTCCTGTAGGGATTTAAAGGGTTTTAAAATTATAATATTAATTAAAGCTGTAAGCAGCGATGAACGGGACCTCGCAACCACATGCGTGTCGGGACGTGGTGCACGTTGAGGTGTGTTGCATGTCGGGGTGTGGCAGCAATGTTGAGAAGTAGCTGACCATTTTCAAGGATTATATCACAAACATTCCTACAATGTTCTATGCAAATATAGTCTGGACTTAAGCGCTTTTTTGCGCGCTTGCAGTTACGCACTTCTCTCCAACGCGTATTTTCCGGTTCTAGGCTGCTGACACGCCACCACTGTGTGTAAGGAATAAAAAAAAGTGAATGAAGGCGGGCTGAAGGAAAGGAGGTGGTGATGTCATTTTTTTGGGCTGACTAGAAATCATGGAACATGGAGTTTTCCCAACGCTTGTAAATGTCATTGAAATCCGTGAAAATGATAAAGTTCACTTTTAATTTGAAACGCCTTCATTGATAAACATTGATCAGATTATTGCAGTGTAACTGAGTCACAATTAAAATCTCTCCTTGATCATCATCATCATCATCATCATCATCATCACTGTAAAGCGTGACAGAGTTAAATGCTGGAGATATGATGTAATAACGCGTCCACAGAGAGATGTTTGCAGTGAAACAGAACTATTAACTTCTATAATACAGAGTTTTAAATATAAATAGTTTAAAGTGACCTGAGCTGAGCCTCATTAAAATATGTGTGGGAACAGTTTGTGTTCCATCCTCATCTGCATATGACAGCATGTTTCACTCTGTAGTGGATCAAACTGTGACTTTATGTTGGACATAGTATGAAAATAGTTGAATCACTGTGACCAACGTGGACAGAAGTCTGTCTGTCAGAGTTTTAATTAATCACACAGCAGCAGCTGAGTGATCACAGCTGCTGCTGTGCGACGCACAAGTCTGTAAGGCTTCAAATGTAACTAAATCCATATTTCTAGAGCAATATAATGTTTCACCTTATGGGGGCGCTGCACTTATTCCAGGGTTAGAAGAATGTAAGAGGAAAAGGACTTACGCACACCGCAGAATGCCCGTAAAGCTAGATTTGAATGGGAACACCCACATTTCAGGGCTGCTCCACCCACAGTGAGTAACTGAGATGAAGGTGTGCAGTGACTGAGTTAAGTAGAGAGGGAGAATAGCACACAGCCAGAAACAGTGCCGCTGCAGCTTTTTGGACTTATGTACATGGGAGAATAGAGCCCTATATAAATTATGACCATCACTTGTTTACAAAGAGATAGGATCACTCACATGTCTCTATCATATATGGACAGAGAGTAGTAGAAAAACATAGACTAATCAGAACAGATTTACAGTTGGAGAAACAAGATTTAGCCTCAAGAATAACTAACCATTTAATGTCCAGACGTCTTTAGGCTAAAGCTCAAGCCTGATTGGAGAAGAATGCTGGATTTTTTTTTAGAATGAACTTTTTGTATTTTAACTAAAGCCAGCATTCTGCAGACTCTCATTTTGTTCACTTTGCCATCATGACACTATGACAAGATCCCAGGGTAAAAAAAAGGAGAAGATGCAAAACAAGAATATATTGTTAAATGTTTCCATGACGGCTGCAATTCAAACAAAAACCATAAAACAAAGATGGAGGGAGGGGGTTGAGACGTGTGTGTGTGTGTGTGTTCACAGGACACACTACAACATCACATTTCTTACTCTTAATAACTTTATTTATCCTCATATTAACAAAACACAATTCATATCATTCACAATGTGCTAATAAACGTTTCTGGAAAAGAAACTGTTCCTATGGAAACTCTTAAATAATAGTTAAACAATCATTTCTGCAGAACGCAGCTTTTACAATCACAGATAGACTTTTCTAATGTCAGGTCGTTTGTTTGTTTCTTCTTCCATGTCTGAGCAGAAACAGCAGAGGTAACACCAGACTGTTGAGATGCTCCGCCCAGGTCTTGTAGACTACAAACGCACAAACCACATGACTGTTTAAGTGAGTCACAGTACTATAACTTAAATCTCCTGAAAACCTCAGCACCAGTACTCCCAGTATTGAAACAATGATAAAGAAAGATCTCTTCTTTGATGGATCAACCCATTTCCTGTTCCCTCCCTGCTCCCCTGGACCTGGACGGACCAGAACCAGAAGAACTGAGAGACTGAGGAAGAAAACAGCTGCTAAAAAAATTGCTGGGGCACAATAATCAAAATAAGGCAAGGGGGGAGCACAAACTCCACTAAACATCCAGACACAGACAATGGAGATGTTCCTGATCCTGATCCCTTTACTGTTCCTCAGCCTCATGTAGGTGATGGGATGAACCACAGCCAGGTAGCGCTCCACACAGGTCAGCAGGTGGAAACTGGTCCTCCCTCCCCAGTTACCACGCCACAGATATTTGCCCACCTGTACTAGAACTTCATTATGTAACACATGTTCCACAGTGAAGACAACTTCTGCAATAATTTGAACCAGTTCCATCAGGACCATGTTGTAGGTGAAACAGTCTGAGTGACTCATGGCTGCTGAGGAGGAGGAGGAGGTCTTCTTCCTCCACTGTTGGAGGCCATGATGGAGGATGAAGATGTAGAGAGGAAGGAGGAAGAGGAAGATTGTAAAGGAAAATGTTGGGAGGATGATGGAGTACGGATGGATTTGTAAACAGTTGAGAGAGGAACTGTTTGGATTGGAGACGTTGGAGAAGAATGAAGAGTTAACAGCCATGTCTGAAAGAGAAAACATAGAAGAATTTGTCTTCTTCTGGTCTGTTTAATAAATGTATGACCAACAGACAAGTTTAACCATTTTGTTAATTATACACTGATGATGATCTGTGAGTATAAACTTACTAACACATGAGAGAGATGGATATAGACATTAGATGATTGAGTAGACAGGTGCTTTCTAATGGTTTTCTTAACTTCTCCAGGTCTGCTCTAAACACAACACTACAGCTGATGTTCAGGTAGAAGTTAGAAGTCTGGCATCAAAGACGTTTCTGTTTGTGAGAAATAGAATTGGAAGTAAGTACAAGTAAACAAATGATTGAATCAAATATGATACAAACCTCTTTTTCTCCGATGACTGTTGGCTCTGATTGAACTCCATAGACTGTCCTGCAGAGTCTCTTCACCTCTGTTTAAATAACTTCAATTCAAACCTCAATTATTTGCATTTATTAAAACTCATTCTGACAGGTTGATGAATGACTAACACAACAATAGGTTCACATAACAACAACTACGCTATCAGATATGCAAAACCTGTGTGCACCACATGTTGATAGACATGTTGATAGTTTGTGTGAGCTCAGATAGAGAGAGAGAGTCGGAGAGTAAAGCTTAGGGCAGGTAATCAGTCACACCTGTAGCAGGTTGGCTAATTATTGTGCTTAATATTACATAAGAGACTCACAGTCAGATAAAATCATTTCACAGGCATTAAAGTTAAGTTTCTGTTATACTTGGCTTTAACCAATAAAAGGAACAATAATCAACTCCCTGTGTGTTGTAAGGACCCTTAACTGGAGTCAGGATACATTGGCCCTCAACAGGAAAATGCCACGTCAGATCAGCGATGGCGTTCCATAGAGAACTATCCCAGTCTGGGGACAGTGGAGGAAAATTGAGGCGAGCATTACGCTGTACCTCCAGGGATGATCCACAGATGTTTTGGAGGTGATTGAGGCATCCACTGCCTATTGTGCAAGTTTTTTTTTTCTTTGGAGTTGTTTTGGTGATTTGGTTTGAACGAATGGCGTCGTCTAGATTAGTTTGGGTTGGTTTAAAGCAGACACAGGCTTTATTAGTCAAAGGTTGCAATGGACAGACTGGTCTGTGTGAACCAGAGGGGAGGGTGTGTCCCTGTTAATCTGTTGCCGTTTGGGGCTCTCTTTGCTTATGTGTGGTGCCGATAGCGTTGGTCAAAACACCGCATCCATACCTGCTCCATAATCCTGAGCCCTATGCAGCAAATTGTTGGACGCCGGAATTTTCTGCAGCAATTGAACAAAAATAAGCCTGTGTGGGACATAAAGTAGTGTATAGACAGAATAAAATATACAGATTATTTTTAAAGGGGACATATCATGCTAAATCCACTTTTTTAGCCCTTACATGCATTTTGTTGTATATTTAGAGTGTTTAGAAGCACAGAAAAGTTCAAATTAATCTCTTCAGGTGCTCCGTAGATATCTTTATATTCTGTTTTGGTCAAATTTTTCAATCTGTTTTGATTTTTCTATTCTCTATTACGTTTTTTGAACAATAACATCACAGTATTTGCAGCAGAACTGCCAAATTAGGACATCGACTCCAGGCCCAACACTTCGAGCAATCCGCCATTTTTATTTCTGGCTTTTATTTTGTAGTCCAAGCTCCAGGATGCAGAAGTTACGAGAGGATAAGTCAAAATGTTGGGTTGTTGGATGTAGTAACCCACACGCTTCATTACAACGTCTCACAGCATCAGAACCTTTTCAAAGTGCCTGGTTGAGTTTTATTTTTTATAGAAATGTACCACATCTGTGGGTAAGGTTATTTTTGTGTGAGCGCAGCACTTCAAGGATGACTGCTTTGTAAGATATGTTATAGTCTGTGTGGTTTTTATTACTTTATTAGTTATAGTTAAATGATTAAACGATAGTTAGAATATGAAATTATCCATGATTAACTGCGTGTGTGTGTGTGTGTGTGTGTGTGTGTGTGTTTGCAAAACATATCCATTGTCCACCATAGCTGGTTTAAACTAGTTTGGGCCAGTGTGGGGGTATGTGACCCACTGCATGGACATATGAGCCTTTTTCTCCCCCAAAGTTTTCGTGTTACCATATATGGTATTAAGCCTGCACCCAGAGCGCTGTTGCACAGCCCTCTGGGTGTGGTCTATGTTTTCTATAATAAATACCTGGTTCTGAGGCATCACCATCAGAGCAATCCAACTTATATCGGACTTTTGTGTCTCTTTTTGTTGGGTTTTTCTCCGAGCTGCAGCTCGCACCTCTCTGCCTCTGGTCGCCTTTTAAGTCAGATAGTGTTTTTCTCCCTGAGTTGTGATTGCAACGGTCTTAACGTATTTAGACCCAACATTCACATTTTAGCAACGGTCTTAACGTATTTAGACCTAACATACACTGGTGCCGAAACCCGGGACCTTACATCTTTTCGTCTGGATCGGTGCGGGCGCAACCGGACCATTAGTAAAACTGCCGGCACCCCCTCCTTTGCAGGGGTGGTCACAGCTTGTTCCAGCACCGACCCGGACGGGGAGTGACGGGTCCCACGAACCAGGGAGAACACTGACGAGGTGAGAAGCTGTTTCTTTTCACCATAGTACCCGTGACGTACAACGGGGAGTGAAGACCGTGGTGGGTGACGTAAAACTCACACGGCGTGGTAAAGGGACAGAGGGCAGACGGGAGTTGTTGTGTGTTGTTTCTTTGTGTGTTGTTTCTTTGTGGTGTTTCTTTGTTGTAACGGTGTCTGTAAATCCCGTGCTGAGAACATGGGTAACGCGCAGCGTAAAGCATTGATGGAAAATAATGATGTGAAATTCATGCAGAGAAAGTATCCCGGTAGTTGTTGCTATTTAGAGGATTGGTACAAAAATTGTGGGTTTGCAGGGAAGTTAGCAGCAGCTAAAATACAGCCTTTTGATGAGACCGTGTGTGTACCGCGTAGAGTTGAGGAGACAAATCAGCAACAGAATGGGGCCGCAGGGGGTTTACAAGAGGGGGGAGCAGTTGCAGGACAAGAAACAAAGGGACCTGTGACTAGGGCGACTTACACAAAACCTCCAAGCCACGAAGAAATAAGTGCGTGTCGTCAGAAATCAGACGAGACGCCAATGGAATATCGTGCCCGTTTAGAAACGGTTTTTAGGACTAATAGCGGGCTTCCTCATTCTCCGCTGGTGGATAATCCATACCAAATACAGCTAAAAATGTGGTTAATTAGTGGTTTGTTGCCAAACGTGTCAGATTTCATAAAAGCAAACTGTGTCACACACCGCACCCTCACTGTTCCAGAGCTAATGGAATGGGCCGAACATGCTTATGAAGTCACTGAAAGAAAGAAAACAAAAACTGAGTCAGCTAATGTTAATGTATTGGCTGAGGCCATGGCTGCAGCTCTAATGAGCGAACGCTCAGGGTTTAAAAGACAGGGAAAAAAGCCATATCGTACTAGAACGCCTGATGAGGAATAAAGCCTGTAATTAATGAGTTACTGACTGCAGGCGTGTTACAGGAACATGACTCAGCTGAATGCAGCACCCCCATCTTCCCTGTAAAAAAGCCACAGGGGGGCTGGAGGATGGTACATGATTTAAGAGCAGTAAATCAGGCTGTTAAATCACGAGCTCCAAATGTACCAGGCCCACACACATTGTTAAATGAATTACAACCTCATCAAAAATGGTTCACTGTAATTGATTTAAGTAATGCATTTTTCTCCATTCCTTTTCATAGTACAGCGCAGGGATGGTTTGGATTCACATAAAACAAAATGGGTGACTGAAGGTGCTGTTAAAAATGACTCTGGAGTATTTATGTTAAATGACAAGCCGTGTTTGCCTAGATGTATGTTTGACGTCGTTGCTAGAATGAGCCATGGGTTGGCCCATGTCTCAACAGGAGGGATGGTAGATATAGTCAAACAGTCATTTCATATACCACTAGGACTCCAAACCCATTTTAAAAACTTTTGTCGTCAGTGTATCATCTGTTGTCGTCATAATCCTCAGGGTAATGTTAGGCCCCCTCGGGGTAAAATTCACAGATGCTGAAATTGTTGAAGCTAATACACTGCCTAGTCTCTCTTTACCTGTTTCAGATCCCCTTCGTCCTGGTGATTGGGTCCTCATCAAGGTGATTAAGAGAAAACACTGGTGTACTCCACGGTGGGACGGCCCTTACACAGTTCTGCTAACCACACCAACTGCATTTAAGATAGCTGAAAGACAGACGTGGATACACCAATCACACGGGAAAAAGGTACAGAAACCCACCACAGCAGGTGATACACCCTAGTAACACAGAGATGGATCTGTTGTTCCTCCTCCTCCTCGTGGGATCCCAGGAAGTGCTAGCAGGGGCTCTAAGCTCACCTTGGTATGATTACATAGGTAGATGCCCCGGGGGCTTTAACCTCGTTATGTGTATACCACAAATACCGGACATTTTAAGTGACGTTACAATTCCACTAGAGGCTCTGGCTAATAAAGGCTACACACCATGGAAACATGGTAAGGACTATGTAAATTATGAATGGTACATGCAAGTCCGGGGAGCAGACCAATCATGGTCTACTCATGGTTGGTCTGAGGTACTCCTCCATACAAGCTACACCCCTATTACCTGGCCCCTCACACCATCTACACGTACCGTTACAGCGGCATATCTGTCATTGCGAAAAACAATTGTTCAGAAACAAAAAATCCTACTCCTAACCGTTAACACCACCGCGGTACCTCCTTCTTGTTTGCTTATGGGATTCGGCCCTGACGTACAAGGGACAGATCCCATCTTTTGGGTAGATATTTGTATTACACCTCCGGCCACTCCCATTGTAGTTAAACCACGCATGGACATAGTGTTATCACCTGAGGTTAGACAGAATATACGAGTTATAAATGCAAAACCTATGCCAACAGAAGAACCTGACTCGTTACTCGCATTACTGTCTGAACAGAATAATCACGTCCATCATCGTCTGCGCGCTAATTCTTGGTACCGTATGGTAGAACTATCTGCACGAACAGTAACTAATGATAGTTGCTATGTTTGCTCACATCTGCCGCATGCTGTAAAATCCCCAACTTTGTTGTCTGTGTCCCTTCCAGTCCCTGACTCAAAGAAAGTACTAGAATGTTTACAAAATAAGTCCGCGACCCCGTGCCCTCCTGTTCTACCAGTGCTAAAGACCCTCGAACCCCTAGGTCAGGCTGCTAAACACCTAAACACGAATGATGTCCCTTGTGGTAATTATACTCACTGCTATCCTTTATGCGTACGATTTAATGGTCCACCAACTAACACCAAAGGTCTACCATCGGTAGACATAAACCATTGTGCTACCGTTCGGAACGTCAGTACGGTTGTCCCAATGTTTGCTAGAGACGGTGTTTGGTTGAAGTGCGGTGATAAAGTTTATCCTTCCCCTCCAATTAATATGTCAGCCGTTTGTGTACCAGTAGCAGTCACAGATGGGTCTTTCATAGTTCATATGACAATGCCTAGTCGTTCTCGTCGTGAGATTATAACCTTCACACCTCATGATGCAATATGGGGCTCAGATGTCCCTCCCGAACATAGATATTGGTCAACTAGTCAAAAAGTCGTTCATGCTCTTTTCCCTAATATAGGCGTGGGTAAGAATTCCCTTATGGTAGAGACCCTCCAATACCGCTTTCACATGCTTCTTAATGCATCTTTAGCTGTTAATAACAAAATGAATGCTAGAACAGCGGCCACCGCGCAAATGGCTATTCAGAACCGTATGGCTTTAGATACGATTTTAGCTTCCACAGGTGGTGTGTGTGCTATGGTGGGTGCTACCTGCTGTACATACATACCTAATAACTCCTCGGAGTCCATCGAAGACGCCCTGCAAACACTCCGCAACCTGGAAGGTGCCATGTCAGCTGACGAGTCCAATGTCCATTCATCCGGGTGGGACTGGCTGTTCCAAGGCTCCTGGTTCCAATTCCTGCTACGTCTGGGTCTCCCTCTTCTGGCTGTGCTGCTGGTCGTTGGTCTTGCCTGCTGTTGCATCGTCCCCTGTGTGAAGAAAGGCATAGACAACATGATCATCGGTGCTATGCAGGTCCAGGCTTCCCCAGAGTACCAACTCCATGTTATGGGTCTCTCCCCATCTGCCCCATTGATGGACTAAGACCCTGCCACACCTTCCCATCATCACAGTGAGCGGTAAAGGTTCACTGCTACTGGAGGGTTATGTGCTGGTAACCTCTGACCCTCCCTTACCAACTCCAAACACACACTGAGACCTAAAGCCCTATCTTCAACACCATGGTTTTGGGTCATCAGTTGTACATACACCCTGAACTGTCTCCAGATCACCGTGGATCAGAATCGATGTTCGCCCCAGCAGGGGGGGACGGTGGGGAATTTTTCCCGTACTAGCTGTCGGGTTTTCGCCCCACCTCACGGTGGTCATCCCTGTTGTTTTGGTCCTATGATGGCACCGGGTAAACCTGTGAAGACGCCCGTCTGCTTGATGTTTTCCAAACCCACAACAGGGCGGATATGTAAGATATGTTATAGTCTGTGTGGTTTTTATTACTTTATTAGTTATAGTTAAATGATTAAACGATAGTTAGAATATGAAATTATCCATGATTAACTGCGTGTGTGTGTGTGTGTGTGTGTGTGTGTGTTTGCAAAACATATCCATTGTCCACCATAGCTGGTTTAAACTAGTTTGGGCCAGTGTGGGGGTATGTGACCCACTGCATGGACATATGAGCCTTTTTCTCCCCCAAAGTTTTCGTGTTACCATATATGGTATTAAGCCTGCACCCAGAGCGCTGTTGCACAGCCCTCTGGGTGTGGTCTATGTTTTCTATAATAAATACCTGGTTCTGAGGCATCACCATCAGAGCAATCCAACTTATATCGGACTTTTGTGTCTCTTTTTGTTGGGTTTTTCTCCGAGCTGCAGCTCGCACCTCTCTGCCTCTGGTCGCCTTTTAAGTCAGATAGTGTTTTTCTCCCTGAGTTGTGATTGCAACGGTCTTAACGTATTTAGACCCAACATTCACATTTTAGCAACGGTCTTAACGTATTTAGACCTAACATGCTTCATCAACCTCCACCAGTATAAAGAAGGATTTACAGAAAGACTTTGTCTGATTGAGGGTTCAATTCCTTCTATCTTTGGAGACGATGAACAGAGCACTTCGGTAAGCTGTAAATAACGCTAAAAAGTGTGATGATAAGACGTCCCTGTCATTGTTTTGTTAGCATTAGCAGTTGCACCGTCTTCATATGTTAGCGCTGTGTGCTCGTTTTAGATCCTTGATGATATGGCCTACGTGGTTTAATTTAAGTCTAAAGTTTTCATTAGTCATTTCATTTTTCCGTTTTTGTCTCTGAAAAGACTGTATTAAAATGCATTTCGTGACGTTAGCTTGGCGCTAGCGTTAGCTCGGTGCTTGTGTTAGCTCACTTGTTAGGGTTCTGCAGGTTCATCATTTTCATCTCGCACCGCTGGGTCCGACTCTGGCTCAAACATGTAAAGCTGGATGGACAAGTCTAACGTTGTTGACATTTTGTAAATAACGTGTGAATAAACTTTTTCTGCGCCGCTACATAGCCATATCTCTTCTATCAAACTACAGAAATTGCCGAGCAGGGTGGAGTTGAACCTGGAGAGGGGGCGGGGTATGAAGTGTCTCATTTGCATTTAAAGAGACCGCACCAAAACGAGTTGCTCTTAGAAGTGCATCAGAAAAGGGGTAGAAAAGGGGTGGAGCTATAATAATGAGGAATTCAGACCCAAGCATTGCAGTTCTGCTTTATATAGACCACAACTGTATGATTTATATGTAAAAAGGAAGGATTTAAAACCATGATATGTCCCCTTTAAAATAAAATACTCTGAGTTAAAGGCAGACCAAGGTTACCATCGGTAGAGGAAAACACCAACCTTCCAGGGCCTCTCGCGGGCCTGTTTCAGACTCCACTGACCAGATGTTTCCGTTGATACCATGTTTGGCCCAATCCGAGCAATTTTAAAATCATATTTCACATATAAGTATTGTACTTATCTGTGGTTGAATCATATAAATATCTATTGTGCGATTACGTGTGAATTAAGCATTTTCTGAGTCTTTGCTGCAGCAGATATGCAGTAAAACTGGAGGTGGTGGGGATTGTTGGTCTGCAGATTGTGCTGCAGTTACACAGTGGAGCAGTTTAGGAGCAGATACGCGTCCAGTGGAAATCCAGGGTTAGAATCTTTACTGTTGCTGGCCTACTTATAGCATTTTACATAAGAAAAGTCAGAACATGACCTAGATTACATCTACCAGTGTGAATTATTAAGTTAAGTTTTGAACTTAAGGTTATTAGGCCTTTGTTTACATTTAGTTTTTATCTACGTTGTGATGTCCATGGCATCATGTGCTGATTGCTCAGTGTTCCAGCCTGCTGATTGGGTAATGTCACACACCTGGGCCCAGTGTGTTGAGGTTACTTCATCTCCCAGACTCCTTCACTCATCTGGCCTCCACACAAGTACACACCACACCTTGGTTTAATTTAGAGATGTTAGATTAGGTTTGAGCTTTGTTTACACCTTTCAACGTCCACATTATCTTCACTCATGCACATTTCCCACTACTGACTCTACTGACATACACGCTCCATAATGTATGTATAGAATTTGGTCCAACTTGGCTTGATTTGTTTAAATTTGGTTTAATTTGGTGTAGACTGGTTGAATAAAAGGAATTTGGTTTAATTCTGTCTAACTTGGGACAATTTAGTTTACTTTGATGAAATTGAAGTTAATTTGGTCTAATCCAGACCTACTTGGTTTATTTAATTTATTGACTTGAATGTTTGATTTTGTTTAAGTAAACAATAAAGACTTCTTTGCAATGGTGTTGTCTACCTTTATTGCTGTTGTGATCTTTCAAGCCAGGTCATGACAAGTGGGGGCTTGTCCATTTAGCTTTGTCTGGTGACATTATTTTATATCAGTAACAGCAGTTCCTTGGTCTGTTTGCTGTTTGTCCTTGGATTGTTGGTAAACTGTACGCTGGTTATGCTAGGCTTTATTCTGTGGGTATGGCTCTTTGTTCGTACTCAGATTGTGATTGTTGGTACCACTCAGATGAACTGTTTCTGCTGACGGAGGACTCTGTTAGGTTGAAGGAGCATTTTCCAATAGAGGTTGGGTCTGTCTGTTTTGTTTTAAAGTGGACTAAGGACTATGAAGATAACTATTAGCTGAGGAAATGTAAACTACTCGACACCTCAGAGATGGTTGTGTGGTCAAATTCCAGTAGTTTGTAAAACAACAACAACCATGTCAAAACCACCTTTCTCTCTAATCTGAGACTCAGATTGAAGTTTAGTGTCTTTAGCATCAATAAATGATCAAACAAACCAGTTTCAATCAATCAGTCTTTATTAGTAAGACCGTTTAAATACATCTTCACTGTAGCACAAAGTGCATTAAATAGAAAATACATCAAAGACAGAAGCAACAAAAAAAACAAGGTGCAGCAGTGTAAATAGTCCGTACATGTATATTGTCGGATTCTGTGCACCTGAATGTTTGTGTAAAATCATTATTTAGGAACTACACTAGGTACAGTAAATGTATATCACAGCCACACACACACAACATTGTAAAAGGCAGTTGACAGAAAGGTGACGACTTGGAACAGGAAACAGAAGAGAACAAAGGACCCGGAAAAAACAACAGATTCAGATGGAGTAACATGTCTTTACACCTGAAGCAGTCTGCTGTGAAGGAAGCAGAGAACGTTGATCGAGCTTGTAACTTTACATGATTATGTTGATGAATCTAGTCATCTGTGAGACGAGATGAAAGAAAGAAATTGACTGACATCCAGGTCATGAGAAACACCAGCATTTAAAGTTTGGTGCTGACAATACACACACAAACACACACATTGACATAAAGACTTTATGTTTAGGTGTAGCATTTATAAATGAATAAAAAAGTAGAAGACTTTAATAAATGAATAGATAAAAGGTAAATGCAGTGGCCGACGACATCAAGAGGTGGACGTTCACCCCTACCAGCGAGAGAGAGCAGATGCTAATGGAGTGACATGTTCTCAAAACCATCTCCATCCGTCACTGACTGGTGTTCTTGCAGTGCAACATTTTTCCCTCCCTGACCAGGAACAGCAGGGGGTGAACCAGGCTGCTGGGCAGGTTGGCCCACACCTCACTCAGCATCTTCAAACAGTCTCCATATCCTCCAATCATGTAGATCACAGTCGTAGATATATTCCCAACAAACCGAATCAGCAGCACCCCCAGAATGGCCAGTATAGTGTAGAAGGCTCTTGTCTTGGATTGGTCCACCTTCTCCCTGTTCCTGCCCTTTTCTCCTGGACCTTGACGAAGCAGAACCTGAAGAACGGAGATGCTGCAGAAGGAGACGACTGGCAAAGATAGAAACAGGATGCTGATGCCGAACAAAGAAACTTCTTCAAACATCATCATTGGTATTTGGATTGCACTGAACAGCCAGACACAGCCGATGGCAACGTTCCTGATCCTGGTTCCTCTCTGGTTCCTGAGTCTCAGGTACATGATGGGATGGACCACAGCCAGGTAGCGTTCCACACAGGTCAGGACATGGATGGACACCTGCCCAAACCATGTGTAAGTGGAAACTCTCATTCCGATAATCAGCATGGTCGGCTCTTTCATGAAGAAACCCATGGAGAAGATGATGGACCCCAACACACCCACCAGCTCTAGGAGCATCATGTGGTAGGTAAACATGTCTGCGTGACTCATGGCAGACGTGGTGGAGCACTTCCTGGTCCACTGCTGGACCCCATGACGGAGGATGAAGATGCTGAGTGGGAGGAGGAGGAGGATGTTGTTGACGTTGTATGCGACGAAGATGTAGGCACTTGGTTCATAAATGAGGCACAGAAGGAATAAAGACAAGGTGGAGTTGGTGGAGGGCGGCGGAGAGGTGAGGGAGTCGTAGCTGGAGTTTGATGCCATATCTAGAAAAATAATGTAACATAATTATATAATGTAATTTCTCAAATTTATCATGGATGACAGAATTACCAGGAAATATCATACCAAACATAGGGTGCTTTCACATATTCAGATTCAGACAACTTTATTGATCCCCGAAGAGCAATTCAGTTTACAGTCATACCCTGCTTTTTCCACTAAAATGACCAGACAAATGCAACATTCATGGCAGCACATCAATGGACAGTAGCTGCATTGCCATTACCTTTGGAAATGCGCAAAATCTAAATAGCACAATAAAAACTGGTAAATAAATCAAATATCGCAAAAAAGTTTTTACGCTTTCATGAGGAGGAATTTCAGATGTTTCGATATTGAAATGTGTCGCGGAAGCGCTATGGAAACACCTTTTCCGCGAATACGCATCACAGAGCGTGACGTACCTGGTCACATGATCACCTCTCTGAGAAAACATGGTATGTGTGGACAGAAGAGGAAACTGGTACATTTCTTAGCATTAGACTTAAAAATTATTACTGCGTCATTAGACGTGAAACAACAAAGGAATAAAGAGTGTTATAAGGAAGTTCTGAGCATTTGTTTTCCTTCAGCAAAGTCTTGTGGGATGAGATTTCACGCGAGTTGCGAGGCTCCAAAACAACGTTTAATGGAAACAAAGCGCAATAATACTTTGTCGATATTTAGAAATATCGCTTTTATTTTGCAAAAATCTGTAATGGAAACCCAGCTAATTGCAGTCACCTGTCAGTATCACAGAACAGAAAGATCAAATACAATGAACCCATGTGCAACATACATTAAAAACCAAGATAGCAATAAAACACCCTAAGACCCGATTTAGCCAAAACCAGACAGTTCCATTGATTCTCAGCATTTAGCAGCGTGATAGCTGAGGAAATAATAGAGTTTGAGAATCAAACTATGCCTCTTTGGTCCACACCAGGCTTCATTTTGTCGGATAGTCCGGTACATTTGCCGTGGTGTGAAAGCTCATTTGAAGTCTGGTGCGGAACAAACAAGCGAAGGCTGGTCCTTTGTAAAGTTCACCTCTAGTGAAGCATGGTGCGGTTTCTATGATGTGAGAAAGCAAACCCGGACCAAATATAGGAAGTGGAACAGAAAACATCATGGGGACAAGGAAACACAAACAAAATGAGCGTGTGCAGGAAGTAAAAATGGCACAGGGACGGAAGAACGACATAAATCAGGAACGCAAAGATTTGACCGAAGTATTGTTTTCATCTTCGTCATCGTCTTCACCTGAGTGTTGACAGTTTTTCAGTAAGAAGAAGACAAAGAAGAAGAAGGTGGAACTATTCTGTCTAATAAGTGAAGATTGTTTTGCCCGTGTTACTTTGTTCACACATCTATAGTCCACCGGACTATAGATGTGTAAACACTCATATGCTCTCAAAAGTGAAAAGAACCACTGCAGTATAAATAAAGGTAAAAAGGTTTTGGATTTTTAGTTATCCAAACCCTCCCATCTCTCTAATTGGTCCCTATGTCCTGTATTGTTCTGAAGTTTGGGGCAACAATTAAAAATCCTCTAGCCACACAATAATGTTCTTCCAAAAAAGAGCATCACATATTATTCACAAAGTTAGTTTCCTGGACACAAAAAGTATTTATTTTTACATTGTAATTTACTCAGGTTTAGAGACATTGCAACAGGTGTGTAGTAGTAGCAAAGTTTGTTACAATACTTTTTTTATGATTTGTTACGTACATTTGCTAAAGGAATTCTACGGTGTGTGACTTTAACTTTCACCAAAAGTCTTCTTCAGTTCCAGTTCTTGTACTTTTATTTAGTTATGTTTCTATTACTTCATACACCTCTGCGTTGTAGACGATCAAGTGGCTCAAATAATGCTAAAAACAAAAAAAATATCTATTACCAGTAAACATCTATAAATAGTGAATTTGCAATGAGTGATGTAAGACTATGGAACATGTGGATTTAAAACAATGTACAAACAGGTTCAAACACACATTTCTTAGTATTTTCATATCAGCTTTTTTGCTTCTTTTTTGATTTTGTGTGGAGGCATTTTTAGATATGAGTTAACGTTTCATTTATTTATATATTATATTTATATTTCTTAGTATTTTGCTACATAGTTTACACTAAATCAGGATTTTTCTTGACCTAGAAAAGAATTAGAATAAATTATAACACGAGGAGGTCGTACATGAGACTTAAGTGTTGATGATTATGAGTGTGTGACCAACCTGATCTGTGAGTTTCTCCTCAGCTTCGTATCTCTGACTGTCTTTTCGCTGAGCTCCAGTGAAAACTATCCATCTTTCCTCTGCGTGTCTTTCGTACATGCTTTATTTGCATAAACAAAACAACGTAACGCGACTTACTGACAGGTGATTGATGGTTTATTGACTACGGACCGCACTAATGCAAAGCCTGCACTTTAGACACAGAGATGAATCAGCAGAAAACAATGAGGCAGGTTGAATAATTAATAAAATTGATTTATTTCAAGCAACATAACTGAATAAAAAACAACATAATTCATACAAACATCCAATGAAAGACAGGCTCTGAAAGGAGGAGGAGCCCACAGCGGCTTGTCAGATTACCACGTTTAGTTATAAAGAATATACACAGGACCCAATGTTAAAATGTGAAGACTAACAACTAATCTAATAATAAAAGAAACAAGGTTTGCAAGATACTATACGTTTTTATCAGATATAATAGAATGTACAGCTGTGAATCATCTGCATAGCTGCAAATGTAGACTCTAGGGTCTTAGATTGGGTTCCAAGACAAATAAAGAATATCACTGGTCCCAAGAGGGAGCCTTGGGGAACCCCACACTTTAAAGCTACTTTAAATAAAATCTCTATACCCTTGAGTTTCATTCTTCCAGTGATTTCTCGTGTTTTTTTGCCAGATAAGGAGAACAACCATTTTTTTTGTTCTGGTTTGTTCCTGATATCACCTCACTCCTTAAGACATTCAATTTCAGCCAGATTCGGATCGTTCTGTTTAAATCTGAAAATAAACACGTGCCGTTTTTTGCCGCAACTTTAAGCAGAAATGCCAGAAATGTGTTGGAAAGTCGCTTTGTCAGAGTTTTTGGGGCAAACACAAGAAATCAAAGTCAGAATGATGCAAAAAAACTATGTATCTGTCTATGGGCATCTACATCCCACAATGCATAGCACCAAACATTTCCAAAAACGTCATTGAGAGACTATTTACAGCAGAGATCAAATCAAATGTTTGCGTGGGAATTTCAACCTTTACATTTTTTTTTTACACAAATGAGCCACAATTTTTTTTTTCAAACAAATGAACTTTGGCATAATAATTCCAGTAAGTTCATTTTGTCTCCATTTTTAAAAAACTTTTTTCTTTACTTTGATCTCCTGACATGTTGTGAGTGTCAACTATCAGTCTTCCTCAGAGGCGTCTGCTGATCGCTTTGATATGTCCTTATGAGTTCTTTCTGTGAGTGGCAAACTTGACAGTTTTGTCAGATTGGCCACGCCCCTTGTCGCCCACTGGTCTCTGGAGACGAGATGCTTGTTTACCTCATGCTATTAACATCAGTGATAGAAGTTCCACAATGGAGTCTTGGTTGGGTTTCTGCTAATGTTGTACCGATACCGATAGTATCGGGAAGGGCCCCGGCATGGCACTAAAAGGCTGGTATTGGTATTGGACAGTACTAACTCTTAACCCACCAATGCCATTTACATCATCAAGCTCTTTTTCAAATGCAGCGTTCTTGTGTTTTTCTCCCTCCCTCTCACTGCTGCTCTGACTCATGATCGCAGAAACGCATATGGTTATGTGTTCAGTGAATGCTGAAGCAAGCTATCATTATTGGATGGAGCTGCCGCCATGAATCAATCACGGGGTCGCATTTCCATGTGGGCAAAAAACAAACGAATGAGGAAATATCGGCGATTTCGAGGACCTGATTTTCGGTGAAAAACAAGTCATATCTGTATTTAAACAGCACAGTATTGGCATCGGGTCAAAAAAGGGTATCGGACCAACACTAGTTAATCTTGTAGCTGCGAGACTAGACAAAGGCAAAGCTGCCGCTCTATGTTTTCATCGTCACCTCAGGGTCTGTTTGATTTATATGATTTGAAGCATGATTTAAAGCTTTTCTTGCAGCGTACAAACCCTCCCTGTCTCTGCAGAAACATTAGAGGTAACACCAAACTGCTGGGCAGGTTAACAAAAATCTCACACGCCTTCAGCACACAGTTACCGCCTCCATTGAACATGTGCTGCACTGTCCAATATAGATTACCACATAGCCTGAACAACAGCACTCCCAGAATGAGCACGATGGTGTTGAACGCCCTCTGCTTTGAGTGTTCCACCCCCCTCTTGTTTCCGCTCTTTTTCCCCGGACCTGGACGAACCAAAACACGGAGAACAGAGATGCTAAAGAAGGAGATCGGGACAATTGATAAAACCAAATACACAATCTCAATGTAAACAAAAATGTGAGAGCCAAGCGAAGCTGTCCCTGCCGTGGTGAGGAACCACACGCAGCCGAGGATCGCGTTCCTGATCCTGGACCACTTCTCCTTCCTCAGGCTCAGGTAGATGATGGGATGGACCACGGCCAGGTAGCGCTCCCCACAGGTCAGGATGTGGAAGAAGAGCTCTCCAAACCACGGGAAGGACATCATAATATAGCTCACAATAACTGTGACTTTGTCTTTCCTAATAGCTAAGATAAAATAGCAGAAAAGGAAACACCCGAGCACGTTGGCCAGCTCCATGGCCACCATGTGGTAGGTAAAGACGTCAGCGTGGCTCATCGGTGCGGTCGATGTGGAACGCCTCTTCCTCCACTGCTGAAGGCCATGTTGGAGGATGATGACACACAGAGGGAGGAGGAGGAGGATGACGGAGACAAAGTATGTGAAGTAGATGAAGGAGCTCGGTGAAGATATGAAACATTCTTCATCCAAAAAATGGAAGGAGCCGTTTCTAGACATATCTGAGACAAAGAACAAGAGAACAGGAGTTACTAGAAGTGTCTATGAACATCTCTTGATGTTCAATCAAGGACTTCCTTTTTTTCAAAACAAAGTCTCACTATAAAACCATCAACATGCCACAGATGTTGCTTGCATTGAGATTTGGAGAATTTGGAGGTCAACATGGAACTCTACAGCTGTGTATGATGCTTAACCCTCGGAGCACCTTTGAATAAAAATCATTAAAATGTAAATATTGTTTCCCCCTCAGATCTTTTCAACAACATCAGACCTAAACATAGATATACAATTATTTTAAAAATAAGATGCAAAATGGAATATTTGGTATGAAGTTATTACAGCCTTGAGTAGGTCAATAATTAATAGGAACATTGATTTTGAGGCATTATTACTATTAGAAGTATCAGCATTTATTTATTTTAAAACGACACTCTGAGCATAGGTACCAGAACGGTACAATTCATAAAAGTGTATCCATAAAATATTTTTTCCCACTTTTTTCACATCAATCTTTTCCACAACTTCAGATCAAACTATAAATATAAAGTTGTTCATGACATTTTTATTCTTTTTTTCTGCCCCTTACATCATAAAAACACAAACTTTTTGATGTTGTATTTTGAAGGTAGAGGCTTAGATTTATTTCGTATTTATGGGAAAACCACTGTTATATCTCAGGATAACAGTAAATCCAAAATATGTGGTTATAATGGGAGTCAATGGGGACAAATCTGTCCCGAACTCAAAGAGTGTCGGTACATTTTATATCTCCTGTTCTATATATCTCGCAATGAAAGTGATTATGGAATTATCAACATGACAATAAAATAAACTCCTGCCCAAAGTTATTATAATTAGTCTTTAAACTGAATGAAATATTGAGAATAAGCAGAAGGTCACGTTTGGTCCCCAAAGGCTCCGAGGATTAAGACTGGGCTAGCGCTTCACTAGTTTCAACCACTTTTTATAGACACTGAGAACAGCTGTGGCTCAAACATTTACGCTTGTCCAGGTTTGCAAAATGTTACTGGTTAACCTTCGTTAACCAAAGAAGTTCTTAACGGTCTTGATGCTCTATTCTACCAAAGATCCCGAGACCTTTCTGTTTACAAGACTTACATGTGTCCAAAATAAAACCGTCCTTCCTGATTTTACAGACTATGTTCTGAAGGTGAAAGAAATAAAATCATCAGTTTGATTTTTCTCTTCACAATTATATTTCTGATCAAACAATTGCAAAGACCACCTACCCGATCAAAGTCCAAGCCTTCTCCTCTGACCGTGCTCTCCCTACACTGTCTCACTTTCTTGTTTTAACCTCACGCAAACATTCAAATGCTTGATTTGCATTGAAAGCACCAACGACAGCAAATGATGACGGCAACCGCGCTTGAACGCTGTTGTGGTGGCTTTGATGAATGAGACGGAGTCAAGCTTTAGGGTTGTTGGTCAGATGCGGACACAGGGTTTATGTCAAAGGGTTTTAGGTGAATCTGCTGCTGCTCCGCGCTCTCAGTTTTATGTATGTTGCTGATAGCGGTAGGTATGCATGTCGTTAACTGGTTTTGTTTGGGAACCGGTTCTTAAACAAACGCATCCCACTCGCAAATTTGCTATGATGTCACACACACACAAGCTGCTGCAGAGCAGAGGTGAGCTGCTACATACGATGTCGTAGAAAAGGCCCAAAGTTAAAGATAAATAAGTAATGTTCCCTGATAGCACATCGGCGAGACGTATTATGGAGAACCTTTGCTCATTGGGCAGACGCTCTCCATAATACGCCATCGGCATTTGGCAGATGCTTTAGTATAAATATCTCTATATCCATCGTTGATTATTTACTTAAATCTGATAGGAATATGGCAATATCACAACAAAAACAATATAAAATAAAAAAACTTATTATGTGTGGACAAAATAAAGAGAGACAGTTCATGATCATAAATGTATTTTCAGCAGCATAGCCAGAAGAACCCCAACACAAAAACAGCTTCATGGAAGTGACATTTTACAGTTCTACAATTTTATAAGTGGTGTCACCGATTTGGGGGAAAAAACACATAAAATGACGCATTAGGAGTAGATTGCTGACGCACGATCTGAGGCCAACATCGGCGAGATGTATGCGTGATATCTGGGTTGTTTATGGAGGTCTTCTTTATCAATGTCTGATGTGTGAGGAATAACGCCAGAGGTGAGCTTACTCACATGAGATCAGATCAGTATGATATTCCAAATGGGTGTTACGCAGAAAGCTGTTGATGAGCTGACTAGTGGCTTCAACTGTGAAATATTAACTTAACTAGAAGTTGTGTGTGTGTGTAAATGAAAGCGTGATTACCCACAGTTTGTCATATTGTTGGTGTTTACTCATGTTGATGTAGTTTGGTTAGTTAATGTGAATGAAAGCTAGTATGTGTGTGTTCTACATACGTCATGTCTAGTTAAATGCATGTTTCTTTATGCACGTATTTCAGTTGCTATTCAGTTGAGCTAATTCGGTGACAGGATGTAGTAGCATACCTGTATATTTCACAATAAAAGCAGCCTGCTGGTTTCGGCAGTTAAGGGATTTATATACTGGCTAACATTGTGTGATAATGATGAAAATAGATTCATTTATTATCCTAAGCCAATAGCCACTTGACTTGTGGACTCATTTTACTCATTTGAGTATTGTTTATTTGTTTATTTGTTTATTGAGGACTCATTTAGGTATTGTTTATTTGCAGCGGTGAATAATTGAGATTTATATGAATAAATCTATTTATTTTAATAAACAGGTTGTATTCTTTTCTGTACTCATGTACTACTTGTTTTTGAGCCTATTTGGGAATCGATAACGATGAAAAACCGGATCGATGCAGGAATCGATAAAGCATCGGAATCGTTAAATCCTTATCAATATACATCCCTAGATAGCGGTAGTCAAAACATAGCAGAGCCTCCTCAGACCTAAAATGATCAAAAAACTGAGAAAAGTAAACATTCAAGCTTAACTTTTACAGTCCACATAAACCTCTCAAACTCACATGAGCATCTAAATGTTATTCCAACCTTACCTTATGTAACATGTAAATAGACACAAGTGCTGCACAGTAATGGCCCATTAATGCATCGTTTGCATAAAGATGACGTCCATTGGTTTCCAAGCTGCTAAACCACACGTTCGGCTCACACGCAAATGCCGTCCACATGGTCAGCATTCAAAAACAACTAATTCCACTTGGAATGAGCAAAAGGACTTTAAACTATTGGGTATTTGAACTTTACAGGAATAAAAGTCAAAATCTCATGTCAACACCCTTTAGTGTTGCTTGTATTTCATGTAAATGGTAAATGGACTTGATGTATATAGAGCTTTATCACCACTGAAGCAGTCTCAAAGCGCTTTACATATCAGCTCATTCACCCAATCACTCTCACATTCACACACCAGTGGGACAGGACTGCCATGCAAGGCGCTAGTCGACCACTGGGAGCAACTTAGGGTTCAGCGTCTTGCCCAAGGACACTTCGACACATAGTCAGGTACTGGGATCGAACCCCCAACCTCTCTATCAGAAGACGACCCACTACCACCTGATCCACGGTCGCCCATGTGTTTTTCTACTGCTGTTATACTGCATCTGGCTGTCATGAAACTGTCATGATGTCATCTATTAGAGTTTTGTGTGTGACACCATGGTTTCCCCATTTTTCCATGCTACTTGAAACTAATTTCATATTTCTATAGGAGGATTTTTCCCTGTTCTAATTAATTTTTAGAGAAAATAAGTCAAATCTGTCATCCTGTCATCAGTTGGAACATCTTTGTGGGTAGCATGAAATGACTTTCTATTGAAATTCATCAGTTTGAAATTTGTTCCAAGTAGCACCAACAAAATGAGGAAATTGTGTTGGAATGCACAAAACAATAGATTAAAAAAATTGTCATTCTGAAAACCCAACATTTAATGATTTCCATTATTGGATCAATAGTTCAATCAATTCATCAGTTTAGGTCCAATCCATTTACTCCTGCCTCGCCTACTTCAATGATATACTCCAGCCCTTGTACTGTGGAGTATTGTATGTATTATTTTACCATGATTTATTCATCATGATAATTGCTGAGCATTTGTTTTAATGGTTTTCAGGATGCCCTGCTTTGTCTTCTGCCACAGCTTCTGGTTCCCTCCTCTTTGATTGTTTCCTAGAGTCTTTGATCATTAAAGGAAGTCCATAATGGTTTTAACCTCTTTCTTTTAAAAGAAAGATTCTTGGTTTTGTTAATCTGATCTTATACCTAAAGGAGAGTAAGCAAGGGGAGCTCCTGTTTCCCAGTCCTCAACATAACCCCTAATAAGGTGTTGGGATTTTGTCCGGTCACCCAATGTCTATGGTCGAGAACAGTTTTTCTAAAATGGAGGTACGTGTACCCCTAGGGATACGTGATGGCACTAGTTTTTACTTAAAAATGATCATTATAATAAAGGTATTAGAACATGAACTGAAAATACAAGGGGCCAGAATTTATAAAAACTGTAGAAATAATTATTTAAGAGGCACGAATTAAATTATGTTTCATTCACTTATTTACAAAATTAGTTTCATTAAAATGTGTGTTATCACTCATTTATTGCATCATTATGCTCTTTTTTTTTTTTTACAGTATTCTGAGCAAAATGTAGTCAGACAAAGCAGGTACTTGGATTCAGAAATAAGAGAAAGGGGTACTTGAACCACTGGTCTAGAACATAGGTGCTGATGGAAGAATGCAGCCTGATGATGTCTAGTCTTCTTTAGTCCTCGACTGATCCGACCCTGGTGAAGGATTTGCCTATTCATGCTAACAGTGTCATTAGCTTCTCTCTGCTTTGCATGAACATCAAAGGTAAAACACACGCAGCTGCACACGCTCCACTTATTCTCCTCCACACACTTCAGGAGAATCGAACAGAACGGTGAGTGTTTTGTCTTCTAATACTCACAGAACACAAGACAATACAGTCGACCTTAAAGACTTGTTTGAGACACTCAAGAAAACAGGGAACGTTCAGGAAGGGTTTGAAGCACAATCACCAGTTTGAGGTTCTAAGATTCAAACTGGATCCCAATGCGTCGACAATTAAAGTCAGGGTTGTTTTAGCTTTGAAATGGGAACAGGCAGAGCCGTTTCTGGCTATATGTGGACTCCCCAACACTGAGTCCAGTAGTGGGGGGCCGTGCATGGTATTTTTTGTTGGGTTTTTTTTCATTTTAAATGGATGCAAAAGTTTTGTTTTCAGTACCAATTTGAAGGTAAATATCTATGGAACAATTCTGGTGTCAAGCAGTCATAGAAAAAAAATGGCCACCAATACCCAAGATGGGTGCCAATTTCCAGCTTTTTTTCAAATTACGCCTCATAACTTTTTGATTATTGACCCTAGAATGGTGATTTTAGTCTCTATATCTATGTTTTATTGTATGATTCATAACCGAAGGGTTCCTCAACTTTAGTACCAAGCCAGTACAAGTAGCGCCATTTCTGTCAACAAGGAGCTAGTTGCACCAGATGTTTATGACATCATTATTGTTGATGGTAGAGTACTTCCTGGTACAACTGTCCAAGGTAAGACCTTTGATACTGTACATATTTCGACATGGTATTCTGCTCATTGATGCAAAAGTTTTATTTCTAGTACCAATTTGAAGATCAGCGTCTACGGAAAAAAAAATGGCCACCAATATCCAAGATGAGTGCCAATTTCCAGCTTTTTTCCAAATTACTTCTCATAACTATTGTATTATTGAATATAAAATGGTGATATCGGTCTCTACATCTATGTTTTATTGTATGATTCATAACCGAAGGGTCCCTCAACACTCACTCACTTCCTGGTACAACTGTCCAAGGCAAGACCTTTGATACATATTTGGACAAGGTTATTCTGCCCAAGGATGTAACCCACCAGGATGTGAAGTGCATTTGCCCAATTACCAGCTCTCGGTGCAAATACTAACATGTATATAGGATCCTTTATTAATTTGTTTGCCTTTTTCTTATGAAGTGTATTGTTCAAGGAGCTTTTTCAAGCAACTCTGTAAACATTTACTTGGAGTTAGTACTCATTTTAAGAGAAGATAAACTACAATCATATTTATTTTATTTTTATTACATCCATGCAAACCCTGGTAGAGAGACCAAAATCAACATTCTAGGTTCAATAGTACAAAAGTTATGAGAAGTAATGTGAAAAAAAACCCATCTGTTTTTCATATAACTGCTCAACACTCCAGAATTGCTCCCAGACCATTACCTTCAAATTGGGGCTGAAAACAAAAAAATAGCATCAGTTTAAAATGACTGAGTACCTGGGCACGGCACTATATATGTTTAATAAATGTAGAATGTTAGTTCAAATTAGCCGTGGCTAGGACGAATGTAGTCCATGTAGCTAGTAACGTCTAATAAATTGTAGCAATTTGGGAACCATTTAACGGACTGTAGTTTGGTAAACTGGGGGCCATGAACAGAATCTTGCATAAAGCAGGAAACGGCTGTGGTGACAGAATGTATCTTTTTGTTTGATTCCCAGCCAAAGAAATGTCTTCAAACTCTTCCTCTTCCTCCGCTGACCCCTTCCTCACTGTGAATGACTTCCTGTTCCACTGTTTGAACATGCCAGTCGGGGTTGCCAGCGTTGCCGCCACCGCCTGCGTGTACATGGTCTTCCCCCTCCCTTTCGGTGTCTTCGTCCTCTACCTCGGTCACCAGCAGAGTCCATCTTCAGGCGTGTCGTCCATGAGCCACACAGACTTCTTCACATACAACATGATTGTTACTGATCTGGTTAAGACCCTCGGCGCCATCCTGGCCCTTTGTGGTGCCGTGGCCAAAGTGCCAAAACTGACGTATCTCGGCCTTTTCATGCTAAGCATTCGCTTTTTTGGACAGATTACTATCCACATGCTAACCTGTGTGGAGCGCTACGTGGCTGTGGTCCATCCCATCACCTACATGAGGCTGAGGAACCAGAGAGGAACCCGCATCAGGAACACTGTCACCACCTGCTCTTGGCTGATCTGCTTCATGTTGTCGATCTCTGAAACAATAGTTCACATTAATTTTAACATCGTTATCTACTACGTGGTTGTTTGCTCCGCCGTGTCTGTCGTCACTTTCTGTAGCGTGGTCGTTCTCTGTGTTCTGATTCGTCCAGGGCCGGGAAAAGGGGGTGTGGACAAATCTAGGATTGACCAATCAAAGCTAAGGGCTTTTTACGTCATTATATCCATACTGGGAGTGCTGGTGTTAACGCTTCTAGGGAATATTGCCATCGCCATTACAGATTTGTTGGTGGAGTATTCGGAAGTAGAGGAATGTTTTTGGTGGATGTCGGAGCTCTGGTACTCTATGCCCTCCAGTCTGCTCTTACCTCTGCTGTTCCTGCACAGAGCTGGGAAACTACCATGTGGACCACACAGGAGACCTGAAACCTGATGACAACGCAGACATTAACTTAGTGTATAAACGTCTCCATTTACACAATAAAAGACAGGATTGGCTCTTAAAGTGCTTCGTTTGTAGACATACTGATGCAGTACTTCACAATTACTGATTAACATTCCACTATTTACAAGGTTTTATTACTTTTCCCACTTTTTGTTAATAATTATACGATATATACATATATTATGTTGAGTTGATTTATCTAATATTTGTTCCTGTTCTTTATGGTTCATCATAGTTTATTGATTTGGATTTTCTCTCAGGTTTTGTTTGATCGTTAGTTTTTATGTTTTCATGATCTCTACTTATTATTTTGTATTACTTAGGGTTGTGGGTTTAATTCCATCCCTTCTCTTCCTCCTGTCAGCCCTCATTATCTGTTTAATCTGAAGATGTTACAAACATAAATACATTTTAAAAATGAGGTCCACCTCTGTGATGAGTCCTGGTTTTATTCATGGATTCACACTCCAGCCATCTTTGCATCTGTAATATAATGTTCATTCAAATCAACGTGTTGTGTTCCTCAAACCACAGCCACACAATTTGTTTACTGGCGTTTCTTCAGTCTGATGAATCACAGATGTTAAATAAAAACAGTACTCCTCATGTCCACTAGATGGGCATGATCATATCAGATGCCCACCACTCTTTAGATGGCAAAGAGAATTGTTTAATACATCAGTTTTTATACTTTATCCTTTGCTTTTTTGAGCATTGCTGTTAAGAAAATATGCAAGTACAAACTAAAGTCTTTTAATCAATATAACATTTAACATAATCAGTGTGTGTTAACATATAAAAGTAACATTTTAAAGTGAACAGGCCTGCATACAAGCATCAGAAGTGCATGTATTTGATATCATTGCGTTTGTCGTCACTTTGTATTTTAAAACATGTACAATTTGAGTTACTGTAATGGTTCTACAGTATATATTGTAAAAATGTGTTTTAATAAACTAGGACAAAGGTTAACAACAAGCTGAGGCCTGAAGAAGAGTTTCTTTTCCAAAAGTTTTCATCTGAAAGTATGCCTGAAAAGGTTTTCTAGTTAAAAATGGCCCGGCCGGATACCAAATACCAAGATCTTGAGGAAGGCCTCCCGTTAAGCCACTCGACCAGAACATCTGACCAGTGCAGGGTGTCATTCTGAAGCTGGAATATCTAGAGTTATTGAAGGACGAGGCACCGTGACTTTAGGGATGTAGAACCAGGCTAAATGTCATTAATTATATCCAAGTGTTCCAGTCGAAAAACCTGAAAAGAGTTTTGTATATTTATGCTGCATAAGAAGAGGAAGAACCCCAACACGCCAACCATCTCAATCAGGACCAGAGACGTGCCGTCAGGGTAGGCAAGGTAGGCAGTGCCTACCCAAGGGTGAATTGATATTTTGATTATTTGTTTTAATTATAATATCAATATAAATGATTTATTTTTCCATTTCCAATAGCCTACAGTACCTATAAGTTTGAAAGTGTCCGCATTTTGTGTGTTTCATAGCGCAAATTACTAAACAGCGCTATTTCCTGGCACAGCTGCAGTCTTTTTTTTTTTTTCACTCCGCTGTAAGGCAGAGGAAGGCCACACCCCCTCCCAAAAGCACGCTGCTCCTCTGCCTCCGTTCCCATTGCGTGTTTTTACGTGTTTGCGCATGCGCAGTCAGTTCCCCAAGATGACAACCATTTACGTGCAAAGGCAGCGTAGAGAGAGAAAATTGCATTTTCATTTTCTTCTTCAACACTGCTCATTTTGTGACACAACTAAAGAAAGCAAAGAGGTCGTTGCATTTTAGTTCTCAGTCTTTTTTTTTTTAATTTCAACACTTTAAACTGTTCATCCAGTTTGTAGAACCTATTTTTACTTAAAGATGTAAAAGGAAATCACATCAACATATAGTAGAAGAAGTCTTTACCTTCCGTACGTGCTTTGTTTCCGTCTTCCTGTCACGAATGAGCATCTGCGGCACACGAAACGCCTCTCAGTGTGTTTTTGTGTTTGCACGAGACAAACGTTTCACTTCATGTACATTTTCTGACACGGTCGACTCCTGCAAGCAAATGTTCATTCTGTCTGTGTTTGGGACACAGACACACACTTTACACAATAACATTATGTGTGTGTTTGCTGGTTTGTTAGACACAATATAAAAATATAAATAATGATGCTGAGCAGCCAGACCACGCCCTTGGGGCCGTCCCTGGTCCTGGTTCCTGGATCTCAGAGGTATGTTATGGAATGGACCACAGCCAGGACTTTAAAGTTCTGCTGCTGATTCATTAATACAGGAAACAACAACAGGTTGTGTGTTTTTTCTTGTCAATGTGTGTTTCTGGAGTAATTCTGTATTTTCTGTGTCAATTTGTGTGTTTTTGGAAAAATTCTGTGGGTTTTTTTTTTGGCATTTTGTGAATTATTTCAGTAGTTTTGTGAATTTTTGGATCTTTGTATATTAAATTCAACCTGTAGAAATCTGGTGTTCTCACTGAATGCCACTAGATGGCAGCAGCAGCTTTCCTTGGTTCAGGTGAGGTCATTGGTTTTCTCAATCAATGCATCCTGGGAGATGTAGGCTTTAAAATCTCAGAGACAGAGCCACTAAACTACTAAAGTAAAAACACATTACTTATTGAATACAATTAGCAGCTCAATGTAGCTCAGCCGCTACAAATACACATATTCAATAAAACTCCACAATATTTGCAGAGCTTGCAGTTTTAATGGCAGTTACTTCTTTATCTGAAAAAAAAAAAAAAAAACTGTCACATATTGCTGTGACATGTTGGTGCCTTGCATAATTTATATATCAATTATACAGTAACATAACCAGGTTCTTAGAACACATTACTTAATGAATACAATGATTAGCTCAACGTTGCAGGAGAAGAACAGCTGTTATCCAATGGAAACAACAGATTAATGCTAATGCTAACATTCCAGAGCCCATCCTAAAACGTTTCCATGTGTTTTCAATGAGAGAGAAGAGCAGAGTTCCTCTCCTGGCATCAAACTTCTATGTGTGTGAGATATAAATCCATCCCTCGGTGCATTCCTCTCATGTCCTCGTGACTTTTCTTTTTCGGCCTCCTTGGCGTTCACACATTCCCCAGAGCTTTTCCTGCTGTGGGAGGAGCGGGAAAGGCCGGGAGGGAGGGGGGAGGGTGGAGGGTGGGAATGCCGGGAAGTGGAGAGGCTCTCAGAAGGAGGTGTGACCCTGACGGAGTGAGGATGGAGCCGGAATAACAGCAGAAAGCAAAAGAACAACTGAGCCCAAACTGGGAATACTGGGATCTAAAGAATCTGCATCTGGGAATGATAGGATTGAAGACCTGATCCTGGTTGGTTAAATTGTACACCTGGTCCATCACCTGGTCCATCACCTGGTCCATCACCTGTGAGCATGAGCGTAGCGGGGGATGCGGTGTGTGAAGGCTGGCTGAGGAAGTCACCCCCGGAGAAGAAGCTTCGACGTTACGTGAGTGGTGTTCCTCCTCAGATCTGATCCTAAATGTTCCTCTCAGCGTTCCTGGAGCCACACGAGGCTCTTCAGCTCCTCTGCTGAGGTTCCTCAACCTGCTGCAGGGTTCCCCTCACATGGTTACAGGGTCTTTAGTGATGGTGAAGTGACAAAAAGGACAGCAAAAAGCGACAAAAAAACAAACATACACAAAACACACTTAAAAGACTCCAAATAATGACTAAAAAACACACGCAACATTGTTATGTTAAAGGGAACCTCTGTTTTTACAAATGTGGCCTAAAACCTTCTAAATGTACTTATTAGTAGATCTATGTCTAACAAATTACATTATTATTATGCAACATATTCATTTTATTAACTTTTAAAAATGGGACTACTTTACAGTTTTAGAGGCTGTTTCTCCATCTTGAAATCATGTGACTGATGATGTCACATGGCCCCACTGCCTGTAAACATCCCATTGTTTTCTATTAGAGTGAAACATTTAGCCTGATTTTTAGATGATTCTGTGGTTTGTAGTAGACACTGAAGCAGAGAAGAAGAGCTCTCCTAAGGGGCTTTTACTCTTCTTTAAACAATGCGCTGACACGCTCTGGTGGCTGAAGTTAGCAAGTAAATCACAGATAATTTTTCAGGTCACAACTGTTTTTATCCTCTTTCTGTAAAAAAAAAAAGAGGCTTTCATTGACATCTTTAACTTTTCCTGGTTTTTTAGAGAAACCAAAACCAAAAGCACTCCAATAGAAAACAATGGGATGTTTACAGGCAGTGGGGCCGTGTGACATCATCAATCACATGATTTAAAGATGGAGGAACACACCTCTAAAACTGTAAAGTCCCATTTTTAAAAGTTAACGAATATGGTGCAAAAAGAATTTGTAAACAGTGAAGGAACCTTTTAAAACCACTAAAGAACAGAAAATCATCAATAATAATAATAATAAATTGGGACAAAAAAACCAAAAAGTCACAAAACAACATTACCTTAAACACATGTCCTAATGTGTCCTAATGACACAAAAAAAAGTTTGGGAAAAAAAACAATCACACAAAGAGACTAGTTTGCAAAAACCTCAATGAATTTGTTTACAGATTATCACTGGTGATGAAAATGCAAAAATTACACTAAATGACACAACAAAATGTAAAGAAATGATAAAGAAATATGCAATGAGAAAATGAACATAAAAAAACACACAAAGCAACATCATTGTTATGTTAAAATTGCAAAAAATCAACAGAAAATCTACAAAAGTACAAATAAAAAAAAACCCCAAAAAGTCACAAAACATTACCTTAAAACACCAAAATGTGACAAAAAAACATTTGACAAATACAAAAAAAACAATTACACAATATGATAAAAAAAAAAAGAGCACTTCTGCCGTTGAGTATTGACTAGTTTACTAAAACACTGTGTAATGTATACAGTCACACATGTAAAACTGCTGATGAGGGACTCCGTTGGTGTTTAAAACACACTGGTGATCATGCTAACTGGTGGCTGAGTCATTAGTTAAATTAGAAACCAGTTTTACCATAACACCCGTTACACTTTAACATATAAACGATTGTTATTGATAACCTCTCTGGATTGATCAATCTGACAGGGCGGCCTCCTTCAAAATAAAAGCCTGTCAGTATGGAGAGTATGCTAACTCTCCTTTTTTCAGCAGTTACGCCTCACACACACACACACACACACACACACACACACACTGCATATCTGGAATGCTTTGCCAGTGAGTGGAACGTATCCCATCTCTGCGCTCATTTCTTTTCTTTTTTTTCCTCTACCTTCCTGAACGACTCTGTCACGTTTTCCTTTCTCTGTGTTCCTTCCTTCACTTTAAACAAAGACAGAAATAAAATACTCAAGTTCAAACTAAACAAATGTTATCAGTTACTTAGTTAATGTAAAAAAAATAGATCTGTGTGTCCCCTGTCCTTTGTTACAGGAGTGGCAGAAAAAAGTTGGAACAATTAGTTTAAACTGACAAATAATGGACATGACAAATGGTGAATGTGGTTAAATTGGCAAAATAAGCATGAAATATGGTGAAAAGAGGATAAAAGTAACAATATTGGGTCAACATATGTGACATTAGGTGGAAAAGTGGTGGAAAGGCTTTATAAGTGCTGGAAATGTATTGAAAATGTGAAAAATGTGCAGAAAAGGCATTGAAATGTGACGTAGAAGTGTCAGAAATGGGAATAATGTAGCAAAAATACGTTAAAAGGAGCAAAAATATGGCAAGAAAAAGTGATGAAAACAGGTTAAAATATGGCAAGAATGGCCAAAAATGGGCTCAAATTCTTCAAAACTTAGCTCGTAGCAACGCTTCACAGTCAATGATTTACCACCAAAGCGTGTCAGCGCAGTGTTTAAGGGGAGAGTAAAGGTCCTTGAGGAGAGCTCTTCTTCTCTGCTTCATTGTCATTGTTCCAAGTATCAGAACACAGAGACTTAGCTTAGCTTCGCACATAGCAATGCTGTCTGAGCGGTGTCAGAGGCTAAAGGTGTTTGGTTTCAGGTCAACTTTTTTATCTTTTCCTAGTTTTTCGGTCGTCATAGTGACGCTTTCTGTCGAATGAAAGTAAAAGAAAGATTTCAAAGGATTTCTGCTGCTGAGCTCGTGTGAGAACAAAAGTCTGTTGTTGGTCACGTGTCTGTGGAGAACAATCGTTCCCTTCAACAAGAACAACAACACTGTGTGTGTGTGTGTGCGTGTGTGTGTGTGTGTGAGTGCGTGCGCGTGCGTGCGCGTGCGTGCATGCGTATACACAACAGAGCTGTGTGTCCACTGTCAACACACACAAACACACACGTTAAAAAGCAGAAACAGGCCAAAAAACGTTAGTACACTCCACCCCGCTGAGCGCTGAGTCGGCATTACGTAATGAACTAATCGCTCTCAGCTGGGCTCCACACACACACACACACACACACACACACGTCTCGGGGCTTTTGTGTGCGTTGTTTAGTGTGTACCGTTCTTGTGTTTCCTGACCTTTGACCTTCTGAGGACAGTTGATGTTGTTAGGGTTAGGGTCGATCTTTATTCTTCTTCCATTAAAAGTTGTTATAGTAATACAGCTCCACCTACTCTCTCAGAATATACAAAAAGCTTCTATGAAAACATAATATTAACAGATTTCTTATGTTCTACGTTTAGATTTGTAATGTTCCTTCAAAACTAATAACCAATAAATGATGATCAGACACAGAGCTAAGCTACAATAGCCTCGTGTAAAGGATTTTCAATATTGCAGGTGGTGAAATAGCCTAAAGTTGGGGTCCAAAATAAAGAAAAAATGTTTAATATCCCAATAAAGATTAACTTTTATAGTCTATACTATAAATTAAAACACAGATCATAAGTTTTCTTTCATTTACACATGCAGTTATGGGCCAATGAAAATAGTATAAAAAAAAGATTTCAAATTACTTTCACCAAATAAACTTTATTCCAACTTTGAGGATCTCACATGTCCACCAGATATGATGTATAGCTGATATGTTTCTATATTCTAAGAAAGTAGGTGGAGCTGTATTACTATACCATATTTACCGTACCTATATGATGGATTTCCTGACATATTGGAAGATGAACATGGAAGAAAAATGAAGACCATTAAAAAATAGACACGACACGTACCCAAATACTCAAAAAAATAACATAAAACAAAATAAAATAATACACAAAATGACAAATACATACACAAAATATACACATAAATGGCTCGACAACAACAAAAATTACAAAATTACTCAACAATTACCCAAACTACCCATATCACATTTCAGCTTCCTATGTGATGGAGTTCCTGAGATATTGGAAGATGAATATGGAAGAAAAATAAGGATGTGTGAAAAGTATTTGTAGACTCGCTGTAACCAAAGGGTTACTTTTCGTCTGCACAGTTTATTGTTGAAGGATTTTTTCTTCTTCTTCTTTAGTTTTGCTGCTTTTTTCGGTTTGTCCACAGGATGGAGGAGCTTTTTATTTTTGGACCCATTGTGCCCTCTTCCTGCCGGGGTCAAAGGTCATCGACAGGAACAAAACATAACCAAGTGCAATAGGACGAGGAGGAGACGTTAGCTTTAGCGTTAGCTTTAGCCTAATTCGTTTTCAGCAAAGGCAGAAAATCAACATAAAATAATGTATTTAACTTCATTTTACAGAACAAATGAGACCAGTTTAATTCATGAAACCATGAGGACTGAGAAGATTCACAGCGTGAAGAAGAATTCTTCATCAAACAGAGTTGTCGGGGACTTCCAGTGGTGTTTCCTGTCCAGATACTTCCTCTTCCTGTGTGTGTGTGTGTGTGTGTGTGTGTGTGTGTGTGTGTGTGTGTGTGTGTGTGTGTGTGTGTGTGGACACACACACACACACACACATGTTTCATTTATTCAGATAACAGTTTTTCAAGAAATGTACTTTGATCTCCTGACACGATTCGACTGTCAACTGCCCATCTTCTTCAGAGGCGTCTGATGATTGCTTTGATGTTTCCTTGATAATTCCAGCAAGTTCATCTTTGTAAGTTAAATATTGCAAGTTCTTGTGTCTTGAACCAAGAAAACATCAAAGCGGCATACGCCTCTGAAAAAGACGGGCAGTTGACAGTCGAATCGTGTCAGGAGATCAAAGTAAATTTCTTGAAAAACTGCTGTCTGAATAAATGAAACATTACATATGATTTTAAAAAAAAATTGCTGGAATTATTACGAGGAAGTCAATAAAACATCAAAGCAATCGGCAGACGCCTCTGAAGAAGACTGGCAGTTGACTGTCGAAACGTGTCAGGAGATCAAAGTAAACTTCCTGAAATAATTGAAACTATAACATATTATTCAAAACGGAGACAAAAACAACCTAAGCGAATAAGTGAAACATGAACATATTATCAGGCGGAAGTCAAGGACACATCAAAACAATCAGCATACGCCTCCGAGGAAGACTGGCAGTTGACAGTTGAAACATGTCAGAAGATCAAAGTAAATTTCCTGAATAAATGAAACCTTCACATATACTATAATGTACCAGTCGGTGTATTGGTTTAAATGATGACCAGTTTATCTGGTGACGAGTCAAAGCTGCAAAGATTTAATGCATCACTCAGTGTTTAAATGACACATGTTAGACGAAGGCTAGCATTAATTTACAATTCGTACAACATCTAATCAGAAACTTGTCACAAGATCACGTGATGATCAGTTGATCTGTTACACCAACATATTAAAGCACTTTCCTGGTCCAAACGAGACGAGGGAAGAACAGGAGAACAATCCAGGACGCTTTCACTGGTTCTGATGAACGTGTGCGTTGGATCGCGCCGCTCATTCAGCGCGCACACATCCAGGGGGCGTAGATGGACGCTAACCCCCTGGTGTTTAAATGTTTTACTGCAGGCGTGGAAGCGTCGATGGTTTGTGCTGCGAAGCGGCCGGCTCAGCGGAGAACCGGACGTCCTCCAATACTACAAGAACCCCCAGTCCCGTCGACCAATCAGGACCATCGACCTGAACCTGTGTGAGCAGGTGAGCATGGGACGCAGAACAAGGGTCACATGATCAACATTAACGTCAGCATTTAAACCAATAACCAATCTGAGCGTTAACACAGGAGAGAACAAAGGCTGTTTTGGGTGTTTTTATATCTTTTCCTGTCATTTCTATCTTTTTTGTTGTTATGTGTGTTTGTTGTAATTATTTTGTATACTTTTCCGTTATTCTGTGTATTTCTATTGTTGTCTTCTTTGTTTTGAGTCATTTTGTGTGTTTTTGTTGTAGTTTTGTGTGTTTTTCGTAGTCATTTTGAATACTTTTCTGTTATTTTGTGTAATTGTATCGTTGCCCTCTTTGCTTTTAATAATTTTTTGTGTTTTTGTGGTTCTTTCGTATGTTTTTCTGTCATTTCTATGTGTTGTGGTTGTTACAATGTGTGTTTTTTGTCATTTTTGTTTATACCTTTCTGTTTTTTTTTGTGTGCGTTTCAATTGTTTTCCTTTTTGTCTTGAGTCTTTTTTTGTTTTTTTGTTTATTTTGTGTATTTCTGTAGTTGTGCGTTTAGTCATTTCATGTTTTTCTTTTTCATTTTGTGTATTGTTGTCCTTTCTGTATCTTTTCTTGTCATTTTTAAGTGTTTCGCTTGTTGTTTTGTATATTTTTTTAAATCATTTTCTATACTTTTTGCTTTTCTTGTGCAGTCATTTTATGTTATCTATTTATTTTCAAATGTTGTGTATTGTCCTTTTTTGTATTTTTCTGTCATTTTGACCACATTTGACCCCTGCGCTTCCAGTTTCCATGTCTGGTGTCCATAAGGTAGTGATGGACGTGTCCTCACTGATCCCATCTGGTCCTCAGGTGGACGCTGGTCTGTCCTTCACTAAGAAGGAGCTGGAGAGCAGCTTCGTGTTCGACCTGAGGACCGAGGAGAGGACGTGGTATCTGGTGGCTGAGTCGGAGGAGGACATGAACCGCTGGGTGACCTCCATCTGCCTGCTGTGTGGCTTCAACCCCACCGAGGACGGTAAAGCTCCGAGAACCTCTGAGAACCTCTGAAAATGCTGTGTCAGAAGGGACGTAATGCTGAGTCAGCGTGAGGAGACGTGGGCAAACTCTGAATAGTAGATTTATTGTTATTAGCTGAAACACGGCTCAGATTAAACTGTTAAAGGTAAACCTTCTACAATTTAGGACATAGTTCACTTTACATAATATTTTTATTTATCATTATTCATCATTTCTTTTTTCAAAAAATTCTGTTTTTCAAATAATTATTTTTTTTTAAATAATTTCGTTTTTTAAATAATTTTGTTTTTCAAATTTAGTTTTTCAAATAATTTTGTTTTTCAAATTTTTTTTCAAATAATTTAGTTTTTCAAATAATTATTTTTTTTAAAATAATTTCGTTTTTTAAATAATTTCATTTTTTAAATAATTTTGTTTTTCAAATTTAGTTTTTCAAATAATTTTATTTTTCAGATATTTTTTTTCAAATAATTTAGTTTTTCAAATAATTTAGTTTTTCAAATAATTATTTTTCTTAAAAAATTTCGTTTTTTAAATAATTTTGTTTTTAAAATTTAGCTTTTCAAATAATTTAGTTTTTCAGATATTTTTTTTTCAAATAATTTAGTTTTTCAAATAATTTAGTTTTTCAAATAATTTAGTTTTTCAAATAATTTAGTTTTTCAAATAATTTAGTTTTTCAAATAAGTTCGTTTTTCAAATAATTTTGTTTTTCAAATAATTTTTTGAAAAATAATTTCGTTTTTCAGATAATTTTGTTTTTCAAATAATTTAATTTTTCAAATAATTTAATTTTTTAAATAATTTCATTTTTCAAATAATTTTGTCTTTCAAATAATTTTGTTTTTCAAATTTTGTTTATCAAATAATTTTGTTTATCAAATAAATTTTTTTTTCAGATAATTGTTTTTTTCAAATAATTTCATTTTTCAAATAATTTTGAAACCCACTGGATAGAATGGGGGTAATGTGGGATGTTCTGGAAGCACCAGTTAAAAGTCTGGCAGCAGCATTTTGTTTTTAATCAGGGAGATCTTTTATCGGGAGCAATGATCAGATTTTTCGTTTTGTTAGAATTTATCTGAAGGTAATTTGAAGACAAGCAGTTTTTTGATGCCAGATACACATTCTAAGAACTCAGATAAAAAGTGAAACTCTGAGTCACTGAAGGTAGAACAAAAACAAAACAGGCCCCAGAACAGAGCCCTGTGCAACTCCACACCACAGGTTGGACACGTTGTAATGCTTTCATTTTAGTGAGGTTAGTCCACAGTCAGAGCCAGAAATGCAATGGTACTAATAATTCTTACTGTTTCAGTTTTCGGCCATGGTCTTCGCATTTTCGGTTTTCGGTTTTGTCCGATAATTTTCATTATGGTGGGATACTAATAATGCTAATGATAGGCTAATGCTAATGCCAGGCTAATGCTAATTCAGTGTTTGACGATGCAGGCCTCACTTGCATTTTAATTGGGAAATGCAAATATTGTAGTTTCTTTCTGTGTTTCAGTTTTCAGCCATGGTTTTCTAATTTTTGGGTTTCGCTGAGAATTTTCAGTTCAGTGTGATAATAATAATAACGCTAGTAATGGTGGAAACAACTTCTTTAATTGGGGACCCTGTTCTAGACCGTTGGAATGGGGAGTGAATTTTCCAGATCAATGTATCGTGTATTATTGTTGAGCTTTTCTTCTTGACGAACATTAAAAAATGTTCTTGAATGTTGTACATTTTTTTAATATTCTTGACTGTTGGAGTGTGTTTCCAACTATCTGGAATATTGTGAGCCTATTGTTACGTTTAGTTTTGAAAGATGGGTAATTGATTTCACATTATGTAAAGTAAAGGGAAGCAACACACTTTTTTAATCACTTTTCATGACCTAATAACCAACATTCTAGATTGTTTCAGAATGTAGAAAGTGTTGTAGATGTTATCGTATGTAAACAGTCTAGACCCGTGATCCAGAGAGAGGTTCAGGTTATGGTCCCTGTGGTTACATCATCATCAGCCTTCAAATCAGAAGGACCCACAGTTTTTGAAGCGTAGACAGGAAGTAAAAGAGGGAAATATGATATGCTAGTGAGAAGCGCAAAAGTCTAAAATTCAGTCTTGATCCAACCTCTTGTTTTGTTTTTTATTCTTGACAGTTTCAGGAAGAACAAGTTCTTCGTCTATTAACTCAAACATTTCCATGGTAACGGGTTTGGTCCCACCCCCTTACGACCCAGTCAGAGTGAGACGAGTGGAGCGCGACGGCAGCGTTGAGGACAACTACCTGTGGCTGTCTCACTGTCAGAGTCACATCAAGTAAAGAAACACAAAAAAACATTAAAACTCCTCAAATCTAAATATCTAAAATAAAGAAATCAACACAATGCAAACCTTTAATGAAGCAGATTAACAAAAAGGAAGATGCAGAACTTTGATTCCAGACCAGCTGCTGTTACACTGTGACTGATACTGAGGACAGGCACAGTATATACTGTAAACCATGTGTCAAACTCAAGGCCCGGGGGCCAAATCCAGCCCTTTCAAACATCAAATGTGTCCCACAGAAGAAAGTAACAATGTAATGAAACTTCACAATATCTGCAGAGCGCATAGTTTTTCCCAAGCTTACATCACATGATGGCAGACAGTTTTAATCAACAATTGTTGAAAACATTTTCCAAAATCCTGTAACTTTCTTTGAATTATTATACAAAATTTAACTTTTTTAAATGTACTTGTTTTTTTATACATACTTTACTTGTTTTTATATTTTTAAATGTTTTACTTTTTTAACATACTTAACTTTTTAACATACTTTTTTTTACATACTTAACTTATTTAGAAACTTTACTTTTTTAACATAATTTATTTTTTAGAAACTTTACTCTTTCAAACTTGGTTAACTTTTTTAGGAACTTTACTTTTTACGTACTTTACTAATTTATATGCTTAACTTTTTTTTTACATACTTTACTTTTTTAGAAACTACTTTTTTTAACATAGTTTATTTTTTAGAAACTTTACTTTTTAACATCATTGACCTTTTTAACATCATTGACTTTTTTAACAAACTTTTAAAAAATTCTCTTTTTAGAAATTTCCCTTTTTTTTTACATACTTTTTTATTATACTTTACTTTTTACATACTTACCTACTGTTTAAAGTCTGTTTCTTTGTTTGTCCATTGTCTTCATGACATTTTGATATTATCTTAACGCGTCTGAATTAACCTTAACTCTGAGGTTTTCTTCCTCTTTAGTTTCCCGTTGGGTTCCTCCACCTCTCTAGAGACCGACTTTAACGACAACCTCTTCCCTTCATCCTCCTCCTCTTCCTCCTCGTCTCCATCCATGCTAGCCAGCAGCCTCCCACCCTCCACTTCCTGTTTCCGCATGGCGCCCTGGACCTTAACAAGCCCTCTGAGCGTGACCCCCGACCTCCACCAAAAACGTAACATCAAGCCTAGGTGTCACCCCTCGCCTCACCCCAGGAAGCACTCTTTGGACTTCCTGCGCCCGGTGGCCATAACGCTCTCAAACGACAAACACAATCATCCAACAACCACCGCTGGCTATCAAATCCCCCGCCCGTCCACCCCTCAGCCGCCCTGTCGGCTCACCTCCACCCCCAGCGTAGACTCCATGACCCAGGCTGAGCTCCACACCTCCACCCTAGCCCCACCTCCCCGTCCACCCAAGCCTTTGACCTTAGCCGCCCATGGGGAGCTGTCTGGTGTTGGACCAAGTCCGACGACATTGCCCCGACCCTCCAGCACTGAGACGGAGCAAACGGAGGACTGCGAGGACGGAGGAAACACCATCCCAGCACCAGGACAACTGCACGGAAGTAAGGACTCATCTCCATCTTTCTTTGTAACTCTAACGATCCGCCATTTTCTTTATTACGCCTCTTCATCTTCTGCAGAAACAATTGTTTGGTGGTTGTTAACTATCTTTAGGGGATTTGCTGACACCTGGAACTCTCTAACATCTGCTTACATTTGTTTGGTTTAAAGTGGTTTAAATGTGGCTTGGTTCACCAAAAATAGTTTGTCAGAGACTTCGGTTCCCAAACAAGAACCTTGATAGTCTGAAATCTGCTGTTGAGTAGTTAAAAAAACACAAAACATATGGTTAGAATGTTCCAATAGAAGGCAAGAGTTTCTTTCAAAGACTTTTGAGGAGATCAGTGCATCTCCTTTAAGCTGATTTGAGGCTTGGAACTTTGTTAGGGATTACTTGGTTATTCTTGAAACAAATGGTACCTGTTTGTACCCAAACGGAAACGGTAATTCTTTCATTAACGATGAGGAAACTTTGATCCACACCAGCACAAAGAGTTTTTTACTGACGTACGTCACTTATAGCGAAGTTCTTAATTTGTAGATTCAAGATTTGGATAAATGTCCTTTTGTATGTTCAAGAACAAATTTAATGGCGATCATGACACAGATCTATCACCAAGCTCCTTCCTAAAATATTTCTCAGAAAAACTACCACCTAAAAGTTCTTAGCTAATTGGAGGTTGATTTCATGTAGCCTTTGGACATGAAGTTGAGATGTTTTTCAAGATCAACCTCGAGATTCTGAGTTGTTTCCAAGCCAGCAGAGGTAAATCAACCTCTCTTGAGAAACCTTGGACTAGTCGTGTACCAATTAGAAATTCCTTGCATTGAAGGTAATTCTGATCAGTCAATTAAGCCTCTGGTTCAGTTTGAAAGTATCCAAAGACTTTTGCTTTCAGAAACTTTGTCAAAAGTTGTTTAAAAAAGGTTTTAGCAGAACCAAACGGGGACATCTTAAAACTTCTGAAGACTTCTCTGTTTGGAACCAACTTTCCATGTTCTGGACTAAATTTCTGAGTTTGTCTGAATATACCGACTAGTTCACAGTTTGGTTTGATTAGCGCATTGATCCTTACCAGGTTACACCCACCAACCAAACTAAGGCGGGCTTGTGGATTGATATCATTGGAGGTGGCCCTGGTAACAGGTCTTCTTCATGTTAAACAGGTTGGTGGTTTAATTCCATGTGTCCTTAGCAAGACATGAAACCCTAAATCACCATTGAGGATTAGCCATGTCCATTTACCGAATGGTTTAAAAAAACCGCTGCCTGTTGTCCCTAGACCGTGGTAATGGTAGTCCACCACTTCCCTAACCATTGTCTCCGTTTTAGGTTGCGACTCTTTTCAGATTCCTCAATCAATGTCCGACCGAGCGAGCATGTTCGAGTTCAGCGAGAGCTTCAACAGCTACTTTGTAAGTCTGAAGCAGCTAAAAAACATCTTACGTCGCCTTCCTTTTCTGCTTCTTCTTCGAGCTTCCTTTCCTTCTCGTCTCTCAGTTCAATAAAGGAATGGTTCCTCTGGGAAGTGTCTGCTCTGAAGACGACGACGTGGATGAAAACTATGTTCCAATGAGCGCCGCCACCACCGAGCCGCCGATAGCGTTGAGGTTGGACTTTAGTTCACGTTCTGGTGTTTAGTGGCTGAAGGAGGCAGAAAGCGTGTTTGGGGGTTTTCTAAGGTTGTAATGTCTTGTTCCTTCCGTGTTTACAGAGCAGCTCCAAACAGCTCTGCCCACCGAAACCATGCTAACTACGTCCCAATGACCGCAGGCCCCGCCCCCAGCAGCGGCCCTGGCGACCCGCCGTCTCTAGGGAAGCAGATTCCTCCACCAGCTCACATGGGTTTTCGTAAAGCTCCGTTAACCGCCGCCGTGCCGAACACCATGAGTCATACTGAGGCCACGCCCCCTCCAATTCATCGCAACCTGAAGCCACAGAGAGGTCAGTAGAGGACGGTGTGCCGTTGTGTTATGTTTGTGTTTTGTCTGTTTGTGCTCTATTTGTTCAATTAAATTAAATTCAACTTTATTTATGTAGCACAAAATACAACAGTCATCTCAAAGCGCTGAACAAAATATAAAGTTCATAGTAAAAAGAAAAAACCCAACAAGGTCCACATGAACAAGCATTTAGCGACCGTGGGAAAAAAACAACTCCCTCCTTTTTATTATTTATTTGTTGTGTTTTTTCTTCAGTCTCGCTCTTATTTTCTCTGTTTTTGCTCTTGTTTTGTGTGTTTAGGTGTTTTTAACTCTTGTTTTGTGTCTTTTTGTTTTGAGTAAAATTTGTTAAAAGGAATAAAAACTAATGAAATGTTGGTGTAACGCTGATATCTGACCTTTGAGACTGTGTTAGTGTTTCACTCTGTGTTTGTTGTGCAGACAAAACGTGTGTTTTCAGCCTCACTTTCAGCTCTTCAGGCACTAAACTCCTATAATTATTATATTATTCACCTGCCCCCGAATTTTTGTGTGACGAAGCACACAATATTTGAACAGCTATAGTTTATAATTCAAAGATTTTAGAGTAAAAAAGTACATTTGAAAAGCCTTGTAGACATGTTTTTCATGTATTTATTTTTACCTTTCACAATAAAAGCCCTGTCTCTGTCTCTCACAGTGAAACCAGCTCCTCTGGACATGACGTCAGTGCTTGACTGGCAGGAAGTCCCGCCCCCTGTGCGTTCACCTGTCACTCGGACCTTTACCAGAGAGTAAGAGACCAAATAACATATGATAAGATAAATAAAAATAAAGAAATAAAAACTAAAAACAAAGAAAGAAAGAAAAAACTAAAACAAAGAAATATTGAAAAACATATATATATATATATATGTATATATATATATATGTATGTATGAACATAAAATGCAATAATCGGACACGTAGAAAAGCAGAAAAAAACAAAGCAAGCAAAATACAATAATATAAAACACAAAATAGAAGCTCAAATTAATTCAATTTGTTTCAACAAATAAATAATTTTTATATAATTAAAGACAAATTAAATTGAAATAGGTTTTCTGTTTTAAAATTGTACCATTTGTCAATATAATTAAATTTATTAAGTACAGCACAATATTTTATAATATAATGTAATGTAATATGATATAATGTAATGTAATATAATATAATATAATATAATAAGATATAACGTAATGTAATGTAATGTAATGTGATGTGATGTGATGTGATATAATATAATGTAATATGATATTATATTATATAATATAAAATGTAATGTAATATACTATAAAATAATATAATATAAAGTAATATAATAATGCGTTTGTGTTTTGTTGCCCCCTGGTGGCAAATCAGAGAAACTTCAGAATGTAACAGTTAATTTTCCTCAAATTGTTTTAAAGTCATAAAAAACACAAGAATATTCCATAATCATAAATTATCACAACACACTTCCAAAGCAACTACAAATATAAGAGTAGATACTATTTTATACATAAAAGAGATTATGTAATTCAGATTTGATCAGATGTAACTAATATTTCTAATACTTCACATTAATCTATCACTTGTTTTTAATTATATATAAATAGTAAGAACGTTCTTTTCCTCTGTTCTCCAGTCCATCCAGTCTTCGCTCAGCTCGGCCGAGCTCGGGTCAGAGTTCGTCGCCGTCCTCCGACTCAGACGATCCCGACGACAACTACGTTGCTATGACGACATCCAGCCTCAGCATCAGCACAAAGGAGTCGGTGAGAATCAGCAGATATATATATATATATGTTCAAATTAATGAAACATTTAAACAGAAGAGTGGAAAAATTGTCTAAAATTTAGGGGAGAGATAAAACATTATTAAAATGTCTATTATTGGATAAAATGTATGTAAAATTAAATAAAAATGACGAGAAAGTGTAAACTTCAACAATTTCATTCCAAATTGTCCAAAAGATGAGACAAAAATGAGAAAAATGTAAAAAAAAAAAAAATCAATCCAGGGCAGTGGGGGTGCTAGGAGTGCTGCAGCACCCCCTAGTGGCGAGAGAGAGATAAAAACAAATGTATTTTTTATTTTTTTAACTGGCATGTTTTATTATACAACATGAACTACTGCACATAAATTATATATTATTTTCTTTTTTTTTTCTAGAGAGAATTACAGAAAAAAGGCCATAGACAATATTGTTATACATTATAATACTGTGTGTGTGGTGTGTGTGTGTGTGTGTGTGTGTGTGTGTGTGTGTGTGTGTGTGTGTGTGTGTGTGTGTGTGTGTGTGTGTGTGTAGTCCCTGAGGCTGACCCTCCATCGTACCTCTGAGGGCGGGGTCAGCGGTTTGGCCTGTCAGCGTCTCAGACGTGACAAACAGGTGGAGTATTTGGACCTGGATCTGCACACAAGCCGGACCAGCCACGCCCCTCAGGTACAGCTTTGTTTGATTAATTAATTAATTCATTCATTCATTATATTTATTATTTTTTCTTACTTTGTCTGCACATGCTGTCAAAGGTCAACACTACAAGAAGTGCAATTTTTAAAGACAGCAATGCATGTTTTGTTATTGGAATTAAATAAATGAATTTATTTTATTGTATAATAGTGACCATCAGCAGCCCTCCCTAAGGAAGGGTAAGAAACACTTTATTAAAGATCAGAATAAAATATCAGTATAATTTTAAGAAAGAAAAAAATTTTAGCAACATTTTAAGCTACAATTTGTGGCTTTAGCTGCAGGATTAAAGCTTTAGCAGCAGTTTTTCCTCAAAGATCGTGAGCAGCAGCTGTCACACTCAAGCAAACCTAATCAAGCACTCTAAGGCTTGCAAAAGCAGCCTAATTTGCATAAAACCTTAAATTACTTTAAAAGTAAGAGAGTTAGCATTTAACAAATTAGATATTATCATTGTTACTAAGCAGCAGAACACTTTGATCTTTGAATGGTGCAGATCGGTTAAGATTGGGCGAGTAATAGAAAGTCAAAATGTGGTTATTTCCACAATAAAATGATCAGTGTTTGGTTTCTGTCCAGTAAAATACAGTTAAGTTAAAAAAATTAGCATTAGCATTAGCATTCCCTCTCCCATGTGAACAGAAACGTTCGGGAGCTGAGGGTGAGCGCATCGGCGAGCGGCCCAGGGCTAACGAGGAGCGTGCACGAGGCGGGCGTGCACGTGTGGACTACGTGGTGGTCGACCCCAAACGGACAAAAGCCCTGAGGAACACCAGAGAGGCGTGGCACGACGGCAGGAAGACCACGGAGAAGGAGAAGTGACTCCAGACTGAACGTTGTTAGCATTAGCATTAGCATCAGGATTGTTAGGTTTGGGCTCCTCCCACCAAACCACAGCACACTGAAATACAAACATTAACCACTATTATTTAATTATTAATCACATCACAAGTAGGTTTTGGTGAAAAACAACAAAAAAATACTGGTGGTCATTTTAACCGATGAGTGACTTTTGCGCTACAGCTAGCTATCAGTCACAGGTTAGCATGATCAACAGAGGATTTAAAGCACCACTGGAGTCGCATTTCACAGGGCGTGTCCACTGGCTGAGGGGGCGGAGCTTCACTGCCTTTTAAAGGACCCTGATTCCTATCGACTAACTGTGTTTAAAGTGAAATCTGTAACTACTGAGGTGATAAACCATGTGAGTAACTATGAATAAACACTGAACGTTCGTCTCTGGTTTCTTCTGTCGTTAGCGGTGAACAAATATATGACACATTTCTGTTCTGGAGTTAGTGTTTTATGTGAACTAGATTTATATTTTCAAAAGTTTTTAATATAATCCAGTTGTTTGATATTGTGTGTGTGATTTGTTAATTTGAAAAAAAAATTCAATCTAAAAATAATTTGAATTGTTTTTGAACCAATTACTAGACATTTCAGGCGACCCCAATGTTAGAAGACTGTGTTATCGCATTAGCACTACTGCAGTGGTGCCCAACGCTGCCTGTTCAAAATAAGAAAAAAGTAAGAAAAAAAACACTGTATTTTTATTTTGAAAGTCAGTCAAACTAAGTGAGACGTGGCACTGAAGTCCAAGTAACACAGTTTTCAAGTCTTAAACCAATAGATCCAGTTAATGCTGGTAATCAGTTTAGTTTTTTCTCAATGGAGGTATGCGATGTCACTACAGGGGGTACTTGAGAGCGAAAGCGAAAGTGGAAAATCATCAAATAAAGGTTCAGTCTTGGTCCCTCCCCCCAGGCGTGAGATAACTGGAAATGATAAAAACTATAGAAATAAATCTATTCTGGAGCCACCGAATCAGTGTTTTTCAAACTTGGCGTCAGGACCCCAAGTGGGGTCACCTGAAATTTTTGAAAAATTAAAATAGATTAAAAAAATTTTTTTAATTATTATACTTTTTTTTAATTGAAACAACACACAATCTAAAACAACTGTATTTCTATACTTTCCCTTTGTGAAACATAAATCAAATTCAAGTAAAATGAAATAAAAAAACACACTATATATATACTGTATATATATATATATTTTAATTTTTTTTATATGGGGTTGCCAGAAATTCTTGCTGGTCGGGTCACAATCCAACCACTGCACTAAATACTGTTTATTTCCACTTGTTTACAAAAATCATCACTCGTTCATTCCATCATTGTGCTCTATAGTTGTTTTTACATAGTTTTCTAAACAAAATGTTGTAATTAATCAAAGGTGGTACTTGGATTCATGATCTGCCAGCCAATAGGCTACGACTTTCTGTTTTTGAGTCTGTCAATCAAAGTGAATGTGGAACTGTTCATGGAAACAAGGTCGCGCGTCACAACAGCAAACAGGTAAATGTGATTTTGGCTTTTAGATGACCCATAGACCTATATCAATGTGACCTGATGCGACCTTGTTATGTTCCGCGATGCGTGTGCAGAAAAGTAGAGGCGTGGCTTCTGGTAGATTGGGAGAGGCAGTGGGAGGAAGTGGAGTTGTTGAGGGCGGGACATTGAGATGTTTCTCAGAAACTCTAGATATCAGCTTTAAGGATGGCTTGAACACTGAATGATTGCTGTTGTATATCAGTTGGTTTGTTGTACGCTTCTGATTGGCTGGTTGATGTCATGTCCGGCCTTCATTTAAAAAATTAGCCACTGATAAGAAAAGGTTATTTCTGATTAATTTAGCTCTAAACAGGTAATTTCATCTAGATTTCATAGAATTTACATAAAAACATGATATCAAACTTCTGATGTAAAAAGTATTTTATTAAAAACACACACAACAGCAAACTAGTTCAGGTGAACTTTGTTTGATAGAACTTGGTTTACGACTAATCTGGATGAGTTGAGAGAAATGAAATGAAAAAAAAGCTTGTCTTCATCTTGTTTTTGGGGGGGGGGGTAGACAGCAGACGGCCAAAGGGAGGGTCACCATGCGTCCTCTTCAAGGTTTACCTCGACAAAGGGCTCACTGGAACAAACTGCTGTTTGAGAAAAAAAATGTAAAAATTACTTTAGAGGTTCTGAAAAACTCATGTTTAAGTTTAGCTTTAGCTTAACACAGCCTAGCCTAGCTTAGCATAAAAGAAGATGTTTTTTGTTCCAGTTTCCTACTTTTACTGCCGTGCTTAGCAAGCAAGCTAGCAAGCTAAATGCTAATATTTTGCTACAATGTTGCTATATGTTTGAATGTTAGCAACGACTGAATACTAAAAGTTATCCGTCCTACGCCCATCCTTAGCACTGGATGATGACGTTTATTTACATCGCTAATGGTCTCACATGGTGTTTTCTGGTTCTTCTCCCCGTTGTCAGCGTCGAAGAAGAGGTCGGTGCAGCTCCACTGGTCCGGCTGCAGCTCCGTCGGGTTATCGGACGTAGGAGGGACGTTCTCGTTTGGTAAAACCTCGGTAACGTTGGCCGCTAGCTGTTCCTCTAAACCTGGACAGAAGAAGACAATCAGGATGAAGATCAAAGGTTCTCAGCTTGTGTTTTGGAACCTAAATGTAGGTCGCGGACCTGGTTTCAATTTAACCACAACAATAATCTCAAAATGGATGAAGTTAGTGCTTTTATTTTGAAGGAGATTACTAGATATAATTGACTTTTTCGACCCATACTGGCACCAGAATGGGTATAAAGTCAGACACTGAGGCGTGTACTGAGGCAGTTTAGTAATTACGTGTGTTTACGTTCTGAATAAAGACAAAAACAATTTGACCAAAACTGTATCATAGCAGCTTAATGGTTACGAATACTCCTTCTGGAAACACTGGTATCTTGACTGGTCTTTGTGTTTCTATTGTACTTGCTCAGTGGCACTATGTGTAGGTGCTGGTTTTCAGTGTTTGTGTGAGTGTTTGTCGCCCCCTGTCCTCTATGTGTGTAAGCGCAGAGTGTGTGTGTGTGTGTGTGTGTGCGTGTGTGTATATGACACGGGTGAATCCCATCGACCTGATTACCTTCCACTAGTAATGTCTGCTGGTGGATCGTCGTCCAGGTTCTACTCCTCGACTATTCCTACGTTTCTTAAGCTCTGGTGGGTTTATTCATTCATTTCAAATATTTCTCTGTGTTTGTTGTAAACTTTTGAATTTAGACTTTTATTTTTCAAAGTGAGTTTGAAGCGTTGCACTAGCCTCAACCAAACCGAATCAGTGTTAAACTTTAATATTGTAAAATTGCACAAAAGCTTATTAAAAATGACAGTACGCTGTAGATGAAGGTTGTTCACTTATTTACGACTAAAGGAATGAAGAGATCAATCAACGCTACGTTCAAACCCGGTCATTGTGAGGTTAGCGTCCTAGTGTAGCACTAGCTCGCTCATTTTTTGTATTTTTGATGTGTATGTTACGGTCATTGTGTGTGAATTCTTATTTTAATGTTAGGGACATTTTGTATATTTTTGATATGTGCATTTTGTTCATTCTGTGTAATTTTTGTTGTAAAGTCACTTGTTTATTGCATTCACTCAAAATGTCACACTGACGTCCATTCAGAAGTCTGGCATTTTAATGATGACTAAAATTATTATTATTTTTTTATGTCTTTGGTCAGAATCATTCTTGAATCTCCCGTAATATCTGGACTATAAAGCCACCACTACAAACCCTTTCCAAAAAATTTGAATATCATGGAAAAGTTGTTTAATTTCCATAATTCCATTCAAAAAGTTAAACTTAGTTTAAAGGTAATAAACAAATATGATGCAAAATAATGCGTTTTGTCAGGCATAGATCTTCTAATAAGGACATTTTGAGGACACATTTGTAAAAACAGTGGAGGATTCCTTTAACAACTGTATGCTCTTTGTTTCCTTCTATTAACTTTTACTATATACAAGCTGCCACAGCGCTCGCTCTCTCTCTCTGAGAGTGTTCATGACATAATGGCCATGGTTACATGATGTTTTTTAATTCTAAATTATTTATTCCAAATGAAATCATTCGGCATTAAAGTGTTCTGCTTCATGTTTACATGGAAATGGTAATTCCCGAATGAGGTTTACATGGAATACAGGTTTATTCCGCTTTAGTTAATTCCGTTCTAGGTCTGGGGGTAGGGAAGGCATCTGATTGGCCAGGGGGCGAACATGACGTATCACGTCTATCAGGAAAAACCCACAACAAACCTTTAATTGTCGGCTATAACACAGAACACCACACATTAGAACTGTTTCACCTTTATTTGATTGTAGTTTTGAATCAGCAGCTCAACAATAACACACGGTTTCAGTTTGGACCACGGAGCGGAAGGAGATAGAAAATAATCACTGGTAAATAAAGCCCAGTAAAACTCTGGAAAACAATCACCAGGAATAAATATTATCTCTCTGGTAAAGACAGTAGCTCTAATAACTGGTAAAATGATAAACTGGTGATATTACTGCCTGTACATGCAGTACGGGGACGCATTTACTCCGCCTCTGGGTCCTAGTGCCAGCCGTCCAGGGAAGCCTGTTCCGGTTTACCGAGGTTCCGTGTGTGTTTAATAAGTCTGTGATTCAATGGGAACACACACACACACACACACACACTTTAGCAGATGGTCTTCCATCCATGTCTCAATCCCCTCCCTCAGTCTTTGATTAATGTTTTATATTTTTTAGAATACAGCCTATATGGTCACCAATCTGGCTTGTGATATTAAATTTAACAGGACTTGATGTGGATTATTCAGCCTGTTCATGCAAAACAGAAGGTTGTCTCCGGGCTAGGCGTTTCACTCGCCGGCCGTTTGCTGGTGAAAACGTTCCTTTGTGATAGTAACGCTGCGGCCATTATGTCGTTGAGTGACTTTTGCCATTTTTGCAACACGAGTATGTGAGTTAAGGGTACGTTAACCATCCGCCTGCGTCAACATCTTTCTATTTTGATTCATAGCTATGCTAATAGCGGTAACCCAGCTAGTTCCTCTCCCCTCAACTGTACATGCACCAGTTTTGCTTCGGCACTTCTGCCTTTGTCACACCAGGATATCCCGCCCTAAACCACAACACTGCATCATGATTGGTTTTAACCGGTTCGGTTCGGTTTGGAAAGGCAAGGGTGGGAACAGCACAAGATGGCTTCTCCTGGTGTTCACAAACACCAGGAGAAGCCATCTTGCAGGCAAGGTTAACACTTGCTATGCTAACTGCTAACCTGCTAACTGCTAATGAATAACCATTTGTGAAAGAAAATAGACTTTTACTTGTGTGGCTCTCGTCACTCGACCCCTCTCCCTCTGAGCGCTGACTTGTTCCGTTTGGTATCGCAGAAGAAGAAGATGGAGGAGGAGGATGCAGGTTCTCAGTCATCTGAAGAGCTTTAGGAGTCGTTTGTTCTGACGAATCAAAGCACAGCTCGGTTTGTTTTATCTGAAGTGGAAACCTTGAGCGTATTGGGGGAAAAAAAACAGAAAACGTACCAAAATCATCCAAGTCGATGGGTTCAAAGGTGGGGAGGTGGACGTGGTTGGGTGGAGCGGGTCGCTGGAGGTCAAAGGAGTAAGTCTGTACAAGACGTGAGTCACATTTATTAAGTACTCGAGTACATTTAGAAGGTAGAGTGATCTTAAAATGTTACCCTGGAAGCTCTCCTCAGACAGAAGAGGATGATACAGAGCACGATTATCACCAGGATGATCAACGCCAGCACCACATAACCTACAATTATTATTATTAATAACAGTAATAATACACACGTGTGCTTACAAATAACATGTCAATTTATTTCATACAGAAAGTGACTGTTTAAAATATTCAAAAAGACAAAATATGAATATGATATTTATTTTAAAGCTTAAAAAAATCTGAAAATTATAAACAAAACGTTTTTACCTTACAAAGAGTCTAAAAATGTTCATTTAAGTAGATAAAGATTTTTTTTTAAAAAATTTAAATAATGCTGTGATAATGATGCTAATATTAATAATAAATAATATAATTAAAACATCTATAAACATGTTAATGTAAAATATAGTGTTTTAAAAAGTAAAAAATAAATAAATACTGTATACTTATGCTTTCTAATGCATTTAAAAACTCCAAATATATATGATAAAAAGCTTTAAAGACAACTTTAAAAAAAAATTACAAACAAAAAAATGTATAATAAGGAATAATTGTGGATTAACACATTTTAAAAAAGTACAATTATTTATATATTATTTTCTTAACTATGAATAATCTTAATTACTTATTCAATGAATGGCTGTTGTTTTCTTACCAGTGGTTGAACCCCAGTGTCCCACTGTCCATGAAACAAACAGTTACACTTTAATACAGGAAGTTATACGATAAAAATACAAAATAAAAGTCATCTAGGGCAGAGAGAGCTTTGTAAATACTAAATAATAAATAGTGTTTAACCCTTTCCCTGCTGTGCATTCAAACATTACTCATAACAGTTATTAGTGTTCGTAGGCAACTGGTGGCCCAGGGGCCACATGTGGCTCTAGGACTCATTGTGTGTGGCCCCCAAAGTAAACATACAAAAATGACTCCAGAAATACACATAATCAAAAATATTCAACATGACTACAGAATACACAAAATTACTATAAAATATACCATAAAAATACACAAAGTGGCTACAAAAACACGTGAACAGAAAATATAGAAAATAACTTTATGACTGCAAACAACATCTTTACTGCGAAATACACAACATAACAACAAAAAGACACAAAAATACTTCATGACACATAAAATTACAATAAATATATACAAAAGTAACACAAGATGGCTACAAAAACACACGTGAACAGAAAATATAGAAATCAAGTTAAAAAAAATACACAAAATGACTGCAAACATGCAAAATACACAAAATGATGACAGAATACACAAAATGACAACAAAAATACATGAAATGACCCAAAAAATTACAATAAATTATACAAAAGAAAATGTGTACAAAAATACACACTGACTCAAAAATTATACATAAATATACAAAATTGCAATAAAATATACAAAAGTACACGGAATGACTACAAAAACATATAAAACGACAACATACGTGTGTGTGTGTGTGTGTGTGTGTGTGTGTGTGTGTGTGTGTGTGTGTGTGTGTGTGTGTTGTGTGTGTGTGTGTGTGTGTGTGTGTGTGTGTGTGTGTTGTGTGTGTGTGTGTGTGTGTGTGTGTGTGTGTGTGTGTGTGTGTGTGTGTGTGTGTGTGTGTGTTGTGTGGTTTGACACACAGGAAGTGGAATCGAGCACTGCAGTACCTGGTGTTACAGTTGTAGCATCCGTTACCGTGGTAACCGTCACTGTGGTAATACTGGAGCTCGCGTTCCCGCTCTTTGGGCTGATGGTCGCTGTGTCGTTTTTGTTGGTGGTCGATGTTTGGACTTCAGGCTGCATGAGTGGATATGAAAAATATAGATGTTCAGAATAGTCAGATTAATGTTCATAACTTGAGGGAATTATTATTAAAGTTGTTTAGGAAAAAAATGTAATTTAAGTTTTTCTCTTTTTTTGTTTTCTTTTATTTTTAGAATCAGAAAAAACATTTATTACCAAGTAGAGTTTCAGTTTGGTGAATGGTTGCAAAAACACAAACGGTAGAATAATAACACGTAAATTAAGTTTTTCTCAGTTTTTTGTTGTTTTTTTAGAATAAGAATCACAAAAACATTTATTACCAAATATAATTTTCACATTTTGGTGGATGGTGCAAAAACACAAACTGTATAATAATAATAATAATTATTATTATTATTATTATTATTATTATTATGATACAAAACATAATTTAAAATTTTCTGTGTTTTTTTTTTTTTTTTTATAATCAGAAAAACTTTTATTACCAAGTAGAGTTTTCATGTTACAGTGGATGGTGCAAAAACAATAATAATAATAATAATAATATAATTGTATATTTTCTAATCCAATTTAGATTTTGATGAGAAATAAAACATTTACGGTTTTAATTTCTTAACCGTAACCTTTGCGCTCCATCTGCCTGTTGTTGTTCTGTTGCTTTAAGTTGCCCAGGTAGAGAGGCTCCTGATTGGTCGATGAAGTAGGTCTGTGTCCTAAGTAGTGGTTTTATTCTAAAACAGCTTAAAGACTGAGTGAAGTGCACGTAGACTCTTACTGGAACCGTTGCTGTCGTAGAAAACACATTACTGGAGGTTGTGCTGGAGATGTTGGAGCTGATGTTGCTACTTTTAGCTTCAGAGGTCAAAGTCGTGTTATTCGTCAAACCTGTGAAATGGGAAAAAAGAAAAATAGCTAAAGGACTTTGAAACTGTTGTAAAAACTGGTAAAAAAAAAAATGTTATTTGTGCATTTTTAGTGTTGCAGACGTGGAAACAAAACAAGTAAACAAGCCACGTATTTTGATTTCAATGTGAATATTTGGGTATCAAACCTTCTTCTTTCTCGTCAAGTGTGTCTTGTCCTCTCGTGGATGCCGTAGCAGCCAGAACTGTGACAGAAAGAGAAAATGAAAACCACAGAAACAAAAAAAAAAACATTTCCAGAGGAAATGCAACTGAGAATGCTGCTGCCATCACAACACAAAGAACACCAAGGCTTTTATTCTGAAAGGACCATCTGATTGGCTGCTGAAGAAAATGTACAATATTGTTAACCAATCATGATCCAGCATTTTTCCCACACCTTGGACATGAAATTCATCATTAACTGTTTTTATAAAAGTATTCTAGGGTCGTCTGATTGATGGAATCAGTCTAAGCGTGAGGGACAAGTTTTCCACAGAATAACGTACCAAAGTGTTGAGGTTTGCCTCAATGGGCTTTTATTTTGTACTTCTGGTGAATTTTAATATTAGCTAAATATTTACTTTTCACCCGTGTCATTTATATTTAACATTTAGCCTTTATATTTAACGTTAACATTTGGATTTAACATTTAGCCTTTAGATTTAACATTTAAATTTTAAAGTTAGATTTGCATTTATATTTAACATTTAGAATTTAGATTTAACATTTAATATTTGCATTAAACATTTACAATTAAGATTTACATTTAGATTCAACATTTAAAATTTACATTTAACATTTTGCCTTTAGATTGAACATTTAGATTTTACAGTTAGATTTACATTTAGCATTTAGATTTAACATTTAACATTTGCATTAAACATTTAGACTTATTATTTAGCCTTGAGATTTAACATTTAGATTTAACATTTAAATGTAACATTTGGATTCAACATTTAAAATTTAGATTTAACATTTAAGATTTGCATTTTACATTTACATTTAGCATTTAGATTTAACATTTGTATTATATTTATTTATATTAAATATCACAATTTTCACAAATATTGCTTTAAATCTGGTTAAAATTCAGATACTTTTTCAAAACGTGGTTTGTTGCTAAATGTTGTAAAACGTTGCTGCGTTACAATCGGCACCCCATACAGTATATCCTCACCCAGTATGCAGACGATAGTGTTCTACATTCTATTACATTAGCTCGGGGACTTTTACTGTTTTAACTGAGCCTAGAGGTTTATTTTTACAGTTGGTACATTTTTAAATCCCTTCACTTAAAGCCAGTCCCAGGACCATTTTACATTCCACTCGCAATGCATCATGGGACGGTTGAGTGTGACTAGTGTGCCCACCGTGCATACTTCAAAAATTCCCCATATAGTATATATCCGGGTATTTCTCACCTACTCAATCTTTTCATACTATCTAATGTGAACACACTACATACTTATTTTGATGTCACACAGTACGTTAGTATGATGTTTCTAACTCATTACAACCCATTTTGGGTCGTGAGCTCACTTTTGTTTATTTTTACCCTTTTTCTGCAACTACACCAAACTTGTTATATTTGAACCTGTTTTCATCACTTTTTCTTGCCATATTTTTGCTCTTTTTAATGCGTTTTGCTACATTACTCCCATTTTTGCCACTTTTTCAAAACATGTCATCAATATATTGTTAAAATTACACATTTTGTCTTTAAAATGTCTGCATTTCATTGTCCGGCCTGAATGAGACCAAATGTAGGTAAAATAGAGCAACGTGCTAAACCCACACATGTCTCTAACTTATGTGAGTGAAGAGGAAGAAGTCAAACCACGAGGGTTCCAACATGAAAGTTTCCTCTTTATTACGTCTGAAGTTAAAAGTTTAAAACTCACCGAGAAGACAGAGGCGACTCCACAGCTCCATGATGAGTGTTTTAATAAGAAGAATTGATCTGAGTTCCTTTATTCACCAGCGTCTTCCTGTACGAACGCTCTGCTCTGTTTCTGGTTTCCTCTGTGACACCACAAACAGCAGCCGCTAGCACACGCTACATCACATTATACCGTGTGCTAGTGCAGCACCAGGAACTAAAGATTTCTTTGAATTCAAAGTCAAGATTTTGTGGGTTGAAATTGTGTGTTGGGTTTTTTAAGCAGAAAGTAGAGGATCAGAAAATAAACGTTATTAAAAACCAATAGCAAAAGAAACAATTTTTCACAACAATTAGATGAATTTATTTTAAAAAAAACAACAGAAGGTTCATCACGTCACAGTAAAACACTTGGGCGGTTTGTAAAAAGGGGCGGAGCTGAGGTAAGGCTTTGTGAGAACAACACACACAAGAAGAAATGAAACCTCAGAACAAGTCAGAGTACAGGCCTTCATTTCAAAATAAGTCTAAATGATAAAAACTGCATATTTTAATTAGATTTTTTCAGAAAAAGGCCATAGATTTTCAAAATAAAATGAGATAGTCATAAAAAACTAAAAACTAACTTAAAAATTGATTATTTTCATTGAAATCTTTAAGAGCTAAATCTGTTTAATGCATTTTATAAAGAAAAATGTAAACTTGGGTGAATTGTAAGGTCTGCTTTTCAAAGTAAAAGCCCACTTTTTTTTAAAAAACGGCTTAAAAAAATCACCCTATAAAGTAAGTTACATCTTTTTTTGACTTGTAAGTAGTTTTAATTTTCCCCCCAAAAAAGAATTTTAAATATTCTAAAAAATAAATAAAATGTAGTAAATTTTTAAACCGTTTTTCTTGCGATCCACAATTTTCCAGTTCAGTTTCCATCCTCTGCTTCTTAGGTTGATCATATGTCATTAAATATTATATGTAAAACTGATTTTAAATTATTCTCATTCATAATAAAACATAATTTACACATGATTTGCTTCCCCTACTGGCCGAGAGTGGAACATTCCAAACATTGTTTCTGTTTAATTTGGTTGAACGTGGTTCAGTTCATGGAACGTGAGCAGTGTCATTCCTCGTGGGGACAGTCCAGTGCGATGCTGTGCTCCAGGCTAATAGCTGCTAGCTCCTTTAGGAACTCTGCGTAAAGGACGATGGCGAACACTCGGCTCTTGGCGTTGGGCGGAACGGGCGGACATGACGGCAGCGGCAGAAAGTTGGTGTTGACTGAACCGTTGGTTTTATCAGCGCCGCTGCCGCCGCACTGAAGGCACTCTGAGACAGAAAGGAAACATTAAATACGTGATATTTATTAGTACGATAAGTTAGTGTCAGTGCTAAGCTAACAAAACATGGGAATAGTCGCTACATGTAAGCTAACCAAACGTGTTGGACTGACTGCTAAATACAGTAAGTGCCAAGCTAACCAAACATGTGGTACTGGTCGCTAGGTGCTAAGCTAACCAAACGTATATGGGACAAGTCGCTACATGCTAAGATAACAAAACATGTTGAATTGGCAGCCTCACTTCCGTCAGTCTGCTCCAGGGCAGCTGTGGATACAATAGTAGTTTACCACCACGAAGTGTGGAATGAAAGAATAATCCCTTAATTGGAACTGTTCGCTAGGTGTTAAGCTAACCAAATATGTGTGAATGCTTGTATCGTGCTAAGCTAACCAAATATATGAGGCTGGTTGCTAGGTGCTAAGCTAACCAAATATATAGGACTGGTCACTAGATGATAAGCTAACCAAACATGTGGGAATGCTTGTTACGTGCTAAGCTAACCAAACATGTGGGAATGCTTGTCATATGCAAAGCTCACCAAACATCTGGGACTGGTCGCTATGTGCTAATCTAACCAAACATGTGGGAATGCTTGTCACGTGCTAATCTAACCAAACATGTGAGGCTGGTTGCTAGGTGGGTAAGCTAACCAAACATGTTGGACTGACTGCTCACTAAGAGCTAAGCTAGTCAAACACGTGGAACTGGTCACTAGGTGCTAAGCTATCCAAATATGTGGGAATGCTTGTCAGTTTTAAGCTAAGCAAACATGGGGAACTGGTCGCTAGGTGCTAAGCTAACCAAATGTGTGGGAGTGCTTGTCACATGCTAAGCTAACTAAGTATGTGGGACTGGTCGCTAGGTGCTAAGCTAACCAAACTTGTTGGATTGACTGCTAAATAAATGCGAAGCTAGTCAAATGCGTGGAACTGGTTGCTATGTGCTAAGTTAAACAAAGATGTGGGACTGGTTGCTAGGTGTTAAGCTAACTAAACATGTGGGACTGGTTGCTACGTGCAAGTTAAACAAAAATGTAGGACTGGTCGCTAGGTGATAAGTTAACCAAACATATAGGAATGCTTGTTACATGCTCACCAAACGTGTGAGAATGCTTGTTTTGCGCTAAGCTAACCAAACATATGAGGCTGGTCGTTAGGTGCTAAGCTGACCAAACATGTGGGGCTGGTTGTTGGGTGCTAAGCTAACCAAATGAATTGGACTGGTCGCTAGGTGCTATGCTATCCCAACATGTGGAACTGGTCTCTAGGTGCGAAGCCAACCAAACATATGGGACTGGTCGTTATGTGCTAAGCTAAACAAATGTGTGAATGCTTGTTACATGCTAAGCTAACCAAACATGTGAGGCTGATTGCTAGGTGCTAAGATAACCAAAAGAATGTGACTAGTCATTCTATGTTAAGCTCACCAAACATGTTCGACTGACTGCTCACTAAGTGCTAAGCTAGCCTAACATGTTGAACTGGTCGCCTTGTGCTAAGCTAACCAAAAATGTGGAAATGGTCTCTGGTAGCGTAGCACATACCATTGGTGACAGAGCAGGGTCAATGGGTAAAGGGATGGAACCATGTTATCAGGTCCATTTATCGGTTCAGTTCACCTCTGAGTTTGGCGTCCTGGTCTTTGGCCAACAGGAACCTCCAGGCTTGCCTGACCAGAGCATTGTAGTCTGGATGTGCCGACATGTAGCGCTCGATCTGAGCACGAACCGTCATGAGCACCTTCAGATACAGCCCAGTTAAAACATGGCAGAAATCACACAAGTGTGTGTGTTTGTGTTTGTGTCTGTGTGTGTTTGTGTCACCTGGTAAAGTCTGCGGACATTTGGCTGCTCGTGTGCGTCCGTATCCAGCAGGAAGGACCTTAGCAGGGGTTGGGGGTACGACGCCAGCTGGGCCAGGATTCCTGTTACCAGCAGGTTTACAGCGATGGAGTTTTCTAGAAGATTCTCCAGCCGAGACAGAAGGACGCTGATGAATGGACCTGAAGGAACACTAGATGACTCAGGGTTGATCCATAAATATTTCCCAACAATTATGGAAAAAAATTGTCAGATAATGTATGATTCCTTTAAGAACCAGCAATCACAGTCAGATACTTTAACGCCCAGCCAAGCAAAGATACAGCAAATATTGTGATTGAAGAAGTTAAACACATTATCTCGTTTCCAGTTCTCAGTATGAAAATGCAGCCAAGAGCGTCAGAGGGAGATATTTTCACTTTTGTTTGGTTGGTTGGCTGGTTGGGTTTTGGTTGATTGGTTGGTTGGTTAGTTGGTTGGTTGGTGGGGTTTGCGTTGGTTGGTTTGTTTCGGTTGGGTTTGTTTGGTTGGTTGGTTGGTTGGTTGGTTGGTTGGTTGGTTGGTTGGTTGGTGGGGTTTGGGTTGGTTGGTTAGTTGGGTTTGCGTTGGTTGGTTTGTTTCGGTTGGGTTTGTTTGGTTGGTTGGTTGGTTGGTTGGTTGGTTGGTGGGGTTTGGGTTGGTTGGTTAGTTTCGTTTGGGTTGGTTAGTTAGTTGGGTTTGGGTTGGTTCGCTAGGTTGGTTAGTTAGTTGGGTTTGGGTTGGTTGGTGTTTTTGATTGATTAGTACTTTAAATTTACTAAATATGCTTTAAGTACAACATTTGGAAGGAATGTGAAACAACACAATACACAAAAACATACTAAAAAACACCATATGTAACAACAAAAATCAACAACATACAATGACAACAAAAATGCACAAATCAAGAACAAAAAAACTGGAAACGGCAAAATAAATATCAGATGTTTTTCATCTCTAACGTGGACGTGGTATGTTCCGTAGGGTAAAACACAAACCTGTGAAGGGAGCCTTGTGTCTTCCATCCTGATCTTTAATAAAGATGCTAGTCTCCTCCTCTGTCATCAACTCTTCTTCTTCCTCTTCAATAATCGATCCACAGCTGAAATCAAAGCCGGCGTTGTCGTCACCCTCCAGTTTCTGCCTCAGTACTCCAACACGTCTCCTGAAGGTAGCGATATCGCAAGTGACGTCATCGCATTCCGGCTCCGCACCTAAGGAAACCATTAACTGGTGGTACTGGGTTGTGAAACTGTCCTTGGTTTCAGGAAGACTCGGAGACTTTGACAACTCGTGGGTGACGACGGAAGATGTTTCCTCAAGGTTTTCCTTGCCCTGCGATTTGATTTCTTTATCTTTAATCTCATCACATTTGCAGACGATGTGATTGTTTGATCGTATTCCGTTGGTGACGATGTTGTCTGGAACGCTCATCGTGTCCTCGCTCCTCCTCCTCCTCAACATGATGCTGTTGACTGTGTTCGTAACCGTCCGCCCTACCACCGCCGCCGCCCGTTGGCTGCTCGAGACGCTTCGTTGCCGCTCTGCGTCCTTTTGCGCGACAAGGTCGTAGACCAGCACGTCGTCCTGGAACTCGGATTCCTCCACGTAGGAACCGTGCACCAGTTTAATGGCCGTGCGTTGCATTTCCTGAAGGTGTTTTGGCGGTGGCGGTGGCGGGGTTGCGCACATGTCTGCCTCCACGTTTACGTCTCCATTTGTCAATCCCGACGTTGACGGATCGTCGTCCATCAGGAAGTCTTCCCACTCCAGCTCCAAAGCCGAGCTGGCTCTTCCTGTTTGGATCGCGGTGTCGGTGGACGAAGGCGTCGGTGAGATGGTGACAAGAAGAGGCGCGCAGTCATCCTCCACCTCCTCTCCCCGAACATTCCATTCAAACGGCGATGGGTCAATGCCGTCGTATGGCGCCGACCACAGACGACACGCCCTGCGGACCAACACAAAGTAGTCAGAGGTGAGTCTTTTTTTGTAGCCCCCCGTCTAATTTTGTGCCGCCCCCAAAAGTGTAATTACACACGATGACTCGAAAAATAAACAAAAATAACAGAATAAATATGCAACATGACAATCAACATAAGAAAAATACACAAACAACCCCCAAAAAACACATAAAATAGGAAAATAACAAACAAAACAACTCCAAAAACATACAAAACCACAACAAAAAATCAAAAACTAGAGAAAAATATACAAAATGACAAAACTTTACAAGACACACAAAATGAGAGATTTAAAAAAATACACAAAATAAGAGGAAAAGCCAGAAATGCACAAAAATGACAAAAAAGGAAATGAAAAAAAACTGAAACAGAACTATACAAAACAACCAAAAAATGAGAAAAATGCATATAACATGTTTATGACTCAGAATGTGATTGGTTGTTGTTTAAACACAAAAAAAAGGATGATGTGAGGAACCTGTGAGCAGTAGAGATGTTTAGTTGTGCGTCCCAAAGGTAGTGAAGGTAGTTCACGTCCATCAGGAAATCACAACCACGGAAGTAGGCCACGGACGGACCTGAGGAGCACAAAGTGTGTGAGATGCTGCTCTGTGTGTGTGTGTGTGTGTGTGTGTGTGTGTGTGTGTGTGTGTGTGTGTGTGTGTGTGTGTGTGTGTGTGTGTGTGTGTGTGTGTGTGTGTGTGTGTGTGTGTGTGTGTGTGTGTGTGTGTGTGTGTGTGTGTGTGTGTGTGTGTGTGTGTGTGTGTGTGTGTGTGTGAGACCTGCTGCTTTGCTCCACTGGATGTGATCTGATGAGCTTTGGAGGCGTTTTGGGCACCAGGAAGGAAGGAGGAGGAGGAAGGAGGACGAAGAGTCAGATAAGCTCCGCCCCCTCCTGGTGAGGTGACTGAATGGGATCAGAAACCTGAGGAGCACACACACACACACTAGTGGGTATACTGAGTTCATTAGAGAGGTTACTAATGAGTTTACTGCCCCCCTGTGGCCAATGTAAGCCAGCAGCTGATTGGTCGGTTGGTTGGTACCTGAACACCAGCTGCAGCATCACGTCCTCACAGAACAGACCAATCAGAGTCCTGAACAGAGCCAGGGACACAGTTCCAAGCTGTGAGATACCGACAGACACAAACAGAATGATGACAAAACGCACAAAATCCTGATAAAAACCACACATATTGGTGATAAAATTACAGAAAACTACACAAAATCCCTCCAAAAACATACAACTACAGCAAAAACGCACATCATAACAACCAAAACACAAAACCACAACAAAATACACAAAATCCTGTTAAAAACAACACAAAACACAAAAGAACAAACAGAATGATGACAAAAACGCACAAAATCCTGTCAAAAACCACACAAATTGGCGACAAAAATACAGAAAACTATGCAAAACCACTCCAAAAACACACAAAATGACGAGAAAACTACAGAAAACCACAACAAAACACAAAATCCTGATAAAAATACACAAAACAACAACCAAAACACAAAACACACAAAATCTCAATAAAATCCACACAAAATGCTGATGAAAATACAGAAAACTACACAAAATCACCACAAAACGAGACAAACGCACAAAACCACGACAAAAAACACATCCACAACAAAAAGTACACAAAATTACACACAAACATAATGAAAGCACACAACAAAACTACACAAAATGAAAAAAAATTCATTAAAATGCAAAAAAAACTAAACTTAACATAATACACAAAAAAAAAAAAAACTTGTTGACAATAAAAACACTTTGCATTGATTGTCTGATCCCGAGGACGACGTGGTTGCTTCTCTGGTATGTAGCGTACCTGGAAGGGTGTGTTTATTCTGCTGACCAGCGTGTCCAGGATGTGCACAGTGTCGTGCGTGTGCAGGAGGATGAAGGAGAGGAAAGTGTGGAGGAGGGCGGGCTCAGAGACGGAGCGCAGGAACAGGTCCAGGTACGCCGTGGTCGTCATCACCTCCTCCACCGTTAGCTGAAACACGCAGAACACAGAGAGTGAACGACACCAGGAAACGATTCGCAAAAACATGGCCCTCTGGTGGTGATGTGATGCACTGCTGGTAAAGTATGAAGGAATCGGATCAATATTTAGTTTATTTACCTAGTTTATTAAGCTTTTAGAGTAAGTGTCTCAGTGAATCTGCTGCTGTTCAGTGCTCTGTGTTATGTATGATGCTGATAGCAGTAGTCATAACATAGCAGAGCCTCCTCAGGCAGAGACCTTGGTGAATGCTACGGTGGTATCTGGCCTGCTTAGGGCAGTCTGACCAGAACTGACCAGAAGAGAGTTCTGTAATTTCATATTGTATATGAAAAGCCCCCAACTATTGTGGCAGTTTTGAGGAATGAGACAGCGTTCAGCTTTAAGGTTGCTGGTCAGATGCTGACTCAGGGTTTATTATGTTATAGGGTTTTAGGGAAACAGACCGATCTGGGATTAGAAGGTAAACAAGCTTTCAGCGTGTGTGCCTCAGTGAATGTGCTGCTGGTCAGTGCTTTTACTGTTATGTATGTTGCTGATAGCGGTAGTCAAAACCTTGGTGAGTGCTATAAATAGCTAGGTTTCCATTACAGATTTTTGCGAAAAAAAAAGCAGTACATCTAAATGTTGACAAAGTATAATTGCGTTTTGGACGTGTGAAATTCCTCCACAAACTTTTTTGCAATATGAGGGTTTTTTTTTAGAAATTCAGGATTTTCCATTACCAGTTTTAATGATTTAGATTCTAAGCATGTCCAAGGGTAATGGAAACCCAGCTAGTGTAGGATCTGGCCTGCTTAGGGCAGTCTAACCAGAACTGTCCAAGAGATAGTTCTGTGATTACACATCACTGTCCGTATCGCGAGTAGATCTGTTTCTGTGCTTTTGTGTGTTTTACATAAAACCAGTACCTTGTGTAGAGCCGGGGCCAGAACCGGAACCAGGAACCCGTTGTAGATGTAGCTCAGCAGCTGACAGCGAATGGAAGGATGTGCGACCTGAAACGGAGAAACGTTTCTTTAGGGTTTGAACCCAACAGTTACAGCATGTGAAGGCGTTAGCTTAGCGCTACCTTGACGACAGCACTGCAGAAGTCTAACGAGTGCAGGAAGTGGACCAGAGCGGGGACCTGTGGACCAGAAGCAGTGAGTAACTCAATAGGTTTCTTTGGATAGGTGGAATGGAAATATGTGACTAGCATGGCCTGATGTGTCAATAATATTCTGTAATTTCCAAAAGTCCCTTTAACAACTGAGAGGATCTGTTGCCATGGTGATAATGGTGTTTTAACTGGTTGACCTGGTGCCAGTCGGCTTGGTCCAGGCAGTGCCAGTCTTCACTGTAAACCTGGAGCCTGGCCGGAAGAGATGAGTACAGCCCAGACAGACCCGTGGCCAGCACCTACACACACACACACACACGCGCACACACACACACACACACACACACACACACACACACACACACACACACACACACACACACACACACACACACACACACACACAGGTTCGCATTGCATTCCTTTAGTCCTTTTTCAACATGTTGGTTTGTATTTTTCTCGTTTTTCTTCTGTGTGCTGTTTTTTTGTGTATTTGTTTAGGAGTATGTGTTAATGTGAATGAACACTGACAAATTTGGTTTGAATTATTATTTTTTCCACACATAGCCCTAATCTTAACTAGCCTAGTTTAAATTAGCCTAGCATGGTCCTGACTGGACGAGCTTGGCTGAGACTAACCTAAACTAGCCTAGCCTAACCTAATATGCCTTTGTGTACAACCTTCTACTTCTATCCAAAAACTAGTCTCGCCTAAACGAACCTAGTTTAGCCCCGCCTCAACTTGCCTAAAACCCTAACCCTATTAAAGATAGATTAACCTAGCCTAAACTAGCCTTCAATAAAAACTAACTGAGCCACACTACCTACTTATAGGTTTAGCCAATCTCGGAGCCGAAGTGTACATGATTTAGCTAAAGCTAACCAAATCAACCTAGCTTAAAGAAAAAATTAGCACACACTCGCCTAGCATACCATTTTTGTTTGACTAACAGTTGCCTAAACTAGCCAAACCCCCAGAACAAGTCTTGTCTTAACCAGGCTATATACAGCATTACCTAAACTAGCCTGGATTGACTAGCCTAGCATACAATTTATGTTTGATCAACAATTACCTAAACTAGCCTTCAATAAAACTAAACTGAGGTACACTACCTAACTTGGTTTAGCCAATTTCAGAAACGCCTAGGTAAACATGATCTTGCTAAAGTTAACCAAATAAGCCTAGGTTTATTTTATTTTTTTAAGAAATTAGCACACTAGACTAGCATGCAATTTTTGTTTGACTAACAGTTACCAAAACTAGCCTAACCTCACCCACAGAACAAGTCTTGTCTTAACCAGGCTATAAACAGCATTACCTAAACTAGCCTAGCTTGACTAGCTTAAACTAGCATAGCCACTTCATAAACAGCGTAATTTGTGGAAATTATTTTTCGTCCAGTGGCTAGTTTGAGGCAGAAAGTGATGTTAAATGAGCCAAGTGCAGTTACAAGTCCTTTAAGTCGACCAAAATAATTTTAAAATAAACGTAAAACTAAATAAACTTTGATGAGACGACTAAAACTAAAACTCAGACTAAATTTGAATGTCTGAGCCTGAGGTTCAGTCTGTGTTAATCTGTCAGTGCTTCACTAATCTGCTGCACACTTAAAGAAGGAGGCCGCGTTGCGTCACATGACTCTAATCTGACCCCGTGTGAGCGTGTGTGTGTGTTCACCCACTGGACAGAAGTAGGTGTTGTCAGTGATGTGTTGAGCAACTCGTGATTCTTTCGCTGACAGGGACATGATGAGCAGGAGAGCGTCCCTAGCCTGTTGACCAACTGAACCCTGTCTGAGACACACACACACGTGAGCAGACAACTGTAAAACATTTATATTGTAAAAATGTCATCAACAACATTCATGTCAGCATTATATTTGTCATTTTGTGTGTTTTTGTTCATTTTTGTTTTGTGTATTTTTCTGTTTTTGTGCGTTTTTGTTGTTTTGTGTTTTTTTTAATCCGTTTCTGTGCGTTTTTTTAAGTGATTTTGGGTATTTTTGTTATTTAGGTTCACTTGTGTTTTTCTCTCATTGTATATATTTTTTTACTTTTAATTTCATGTTTATTAATTTCATTAATTTTATCCATCTTTTAATTGAATTATTATATTAATTTGGTCAATTCTTTCAATTTATGTAATTAAAAATGTTTCCAAAAATTATTTTATCATTATTCTAAAACAATTATTTCTACCATGTTCATTAATTTTCGTGTGTGTGTGTACCTGTGTGTGTATGGGATGAGCAGGGAGAACAACAGGAAGTTGGCCGCGCCCTGGTCCTCACTAGTGTGGAAGAACAGTTCTAGTACCGACGGGTCCCTGACCAGAGCCGCACAGAGCTGGTTCAACAGCAGCACAAGCTCCGCCTCCACTGCACCGCCACTCTCTGATTGGAGAGAAGAAAGTTACAGTAAGTAAGAGGGAAGTATCATAACGTTCCTTCCAACAGGTGTGGAAATGCCGTTTTAGGTTGTTTTTGTGAAATAAAATTAATTCTTTTAAAACATAAACTAAACAAAAAATAATACTAAAATTCAGGAGGAAAATGGATGAATTACATTTTTTAAACTCTAAAAACCCAAATTACTTCCTCCTGCAGTTAGACATTAGAATGTCTTGTCTTAACCAGGCTGTATACAGTGCTACCTAAACTAGCCTAGCTTGACTAGTCTAAACTAGCTTCACTTGACTAGTCTAGAATACAATTTTTGTTCAGCTAACAATTGCCTAAACTAGCCAAACCTTACCCCCAGAACAAGTCTTGTCTTAACCAGGCTATATACTGCATTACCTAAACTAGCTTAGCTTGACAAGCCTAAACCAGCTTAGCATACTTTTTTTTTCGACAATTACCTAAACTAGCCAAACCTCACCCCAGAACCAGTCATATCTTAACGAGGCTATATACATCACTACCTAAACTAGCCTAGCTTGATTAGCCTAAATTAGCCTAGCATACAATTTTTGTTTGACTAAGAATTACTTAAACTAGCTACACCTCACCCCCAAAACAAGTCTTGCCTTAACCAGGCTATTTACAGCGCTACCTAAACTAGCCTAGCTTGATGAGCTTGCTGAAGCTAACCAAAATAACCTCGCTTAAAAGTTGTTTTTTTTTAAAAGAAATTTGCCTAAACTAGCCTACCATAAATGTTTTTGTTTGAATAACAATTACCTAAACTGGCCAAACGTTACCCCCAGAACAAGTCTTGCCTTAACCAGGCTGTATATCACTACAAAAACAAATTTCACAGTAAAAGCACAGGAAGCCAGTGCTTATGTAGCTAACGTTATTTTCTCTAAACATCATGGTAAAATGTTGCCCCCTGCAGTCAAAGACTGGAGGCTCACCGGAGGCGGGGCCAGCGCAGGACGCCAGCAGCATCATGAGCGGCTTCAGGACGGGTTTGTGGTGCAGCAGCGGCTGTCGGGCCTGAGACAGAAGGTTCTGGTACATCCGGAGCTGCTCCAGCTTCATGTCCTCCGTGAACTGCCGACGCAAACTCCACAGGAAGAGACGCTCCATCACACCCTCCAACACCACCAGCTCCAGGATGGGACCCATGGCGCCGCCTGGCCAATGCAAGAAGAAGAAGGAGAACAACGAAAGAGACGACAGATGAAGAAGAACAAGAATAAGAAGAAGGGGAACAATGAAAAGACTACAGCTGGAGAAGAATGAAAACAATGAAAAGACTACAGATGAAGAACAATGAATAAACTGCCGATGGACAACAAGAAGAAGATGGAGAAAAATGAAGACTACAGATGGAAAAGGAGGAAAATAACAAGAAGTAGAAGAACAAATACAACAAGAGCAAAATGGACAGACAACATGGAGAAGAAAAGCAAGAAGAACGAGAACAAAAAACTAGAAGAAACTAGAAACGAGAAGTCGAAGAAAGAATACAAGAAAAGAATGGACAAGGAGAATAAAACTACAAATGGACAACAATGAGAAAAAGGAGAAGAACACAAGAACAAAGAAAAGACTCCTGATGCACAACAAGGAGAAGAAAAATAATGAATGAAAGCAACAAGAACAACATGCATGTTTCACACCTTGCCCCGCCTCCTCCTCCATCAGCAGGAACAGCATGTGTTCTACATAGTTCTGGACGGCGCTAGCTTCATCAGCCGGGATTGGACCAGCACCGCCGTGACTAGAGAAGAAGCTCAGCGCTCCACTACGACTCGTCTCGTGTTTCTCCAGGATCTTCACCACCTACGTACAGAGTCAGCGTTGGTCTGATGAGCTTCAGTGTTTGTAATATTTAAAGTGTAGTGACGTTCTTTTTACGACATTAACTTTATCAGTGATTTCTGTTTGTCATGCTCTGCTGAGCTACTGACTTAGCATGAGCTATCACAAGATTTTTAACCTTGTTTTAACTTATCTCTCATTATCTTATTCTAAATAATGTCATCTTACTTTATCCTATCTTATGTTATCCTATCTTACATTATCTTAGGTTATTTTACTGTATTTCACGTTATTTTACGGCACTTTTACATTTTTCTTGCGTTTCTTTATATAATCTTGTCTCTTTACGTTATCTCATTCTATCTCGTTAGCTTATTTTACGTTATCTTGTGTCACTTTCCATTATCTTGCATTTCTTTATCTCACATTATCTTATTTTACATTATCTTGCGTCAATTTAGTTTATCTTACTGTAGCTCACGTTATCTTATTTTACGTTGCTTTACATTATCTTTTGCATCTTTACATTATCTCACTATGTCTCACGTTATCTTATTTTACGTTACTTTACGACACTTTACATTATCTTGCGTCTCTTTACGTTGTCACTGCATCTCACGTTATCTTATTTTACATTATCTTGCGTCACTTTACGTTATCTTACTGTCTCACATTGTTTTAATTACCTTATCTTGCTTTGCTTTACGGTATCTTACTGAATTTCACATTGTTTTATTTTACGTTATCTGAAGTAAATTTTATCTTACGATATCTTACTGTATCTTACATTATCTTATTTTGCGTCACTTTGACTTTACATTATCTTACTGCGTCTCACGTTATTCTACATTACCTTCTCTTCTGTTGCATTATCTTAACTTAACTTATGTTATCTTACTGTATGCTATCTCATCTAATTTTTTTATTGAATGTGAGAGAAAAATATTCTTTGAATTTACTCACAGTTTAAAAATAGGGGTCAGACACACACACACATCTGGGTCAGTTTCTCACACACACACACACACACGTGGGTCGGACATTGTGTGTAATGGGGACAGTCTTTGTGTGTTTTGTCTTTGGTGAAAGAAGACCAAAGCACAGTAGACCTTCTGCTCCCTGATTGGCTGAGAGGAGGTCAGCTGATCACCTGAGCCCAGTGGTTCTTGAAGACGATCATGCAGGTCTCCGGGTCGACTCCGCTCAGCGTCAGGGACTTCCCGCGGCCCCCGACCACCACGGTGGCCATCATGGTGTCCAATGAGAGTAGTCTAGCATCACTAGATGCTTTTGTCCAGGATTAGGCTCCGCCCACAAGCTAAGAGAGGGATTGAAGTTTAAATACGTAGAATATTATTAAAAATATATATTATTAGTTGATTATTTCAAGAAGGTTTCTTTGTTTTTCAAGATATTTTTGTTCCGTTTAGCGATTCATGTTACATGAAAACTTTCATTTAGACTATTTTATAATCTATCACTTTGTTATTATGAAATATTTTACACTTTATTATTAACTTAATGTTTATTTAAGTTTAATGTCACCTGCAAATGAATTTGACAGCTTATATAATTATACTGTTGAATTAATTAATATTAATTGTAATTTCTTTTTAGTTAATAACATTTTATTAGGTCATATAACCACAACAAAAATACGCAAACACACAAAATGACAAAAACATCAACGCAAATGCAACAAAACACACAATCCCCATAAAAACCACACAAATTGAGGACAAAAATACAGAAAAGTACACAAAACCACATCAAAAACACACAACCACAACAAAAATACAGCAAAAACACACAAAATGATGACAAAAATAGACAAGACAACAATAAAAACACAACCAAAGCACAGACAACAAAACACACAAAATCATCCTAAAAAAACACAATGAGGACAAAATACAGAAAACCACTACAACAAACCACAACAAAAACTACACAAAAATACAGGAAATTTGCACAAAATAACAAAACACAAACAAAACCATAACAAAACTACACAAACACAAAAAATGATGAGACAGACGTATCAGAAACACACAAAACCACAGTAAAACACACAAAATGAGGACAAAAATACAGAAAACTACAGAAAACCACTACAGAAAGACACTACAACAAAAATACAACAAACCACAACAAATATGACACAAAAACAGACAAAATGATGACAAAAATACAATGAACCACAACGGAAATACACAAAACTACACAAAATGACAAATTACACACAAACATCATGAAAGCACACAAATAGAGAACAAACATACACAAAACCACAACAAAACTACTCAAAATCCCCATAAAAACACAGCACAACAATAACCACACAAAAACAGCAAAATGATAAAAATACACAACACAACAAAAACTATTGAATTAATGTATATATTATGTATAATCTGTTTATTATGCTTGTGTGTTGTAAATATTTTTTGTATATATATTAATTTAATGCATTAAAAAAAAATTCTTTTAAATAGTAAGTTTTATTGAATTACTCTTAGTACATTCTTTAAAACTATGTTCACAATAAATTTAATCGTTTTTATTCTGTCTTAATAATGTTTTAACTTTTTGTGAAATGTTTAAACTTTATTTCTGTTGAAACATAATTAATTTATTCTTGTTTTCTTCCCAGGTCATTACGGTCCTCTACTTTAAATAAACTTTAAATAAAAACGTGTCTGTGAGAGGAGGAAATGAGGCGTCGTGTAAACAGGAGTCGTACCAGAGGGCGTTCCAGGACGTTCCATGGATTCCTGCTCAGGTTTCTGCTGTGGACCCACGGGTCTGTCTCTGGTGGTCCTGGAACTGGAATAACAATAACCACACGTCAGTTAAGCTTTATTCAAACACGCCTGACTAAAAAACCTAAATAAAAGATAACGAGACGTCATATAAAGAAAAACATGACACTGTCAAAGTTCAGACAGCCAGACATAGCAGCTAGCTTAGCCGCTAGCTAGCTAGCATAGCTGTTGCTAACGTAGCTGCAGAGAGTCACTGGTTGGAAACATGGGGTTTGCGACCCTTCAATAGAAGCTGGGACCAGGATTTGGATCCCAGCTGGTGTTCTGGTTTAAATAGAAACCGTTTTAAATGGTGACCACCTTGGTTGGAATAAAGAGACGTTCAGGAAACATTCACAACGTTTTCAATTACGGTTACAGTGAGCGCCAATTACAATAATTTTTTTATCCTCAGTCAATTACAATTACGTTAACAGTTACTAAAGTTCAATTACAATTAATCACAAATACTGAAATAAATAACCTAATAAAAGTTAACCTTTCTGTTGTGTTAGCTTTATGTTAGCATCTCTTATGCTAACAGGTCCTAAATTAGCTGTAAAATGCACTAAAAACAAATGTCTATCATCTCATTTATTTCCTATCCATTGGTTACCTTGTTATTCATCCTAATCAATGAAAATATAGGTTTTAATATTTATGGTCTGAGCCTTTGTCAGTATACCCCTAGATTTTTATTTTTTTTTAAATGGTTAAATGTGGGAAAACTTGACACTAAACATATTTTAATAATTGTTAACAACACATGTATAGAACTGTACATAGAACTGTAACATGGTTCCCCAGTTCTGCGTTACATTATAATTGACACATTTTTATAGAATTTTCATGGCAATTACAAAGTAAATCATCTGAGCTCAACTACAATTTCATTATGATTACGGCAGGAGCAGACTTTTTAAATTACAATTACAATTCAAATTAGGCCATAATTGGAATTGACTATCAATTACGCAATTACAATTAGAATTGAGCCCAATTATGTTGAGAACCCGAGAAAACCAGGTAGTTTGTCTCTCAACCCCCAGCGTTCTCTGCTGATGTTTTACACAAAAAACCATCCCACTGGTTTTTCGGGCCCAACGTGGATACACACACACACACACACACACACACACACACACACACTAGTCTGTGCCATCTGTGAGTCTAATCTCTGTTCGCTAGATGATGAAAACAGCTGGATTTCAGATTGTGGATTAGTGACTTTAACTCTAAATACCATCAGGAAGCCCAGCACTGTATCACACAAACACCAAACAACACAACACAATACACAACAATGTGTGTGTGTGTGAGAGTGTGAGTGTGTGTTAGGCTCCAGGCAGTAATGGGGGTACTTGAAAGAAAGAGTGAAAAATTAAAAAATGAAAGCATTAAAAATATGGGGTTTTATCATTTATATTTTTCGTTAAAAATGATAATCATACTAAATATTACCAGCAGCACACAAAACGACAACACACACACACTAAATGAGATAAAAACACACAAGATCGCTGCAAAATACGCAAAAATTAAAGAGACACATACAAAACGACAACAAAAAACACACGCAGAGATAGAAAAATTTAAATAATACAAACAAAACGCAAAAACAACATGAGAGAAAAATATAATGGAAAAAAAAAGGAACAGACAACAAGAAAATACACAAAAAAACACAAAATGCTGGTTGTAATTAATATAAATACTTCAAATACAAAGGTCAGTCTTAGTCCCACCTTAGGAGGAAGATAACCAGAAATGATAAAAACTATAGAATCTATTCAGAAGGCACTATCTTTCCACTTATTTACAAAATGTGGTTCTTTAAAATGTGTGTTATCTTATGATCTATAGGCAAAGGGAGGGACTTGATTCAAAAGTTAGAGAAAGGAGGAACTAGAGCCAAAATAGTAAGAAAACCACTGGTTTAGAAGTTACAGAAACACAAACGTCCTCAAAAAACCCTAAACTTTTACTGCAGTACCATATTATTATTAAACAATACCATACGATCTATGCTTTTTATTGTCTCTACGATGAAATGAGATGGAATTCTGTACGATAAGATCGGTAGCATATGCAAAATTTCGGCCAATGAAAATTTTTGGCCAAAAACCGAAAATGCACTTTTGGGCCATTTTTGGTTGAAAATTTTCGGTGGCTGTAATAATTTTCATTTTGGTTCATTTCTAATGAAATCATAGACAATAGTCAACTTGATTCATGGTATTATGCACATTTTTAACTATTTCAGGAAGTTTCTAGTCGATAACGTGTGTTTCAACGAGACGAGAGTCTTTCTATTATGTCTTTTTTTAATATTATGTATGAAGTATTTCTCTGATTATGTCTCTTATTATTTTACTGGATGTTAGAAGAGTCTGTCTGCGCTCAGAGGACGAAAAACACACAAAACTTAATCTGAGGAGAGCCACGTTTAATCCCAATCCAGCTCTGAGTGAGTCAGTCATGCCATCACACAAACCAGGGATTAAACACACACACACACACACACACACACACACACACACACACACACACAGACCTGAAGTATACATCTGACCTGATTTCTCTGTTATTCAGCAGACAGAGGTTCAATCAAATTAATTGTGTGTGTGTGTGTGTGTGTGTGTGTGTGTGTGTGTGTGTGTGTGTGTGTGTGTGTGTGTGTGTGTGTGTGTGTGTGTGTGTGTGTGTGTGTGTGTGTGTGTGTGTGTGTGTGTACAGTAATCGGTACATGTCACATTATATTAAATTGTAAAGAACAAAAGTCACATGTAAATGATTAATTACTCTAAAGATCCACATTATTTAATTGAAAGGGCTTCAAATCATCAAAAAATTATTATTTATAATAATAATAATAGTAATTCATTTTATTTAAAAGCACCTTTCAGGCCACCCAAGAACCCTTACAATAAGAACAGTGCAACACATTATAAAACAGAATAATACAAAAAAGAAAAACAATAATAAATATTTCTAATGATACAATACATACTGTATATATAGTATAATAATTATTATATGCAATTAGTAATCTTCCTGGTTTTGTATTATGGCGTATGTTATTTATTATAGGGTTATTGTAGCGTTATATTCAAATTAAAAATTGAAAATATCTATTTAAAAAAAAAACTCTAATTAAAAAACTGTTGGAGAAATACTTTTTTTTAATTAATAAATTTTCCAATTTTTGCACTTATTGAAAAGCAAGTTTAAAAATAACTTGTTACGCAAATACGTTTCCCGTGTGCGTGTGTGTGTGTGTGTGTTTAGTAAATCAGTTACACTCAGTTCCCGCGCACACGCACGCCTCTTACCTTTGTGATGTGTGTTAAAGTCCTTTGTTTGTTCCTAAAGTGTTAAAATCAGTCCTTAAAGCTCCGTCAAAGTCACCAAACGTCTCTAAATCCGCAGCGTTTTGCGCTTTATCGCCTCATTTGGTTGTTTCACAGCGAGGGGCTTTAAGATGTTCTGCTGTCAATCATCCTGCTGGTCGCTAGGTGACCCTCCTAGCCCCACCCACTGAGCCGCTAGACCACGCCTCCAAAAGAAAGCAGCGGGAGATGACGGCGGCCATGTTTTTTTTTAATTTTTTTTTTTTTTAAAACCTGTTAACAGTTTTAACGATACTACATTTAACTTGTTTTTTGTGAATGTTTGGTAAAACTAAAGGACAAGATGTATGGTTTAATATATTAATAAATGTGTTTTGTGCCACATTTATTATCTAATCACCATCTAAATACATTTGTTATCAATGAATATTTAGATTTTTATGACGTGTATTAGGGCCACATTACAATAAAAAATAAAATCTGGGCACTACAAGATTAAAAGTTGTAATATTTTGAGAATAATGTTGTAATATTATGAGAGTAAAGTTGTAATTTTATAAGAATAAAGTCATAGTTTAATAAAATTGTAATTTTATGAGATTATTTTTTGAGATTGAAGTCGTTATATTTCAAGATTAAAGTCGTAATTTTTCGAGGGTTGAATCAGAATTTTCTGAGAATAAAATCGTAATATTTTGAGATTAAAGTCATGTTATTTCAAGATTAAAGTCATAATATTAAGAGAATAAAGTTGTATTTTCATGAGAATAAAGTAGTATCTTAATAAAATCGTAATTTAATTAGATTAAAGTCGTAATATTTCAACATTAAAGTTGTAATATTTCGAGAATAAAGTCAATGGTATGAGTAAATTTGTATCTTAATAAAATCATAATTCAATTATAGTAAAGTCGTAATATTTCAACATTCAAGTCGTAATATTTCCAGAATAAAGTCGCAATTTTAGGAGATTAAAGTCATAACATTTCAAGATTAAAGTCGGAATATTTCCTGATTAAAGTTGCAATTTTACGAGATTAAAGTCATAATTTTTAAAGATTTAAGTTGTAATATTTTAAGATTAGTCATAATATTTCCAGAACAAAGTTGTGATTTTTTGAGAATAAAGTCGTATCTTAATAAAATCGTAATTTTATGAGATTAAAGTCATAATATTTCAAGGATGAAGTTGCAATATTTCGAGAATAAAGTCATAATTTTACGAGAGTAAAGTTATATCTTAATAAAATCGTAATTTTATGAGAATAAAGTTGTATCTTACTGAAATCGGAATTTTATGAGGGCAAAATTGTAATATTTCAAGATAGAAGTGATAATATTTCGAGAATCAAGTTGTAATATGAGAATCAAGTTGTATTTTAATAAAAGCGTAATTTTATGAGATTAAAGTTGTAATAGTTCCAGATTAAAGTAATAATATTTCAAGAACAAAGTTGTAATTTTATGCGAGTAAAGTTGTATCTTAATAAAATCGTAATTTTATGAGATGTATTTCAATAATATATTGCATCATTTTGAGAACAAAGTTGAATTTTTTTTTAGAATAAAAATGTAATTTTATGAGAATAGTCATAATATTTCAAGATTGAAGTTGTAATATTTTGAGATTAAATACATATTATTTCCAGGATAAATGAGAATAAACTTGTATCTTAATAAATTCGTAATTTTATGAGATTAAAGTCATAATAATATGTCAACACTGAATTTATAATATTTTGAGATAAAAGACGTCATTTTATAAGATAAAGTCGTATCTTAATTAAATCAAAATTTCAACAAAATGGCTCTTGTTTTGTTTGTTCGGTTTTTTGTTTTGTTTTTCGGGGGGTGAGACATTATTTTAACTTTATATTTATCAATGCAGTAAATATTTATCATCTTTAATCAGTGCTGAGTAAAATAATGCTGCCCTCTAGTGACAGAGTATTAGAACTGCAATCGATCTTTTTCTGGAACATTTAGAGTTGATGTAGTTGATCTTCACACACATACGCACAGCAAACGTGTTGTTGTTGTGTTGTTATATATTATTTAAGATTTTTTGAGCATTCTCTGAACAACTTTAGGTCATTTGTGTTCCTGTTTTTTTCTGTTTCTTTTGGAACATTAGTTCATTCCTACTTTTTAACGTTTAACATGTTTCTCACACTTTATGTGTAATAGTTTGTCTGTGGTTGTTTATTTCCCACTTGTTTTCAATTATTTCTAACATTTTGTGTCATTCGAAAGATATTTGTGTAATAAGTTGTGTGGATTTTTTTGTAGTTTAGGTTATTTAAACCATTTAATATAAAATTTAGCATTTCAATAGTTTTATATTTGTCATATTTCTTTAAATTTTTCACAGTTGTGTAAAATATAATATTTTAATGAATGTACAACATTTTTTTTACATATTGAGAAGTTTTGAGGACATTTATTATGTTTTTAGAACTTTATTTGTGTCAAATATAGTCCTTGTTTTTATGTAATGTGTAAGTTTTGAAAGGAAAGCGTTGAAATTGTTTAAAGGATTTTGTAACACATTGGGACACTAGAGCAGGTTTTACTTTTTATTTATTTATGTTGTTTATTGGTGATTTTTATTCATTTGTGGCACTCATTCAACATTTTGAGGTTATTGGCATTTATACAGATTTTAAGCTGTTTTGTATTTGTTTTATAGAATTTGACATATGTTATTTATTTTTTATTTATTTTTATTTATTTTTTTTTTGGGGGGGGGGGGGGGGGGGGGGTTTCGTTCCACACTTTTGCCATTTTATATATTATAGTTTTTTAGTACCTTGTGTTCCTTGAAATGCTTTTGTTTTTTTCTCCACATGTTTTTTTTTTTGTTCTTTGTGGTGTGAGAGTTTTAATTATATTTGTAGAACTTCATTCATGTAAAAACTTTGTTTGCACTTGTCTGTAAATTTTCAATGTTAAATGTTTTCAATAATTTATGTATTTGTTCAAAACCGGTTTCTCTTGGATATGACGCCTCTTGTTGTCCCACTGGATTATTAACCTGTTTAAATAAAGGTTATATGATAAAATCAAATAAATCTAAAGAGTTTTAAAGAACATTTTTTGTTTCACTTTGTGTGACATTTTTGCATCTTAATTTATTCTTTGTTTTTGTTGCCCCTTTAACTGTCACACCGTAGTCAAGTTACCCAGTTTTAAAATAGACCGATTTTATAAAATATACAATAAATATTCACACACTTTGCTCTTTCTATGGTATTATTAATGAAACAATATCTCACATATTTTTGGAATGTACTTACACACACACACACACACACACACACACACACACACACACATACACACACACACACACACACACACACACACAAATACTTTTTAATTCCAAAGTTGATTCCTCATTTAAATTGAGTATTCAACATGTACTGTTTTGGTTTGTTGATAAGTGAGAGATAAATCTCAGAATAAATATTTGTAATCAGCTTTCTCTTAATTCATATTCACTGTATAAAATTTGCAACGACCAAATATTATTGTTTTTAAGCTGTTTTAATATCTTATCTAAAAGGTAAAGCGACCAAAACAAATATATATTATCTATGCTTTATTCATCCTCGAGCCCTTTTTACTTTATAGTTATTTGTTGTTGCTTTGTTTGTTTGTTTTTTTTCTAATATATGTAACTGTCTTTTATCCTGAACATTTCTGTACTTTTCTGTATATATTTTGTCAATAAATTAAAATAATAAAAAAAACAGTTTAATAATGAGTTTTTATGAATTTGTGTAGTGTTTTATGTAACTTTCTGCGACATTTTTTCGGCCCTAATTTGTGTCAAAATGTGCTTTTGTTGTTTTTAAACATTGTGACCGCCCCACTCCCTCCCTCTGATGACGTCACAGGGCCGTAGGGGAGGAAAGTGCCGAAGACAAACCGGACGTGGTGGAGTTTTCCCGCAGACTCAGAAGCGACCGCTGTGCGGACGCCGTCCCGCACTGGTCTCTGCGGGGTTTGTTCGGCTCACTTTGCGGGGTTTGCAGCTCTCTCACGCGGCTGTGGCGCAGCTCGTTACTGGGACGGAACACTGCGGACGGGGACGGGACGCCATGGCCGAGGCTCGGCCTGAAGAAGAGGAGGAGAGGATGAGGGACAGCCGACGGCCCCGCAGCAGCTCCGGAGGTCAGACTAGTTCATTAATGAATTAATGAATTAATTAATAATAAATTCATTAACACCCGCTGGAAATCGTTCAGAACCGAGGCGGTCTCGTGGCAAACATACCAAAACACCGCAGTCCTGCACGTGCCCCACCTGTCATTAAAGTTAATTATTAGTTTTTAAAGGTTTAACTGCACCACAAACCCACACACTGGCGTTTAACCGAACTAAATTAAATTGCACAACGTTATCTTAGTTTTAGACTTTGTTTTGTCTTCAGAGATGTTCTAACTTTATTACAATTTTATTTCATTAAGGTAGAAGAGGTTTTTATTTTTTATTATTAATATTATTTTTACTGTCATGACTCAGCAGTATTATCTTCCCACCACCAGGGGGCGATCAACTCAGTCTGAGAATAGTTTTAGTTCGTAATAGTGTTTTCTTCTAGTTTTGGATCTTTTTCACGAGATAACATGATCACCAGTCAAACCGTTACACCAACTTGTTCACATTAAATTCGTCAAAAACCAATCACAAGATAAAAAAAAATTATTACTGATCGAATTGTAACACTTAGTCGCGCGAGGCTCAATATGTCCGAAAATAGTCACGAGATAACATGATCACCAATCAAACCATAACGCCAACTTGTACACATGTTAAGTTTGTCAAAAAACAGTCACAAGATGACATGATTACAAGTTGAACTGTAACACCTACTTGTGCGAATGCTTAATGTGTCAGAAAATAGTCACAAGATTAAAATAATCACATATCAAACCATAACACCAACACATGTTCAGTGTGTGAAGAAAAAAAGACCCGTAACAGTCAATAATCATAGTTTTAGTCCTAAACACTGTTTTCTTCAAGTTTTCGATTTTTTTCACTATTGTGTCGTAGATTCCAGTCGCAGTTTGTGAAAAAAACACAAGTTGTCGTACTTACGACTGTTACTCTTTCACCTTTATGTTTTTGTAGTTTTGTGTGTTTTTTAGATGATCCAGTCACTTTATTGTGTATCTTTGTGTTTCGGCTTCTTTTTGTGGTGGTTTTCACCCTCTCAAAGTGCACATTTTTGTATTTTCCTGTTTTTAAGTTTTGTTTTATTTTTTTACTGTTTTATGTTGGGTTTTTTTGTTGTTGTTTAGTTTTTTTTTTGTGCCTCTAGTGGATTTGTGTTTTGTTGCTATTTTGTCCTTTTTACATGTGTTTGTTGTCGTTTTCAGACTCTACACAGTTTGTTTTTTTCTTTTTTTTTTTTGCTTTTTTTAATGTGTTTTTAGTAGTTGTCTTTTGTTTTTTAATGGTTTGTTTTTGTTGATGTTTTCAGCCTCTTTGGGGTTTTAATGGTTTCTGTGTTGGTCCGTTTGAATTGTTGTTGTTTTTGTGTATTTCTGAGCACACAACTATCTCTCAAACAGTGTGAGGAATGTTTTCCGTGTTTGATCTAAAACCTTAGATCACGTGTCTCAACATGTGGGTCAAAGTTCATTCGTGTTGACACAAGGTTTCTGCCTCAGTCTGTGGAAATACTGAGCGTTTCAGGGGGAGTGTGTGATTACCCAGAATGCCCTGAGGCACAACCATTGGTTTGTTTTCATATCCGAGTGCTGTGATTGGCTGACGTTGTGTGTGTGTGTGTGTTCGTCATCAGTGTGTTTTTAAAACTTGAGATTTACAAACTGGAACCATAGCAACTACTGGTGTCAAAATATTGTCACTAGATAACATGAATACCAGTTAAACCGTTACACCAACTTTACACACGTTTTTGAAAAACCAGTCACAAGATGACAGGATCACCAGTCAAACCGTGACACCAACTTGTACACACTTGTTTGTCAAAAAACAGTCACTAGATAACATGATGACCAGTCAATACCTAACACCAACTTCTATACACTTTAAGTTTGTCATAAACCAGTCACAACATAACCTGATTACCAGTCAAACCCTAACACCAACTTTATACTTAAGTTTGTCAAAAAACAGTCACTAGATAACATGATTATCATAACCGTAACATTTACTGGTGCTGCCAGAATTTAGTCACAAGATGACATGATCACTAGTAGAAATGTTACATCATGCATTTCATGTGTCAGAATATAGTCACAAGATGACATGATCACCAGTCAAACCCTAACACCAACTTGTAAACACGTTAATTCTGTCAAAAAAAACAGCCTCAAGGTGACATGATGACCAGTCAATCCCTAACATCAAATTATATACCTTGTTTGTCAAAAACCAGTCACGAGATAACATGTTCACCAGTTGAACTGTAACATTGATAATTTTATGTTGGAAACCAGTCACAAGATAACCTGATTACCTGTCGAACCAGAACACCAACTGGTACGAGGGTTCAATCAATGTGTCCGATTTCAGTCATAAGATAACATGATCGCCAACCGAACCGTAACACCAACTTGTACTAGGAGTCAGAAACCAGTCCCAGGATAACATGATGACCAGTGGAAGCTTTACACCACCTGTTCAGACTCATTTTGCTGCGTGTGCATCATGGTCCAACATCTGGAAATGATTAAACTGACATCATCGCTGCTGCAGAGGTTTAGTGAGGACTTGAGTTGCTGGCTCTGCCAATCACAGAGAAGGGCAGTGAGCATGGGGGCGGGGCTATCAAGAGGAAAAAGGAAAAGTTTGAGTGTTTTTGACGAGGTAGAGAGAGAAGGAACAGCTCAGCACTGTTCAGCTCTTTTCTAATCAACAGAACGTCCAGGAGACGAACTCCATCTTCTTCTTTTTTTTTTATTTCTTAAAAATCCTCTGCGTCTAAACCAACAAGTGTCAGATTACAGTTTACTTTCAAAATAAAACTCTCACCTTTTTATTTTAGTTATATTTCTTTGTGTCAGCCAATGATCTTTTTTCGTCTTCCTGTTCCCGTTTCCAGAGCAACCCAACAGACGGAAGCCGGAGCATCGACTCAGGTGAGCGTCATTAGCATTATCACATTAGCATTAGCTTTGAGGTCTTGAGTGAGCTGCGGCTTTACTGCTGCTTATCAAAGCTGATGGTTAGCATTAGCGTTGGTTTTCAGTTAGCAGTAGAATTTAGTCTTGATTTTAGTTGTCAGAAGTACTGTTAGCATTAGCATTGGTTTACAGGTAGCAGTAGAATTTACGCTTGGCATTAGTCATCAGTCATGCTGTTAGCATTAGCGTTTTGTTTGTCAAGCTTAAGTTTCCTTAAAGCTGATTTAGAGCAGCATGTTTTCCGTTTTTGAATGAATGATGGTCAGCGTTAGATTCTATTTATCTTTCAGTGTATGAAAAGCCTTTCTTCATTCACTATGTTTAGTATGAATAAGCTCATTTAAAACTGGCTTAATGTCCTAGCTGTTAGCATTAGCATTAACCTGTATCACGCAGCAGCTTTAACTTCAATCAATGTTGAGCAGCAGCTTTGTTTTTCCTGCTATTTTTCAGCTGACTGTTAGCATTAGCATCAGCATCAGCAGCCTGTTTGCTGTTGAACAGACGCTACATTTCCACCCGCACTGACACATGCCTTTAGGTATTTGGGCTGTTGTCTGGTTGGCATGGCAACCAGCTGACGAAGTCACCGGGTTTAAAGTGTGTGTGTGTGTGTGTGTGTGTGTGTGTGTGTGTGTGTGTGTGTGTGTGTGTGTGTGTGTGTGTGTGTGTGTGTGTGTGTGTGTGTGTGTGTGTGTGTGTGTGTGTGTGTGTGTGTGTGTGTGTGTGTGTGTGTGTGTGTCTGACTTTGATTAGGAGGAGAAAAGCGCTGACGTGGAGTTTTTTAATGGTGTTTCTGTGTTTGTGTTCAGCCAGGGGCCGCTGTCGTCCATCAGAGCTGCTATCAAGAGGAGTGAGTGAAGAAAAGTTTATTACATAATTAAACTGTATTTATTGGTATATTTTCACTGTATTTGAAATGTTTTTTTAAGGTTTTTTTTTTTATTGAATATGCCTTTATTTCCATTATTTTTAATATTATTTTTTTTTTATTTATATGATCTTTTAATGATATTGTTAGAATCTCCATTATATTTTAGCATTTCCATTCCTTCTCCATCAGGTTTTAGGTGCAGGTTTAAACGTCTGTTAGCATTAGCATCAGTATTTACTTGCCGTGTCGTTAGCTTCCAACAGGTCGACGCCGCTGTCGGAGCCGAGCAGAGAACCAGAGCGGAGGTAAACAAACCTATAGTTTCTTCTTCTCTGCTCGTTGACGTCATTCCTGTTGTTTTTCTGAACAGACGTCCTCAGATCACCGTCGTGTCAGCGGAGCCGTTAGCTGCGACGTCCTGGTTTCCGGGTTCTGGAGGTTGTCCTCCTCCTCCTCCGCCCCCCGCTCAGGTCTGGGGTTCCTCCATTCCCCCATTCGTCCAGGTGAGATTATGATTGCTATGCTCTACATTTACTTTACCTGAAAATTATGTTTGTAGCCTTTGTTACTTCAACTTTACGCTACTTTACATTTAGTATATGTTATGTTTAGATTTATGTTGCGTTTAGTTTGTTATTTTGTTACATTTACTTTACATGACTTTTAGTCTATGTTATTAGGTTTTTGTTACATTTATTTTAGTTTGTTACGTTTAGTTTATGTTGCGTTTAGTTTAAGTTTCTTACATTTAGATTAGGTTAAATTTACGTTACGTAAATTTTACATTTTATTTATTTCATGTTACATTGTTATTTTGCGTTCTGTTGACATTACGTTACATTACATTTACTTTATATTGCATACATTTACATTATGTTTACTTATATTGATATATTTACTCTGCATTTATTTAAATTTAATGTCATGTTGCAGTTTATGTTCAGTCTACTTTACTTTCTGTCTCCTTTGCGTTACGTCTAATTTGTTACATTATGTGGCCCTGATGTTACGTTATTTGACGTTGACATTACGTTACGTTTACATGTTTATGTTTATATTATCTTTATATTGCGTTTAATTTCTTCTGAAGCAGCTTTTAGATCAAAACAGATCTGGATCAGAAGTGTCTGACTTTTAGTGATGTAACTAACATTTAAACCAGTTTAAATACTCACAGTATGTAAACTGTGTCGTCTGAACCAGCTTCAGTTTTCCAGTTTTCTGACGGTTTCCTGTTTCTCCTCCTCAGCCGCCTCCTTCCTATGACCAGGTGATCCGAGAGAAATCTCAGGAGCTCCGCCCCCCTCCAGCCCCATCGTCATCATCATCTCCATCGTCATCCTCCTCTCTCACTTCACGTCCGGTTTCTACGACAACCATCGCCACGCAGACGGACACGGAATCGTCCTTTGAATGCTCCGAGTCGCAGAGTGAGACCACGCCCACATTCAGAATTTATTTTCTCGTCACATTTTCTTTTAATTTCCTTTTTTGACAGGAAGAAATTTTTTTAATAGGTTTTTTTTCTGTAAATGTTTTTAAATTTTTAAGTGTTTTTTAAGTGTTAGTGACTTTTTCTTATTTGCTTTTTGGTGACGAGTTAGATTTATTTTTGTAGCTTTTTTTGTTGAAAAAAAATTTTGTAGAAAATGTTTTTGTAAAAATTGTAGAAAATTTAAAAGGTATAAATAAGTATTTCTTAAAAAGAAATGTTTTACCTTTTTCAGCTCAGCGGCCCTTGCGACCCCCCCGCCCGGCTCTGCCCCTCCCTCTGACATGGTCACATGACGACCTCGCCATCCCCAGTGAATCAGCACGCGACACTTTAGCCGGCCCGACGGCGCACCTCGGCACAACCGATCAGAGCTGCGACCTGCTCGGCTCACCTTTGACCTTTGACTCAGCGGCACAGACTGACCAATCAGAGTGTCCGAGACCACGCCCTCGCCCTCGCTCTGACCTCAGAGCTAAGCCAATCACCAGCGAGGTCAAAGTTCAGACTCTGGTGAAGCTGAGGGAGGACGGTTTTGCTACGTTAGCTGCGCGACGTGTCGTAGACGGAGCGGCCAGCAGAGGGTCGTACCTCCAGGAACTGCTGGACGCGTTTGGCTCAGACGACTGGGGCTTCCCCGATTACCACGGTGACGACAGGGAGCCTAGCCAATCAGAGAGCGAGGAGGACGACACTGCGGAGGAGATGAAGTCGTCTGAACCCCGGCCGCAACCTTGTCTCCAAAGGCAACCAGACAAACCACGCCCCCCCATCATCGCACCAAAACCGCAACATTTCTCATTTGGACGGACGATGTTGAGTGGTGAAATCTGTGAGGGGGGTGGAGCTTTGATGGCGGAGCCAATCAGTGCACGGGAAACTACTTCTTCTGAGGTTTGTTAATTCAGACTTGGATTTACTAATGATTAGCCCAATGTTTAGTGTAGCCTAGCATGTGGTGATGCTAGCTGAGCAGGGTCAAAGGTTGAAGGGGCGGGGCTTGTCATAAATGTTTTTATTTGCTGATAATTATCTTTCTTTTCTTTCCTCCAGCGTTCGTCTGACGGATGTTCTACAGATGGAACTTCAAAGGATTCTGAGCTCACCTCAGTCCCAGGTCCGGTCCGTGTCGCCCCCCCGAGGAGGAGAACCACAGAGAAACCGGCTGTGATGCCCAAACCTCAGACCAGGACCAGCGCCCCCGTCCCTGCTCCCAGACCCGTCCTCCACAAAGCGCTCTCGTCTCCCAGCGATGCTTCAACTACGCACAAAGCTCCGCCCAGACCGTCAGCAGCTCCCCGGACCATCACAGGGGGCGCCAACCAGGACTCCACAGACAAACCAACGGCTCCGACACCGCTACAGAGACACAGCATGGATGTTGGGGACGGAGCTATGACAGGAAGTGAAGAGCCAGAGAGTCGTCATGGTGAGATTGGTTTGTCTTTTGTGATGCGTTCAATGTCAGTTCTGTGTTCTGTGAGGCGTTCAGGGACACTGTTTCAAAAGTTGTCATTTTTAATGGTTTGACAAAAGATTTTGATTGTCGGTCATCATGATGCGTTCAAGGAACACTCAAGGAGTGTAATGACTGTTGTGTTTGATGAGGCATTCAGGAACACTCAGTCAATGGCTTTCGGGACAGATAAGCTTGATATTGGAGAATATTGAGGTGTTCAATGACATTTCTAGATTATTTGTTGTTGCTTTTTTCAAAAATATTTTATTGTGATGCGTTCAGGTACCAGTGTTTGATTTAATGCTTCATGTTTGTCGTGAGGCATTCATGGATGCTGGTTCAGTGGGATTTCTTGTTTTTTGCAGCTCAGAGTTCTTTTTTTCACATTTAGTTTTTGAATTGTTTGAAAGTTCAGTAACATTTCTAAAATGTGGGATGTTTTTTTTTCAGCAAGTTTTAATTGTGATGCGTTCAGGGAACAGTGCTTGATTACTGAGGCATTCTGGTGCTCCCACAGTCAGTGGGAATTTTGTGGAATTTTTTGCAACTTTGATTTGTTAGTTAAAATCATCTTTCAAGTTGTGTTCAAGGACAGTTCCAAGTGTCCGTCAACTGCCAACAATTTTTTTAAATTTGACTAAACATGACTTAAAAGTAAATGTCAACCAATAACTACATCACATTTTTATGAAGTGCTAAAAATCTGCTAAAATGCTTCTAAAGAAACAAACTAAACTAGCGTAGCTTCATGTGGCGTTCAGGGACACTCACGGTTCAGTGGTTGTTGTTTAATTTTGAGTCAAAACAGGAAAAATGTTCACATTCAAAGTTGTGATTGTTGGTCTTTAACGAGTTTTGATGATGCGTTCAGGAACCAGTGTTTGATTGAATGTATCATGAGGCATTCAAGGACGCTTGGTCAGTGGCATTTCTTGTTTTAGTAACTCAGAGAATTCTATAATAACTTTTTTTTTTTTTCTTTATTTACATTTAGTTTTTATTGGTTTGAAAGAGGTGTTCAGTGACTGTTCAAGGAGTCCATTATCTGTAATTTTTAGCACTTTGTTCACAACAATAAAGATGTTTTGTAAACTTTGAGTTTTTCTATTTTAACAAGCTTTAGTGATGCATTCAGGGAACCACGTTATACATATTATATGATGGTGTTTCATAAGGCGTTCAGGGCACTCAGTCACTGGGATAACTGGAGAATTTGCTCATTCCTTTGAGTGTTTTCAAGAGACATTCAATGGCAGTTCAGAGTGTTTGATGGTGAGTTCAATGACTCCAATGAAGGTTGAACAAAATAAACTTCGAGTTTCAAATGGTTTTCAGGAGGCGTTCAGGGACAGATGAGCGCTGCTTTTTTCCTGTATCAACCAGAATGAAAACTTAACAACCACACAATATTTTCCTGCTTTATTAGACTTTTATTTTGAAAGGATGTAATTCTCAAATTTTTTTTTTTTAAATAACCTTTTTTTAAATTATTATTGTCACAGTAAAAGTCGACCGTTGCCGTCCAGACGTCCCGAACAGTGAGATGTCCCTGAACGCACCAGACAGAGCCAGTGGTGAGAGTTGGATCAGATTACTCTCTGTGTGTGTGTGTGTGCGTGTGCGTGCGGCGATTGTGTGAGAGGAGAATAGATGCTCTGTGTGTGATGATGATATCCCTGAGCCTGTCTTTTCATTCAATTCATTCAGAATTAAATCATTTGAATGTAAATAATTCTGAATTAAATAATTTTGAATTAATTATTTTGAATTAATCTTTCAGAATGAATTATTCAGAATGTAAAAATTCAGAATTATTTGATATTAATTTTTTTTATTTTTTTTTATTTATTCAGTTTATTTCCGACATGGTCATTTTTATTTATTTATTTATTCAGTTTATTTCCGACATGGTTATTAATTATTCTGAATTAATCATTCTGAATTTATTATTCAGAATAAAAAAATCAGTATTATTTATTCAATATTAAATAACTCTGGATTAGATAATTTGGAATTCATTATTTGTAATTCAATAATTCAGAATTAATTATTCAGAATTAAAAAATTCAAAGAATTATTTATTCAATGTTAAATAACTCTGACTTAAATCATTTGGAATTCATCATTCTGAATTTAATAACTGAATTAATTATTCTTAATTAAATAATTCAAAATTAATTTGGAATTGAATAATTCAGAATCAAATAATTCAGAATTAATTATTTGGAATTAAATAGTCTCTGCTCCAGTCCAACACTTGCCTCAGGCGACCATCTTGGATTATGTCGTCACCAGCGCGTCACAGGAATTATTTCATTAGGAATTTAAATCCGAATAATCTAGTCAATTACTTTGGATTTAAGTTGAATTTAGAATGACCATTTTCATTCAGAATGAATATAAAGTCATTTTTAATCTTTTTAAAGAGGTTTCCACTTTTAACCTGAATTAAAGCCCTCGTGTTTCCTCCAGCTTTAAACCAACTTCCTGCTCGTCCTTCAGTCCCAGTTAAACCTCCGACTCCGGCCTCCAGGAGAAGTTCAGCTGGAAGCATCGACGGGACCAAGGAAAGCTGCTCTGATCGACCCCGACTTCAACGGTAAATATTAATCATCTGTGTTCAAATCATCTGAGCATGAAATAATGACGGGAGTCACATTATCTGACTTCCTGTTTACTGCTTTTAAACTTCCTGAAATGGTACCAAACATGCTGAATAAAGTTTTAAAAAAAAAAAGGTCAGTGCAGAAGTTGCTGATGGAACCAATGAAATGACAGAAAACGACACGGAAAATACAAAAAATGCATCAAATGGTACAAAATAACAACTGGAATGAACAAAAACATCCTTTAAGACACGTAACAGCCACAAAACTACAGCAGAAACCCCACGGAAATACAAAATTACACAAAAATATTTAATGCATACACCAAAAAGACATAAAACCTCAACCAAATAACACACAAAACCCCTTAAAAAGACACAAAATGGCACCATACGTTACAGCATTACGTCTAGAGCCACAAAACCAGAAGAAAGACCTTAAAACGAGTGCTGTTGTTGAGTATGGACTAGTTTTCTGTCTCATTCTGAGACTTTTTTTTTTCTAAGATCTTCAAACGTGAAGCACCTCCCACTCCGTCCTCCACCAGTCAAATCCGCCCCTGGCCGACCGCCTGCTCCCACTATCAGCTCGGCCAATCAAAGTCCTCCTTTGTCAAAACCTGGCCCCACCCGCTCTGTCCCAGCATCCAATCAGGCGTCACCAAGGCAGTCGCCGAGGACCCCCAGGATTGGTCCTCCGTTACCACCGCGACCCAAACCGGGACACCCCCTGTACGGGGGCTACATGGTACGAACCGCTGCTTTCATCCTTTGATCATTTGATCCTTTCATCCAGTTACTGTTGGTTTGTGTTTGTTTTTTGTGTTTTTAAACATGTTTTTTCCTGTTTCAGAAACAGGAAGTTCTCATTGTCTTGGACGACAGTAGCCCCGCCCCCTCAGGTGAAGACGACACCATTACATTAATCAACCAATCAGAGTCTCTCCTCGACGTCCAACCAGAACCCGCCCTCGATCGGGAGAGCCAATCAAAACCAACCCTGGAGGAGCTGAGCCAATCAGACCAACAGGTACTGACTCTGACTCCACCCCCTAGTGGACACATGATGAACAGCAGCTGATGTAATGATGATTCTCTTTACAGTCCATTCTTCCCATGGAGCAGAAACAGCCTCCAGAAGCTCCGCCCCTAAGGTCTGTCGCCGTGGAAACAGTTTGTTTCTTATTTGTTGTTGTTTTTTTCCCTGGCCCTAAAAAGATACAAAATGAACAGGAAAACTACACAAATTGACTCCAAAATACACACAAAACACAGAAAAAGATAGAAAATGAAACATAAAAGGACATGAAAAACACACAAAATGACAAGAAAACATAGAAGGACCTGAAAAGTACACAAATTAACTCTAAAACACACAAAAATCACTGAATAAGATGCAAAATGAGACAAAAAACACACAAAAAGATAAAACACCCCTGAGGTCTGTTGCCCTGGAAACACCGTTTGTTCTTCTTTGTTGGTGTTTTTTTGGCCTCCAGCTGTCCTCGGTGCGTAGCCGTGTTCGACTTTGAGGGGAAAGAGGAAGACGAGCTCACCTTCACCAACGGTGATGTCATCGCCCTCCTCGGGTTGGTCGACCGCGACTGGGGGCGGGGCTTAATCCACGGCCGAGAAGGTATTTTCCCGCTGAGCTTCACCGAGGTGGTGGAGCCCCTCCCTCCATCACAGGGTGAAACCACACAATTGACGTCTACGGGAAACACTGGTGAGTCACAAAAGGTTTGTTTATTTATTTCAAAAATATATAGATCTGAATATCACACATAGACAACCAGTGGTCCAGGGGCTGCATGTGGCCCGTGACCATAATTTTGTGAGGCCCCAAAACCAATACATAAGATTACAAGAAAACACACAAATTGACCCTTAGAATACACAGAAAAAGTTACAAAATAAAACAAAAAGCACATACAATGACACGAAAAGTACACAAATTTACTCCAAAATACAGAAGGAAAAAACCAAAATAAAGCAAGAAAACATATAAAAGGACACAAAAAACATACAAAATTACAAGAAAGTTACACAAATTGTGTCCAAAATACACAAAAACAGAGAAAAAGATACAAAGTGAAACAATAAACACATCAAAGGACTTGAAAAACACACAAAATAAGACAAACACTTCAAAAACATACATTACAAGTTACAGGAAGAAAATACACAAAATTACTTAAAAGAAACACAAAAAAATAGAAAATAATAAATAAATAATTGACAATAAGAACATACACAGCCTTCTCATATTATTTTTCTGATCAGTCATTTGACTTTTTTTTTTTTTTTTTTTTTTTTGCACATTTACAATAAATTTAGTATTTATAATCTATAAAGCAAGGAATCTCTGTGTCTGTCTTTGGCTCACACACACACACACACACACACGTGTGCACACAAGAGGCCAAATGCGCTTGTGTGGCACTACAGAAAGACACACACACCCCACACATATGGTATTTATAATAAAAATATACTAAATGAATAAAATAAAAAACCTTTAACAATATTTATACAAAACGTACACAAAACTACAACAGAAATACACAAAAATATAACACAAAATGACTTGTGTGGTGCTACAGAAACACACACAAAAGGTATTTATAATAATATACTAAATGAGTAAAATAAAACAAAAACCTAAACAATAATTATACAAAAATACACAAAATGATGTCAGAAATGCACCAAAAATACACATAATGACTATAAAAAACATACATGACAGAAAAATGTAATTAAACCAGGTAAATCTCACACCCACAAATAAACCGCTTTATAACACTACAGATTACAGAGTATGTACATTTCTTTGTACATCCAACCTTCAAACACATACTCATTTAGCCATAATTAACAACTCTATTTAAGCTCCTCCCACTATATGAATACATACTTCTGACAGGCACTGTACTAGTGATTATACATTTGTTTCATCTGTAGTTTTATTAATAGTTTTGTTTTAAATAATAATGATTAATATTTTCCCTTCAGTCTCTCTGACCAGTCAGACTCCAGTCTCTGAGGTGAGTGTATCCTGTGGTTTCACTGGTTTCAGTGTCTAAGTGTGTCTAACACAGCTCTTATTTTGAAGGAGTGGGCGGTGGCTGTGTTTGACTTCAATCCTCAGAGCGTAGAGGACGTGGGCTTCCAGCGGGGGTCTCTGATCCTGGTCACTGAGCACGTGGACCCCCAGTGGAGGAGGGGGAGGGTGGACGGTAGAGAAGGACTGTACCCCGCCTCCTTCACCGCCCCCTGCACAGGTCTACCAAAATAAAAGCTTTCAAACTCTAATCACTTTGGGTTTCAAAGTAAGACGTTCCCACGCTGGCAGGGAAACCAAAACGCTGGTTTCTAACTGGTTCTATACTGGTTTTTCATTCTTTTTCTGCTGGTTTCTAACTGGGTTCTGTACTGGTTTCTAACTGTAATTGGTTTCTGAACTGATTTTCTGGACTTCTTTTTTTACTGGTTTCTCACCAGTTTTTTTACTGGCTGATCATTTACGAGTTTCTTACTGGTTTTTTTCTGGTTTCTGTGATGATCTTTTACTGGTTTCTGAACTGGTTCTTCACTGGCTGGTCTTTTATTGGTTTTATACTGGTTTTTCATAGGAACTTTTACTGCTTTCTAACTGGTTCTGTACTGGTTTTTGGACTTATTTCCTTCATTTTTACTGTTTTTTTTCTCTGGTCTCCGTTCCAGCGCTGTCGGCCAAAGCTTGCTTCGACTTCAGGGCGGAGAGTGACGACGAGCTGACGCTGAAGGTTGGAGCAGAACTTTATATCTTTAAACGTATTTTACAACAAGCTCTATTTTGATCATTTCTCAAGTATTTGAACATATTTTACTGTGTATATTTTCAGTATTTAGTCTATGTTTTAGGCGTTTCTTATTTTCTTCGATGTATATCTTAGAGCATATTGATTTCTTTGTATATTGGTTTTGAATGTTTTATTGGATTTTTTTACTATTTTTTCTTAGTGTGTATTTTTAATTGTATTTTACTTGTGTTTGTTATTATTTAATATTTATAAATGTTTATTTGTGAGCGTATAATGTCTTAGGTTTATATTTTTGCTGCGTAGAATAATTTAGTGTGTATTTTTGGAATTGTTTGTATTACAGATTAACTCTCTGCCACCCTCTGCAGGTCGGTGACGTCATCACGGAGGTGAAACCTGTAGACGAGCAGTGGGTTCTGGGAGTTGTAGGCGGGAGGAGAGGAATCGTGCCTAAAAACTACATTTCCCTGCTCTGTTGAGACTGAGAATGACCGGTGTGAGCTGCTCACTGGTTAAACTGGTACCAACCGCTGGATGTTTCTGTCACATTAACTCACATTCAAATGTATTTTTATTTTACATCATTGTTAACTTCAACCTATTTTAATTATTCATCACGTCACCTGATGATTTATTTCAGAAATCTTAATTAGTTTTTAACACAAAATTAAATCAGAGTTTAAAGTGTTCAATTAATGTAAGAACACAGCGAGAAACATCCAAAAATCAAAGATCCAACGGTTAAAAAAATCACTTTTTAATCAACATTTCACTTGTCTACATTTCAAAATAAAAGCCTGTTAGTGTGACTTTTAACGATGGCTTTATGCACTGCTGACTTTAGACGTACGCTGGAAAGTGTTGTTTGTTTTTTAACTCTAATAACTTTAACAAATGATGAAATGTTTTATGCAAAAGTTGTTACAGATTAAAGACGTTTTTAGATGAAAAGACGCTGTGTTTGAAGTCACTTCCTGATGGTTCTCAGATAATCAGAAACATGGTTACCATGGTGACATTTGGTTTCCTATGAGTCAAACACTAACCAGTGCCTTTGTTCCACTGTTGGATAAAACAAATATATAAAATGACAAAAAAAACACACACACAATATACAAAAGTACACAAATTGACTCCAAGATACACAGAAAAAGATAAATAAAACAAAAAACACACTAAAGGACATAAAAAAACGACACAATTACAAGAAAAAAGAAAAATGACAAGAAAAGTACACAAATTGACTCTAAGATGCACAAAAAAAAACACAAAATGATGTGCAAAGCATACATCACAAATTACAGGAAGAAATATCACAAAATTAAAACATACAATGTGACGAAGAAAAACACAGCCTTTATTCTCATATTTTCTGGTGATTCACTTGTCTTGGTTTTTTGTTTTACATATTTATTTTAAATTTAGTAATTATAATCATTATATATTTTTTCATCTATAGTTTTACTTATTTTGTTTTTATTATATTTTTTATTATCAGTTTTGATTTAGGTTTTATTCATTATAGCAGCGTGATGTAGTAAAGCATGAAGCCGTCAAATGAAACATTATAGTTAGAATAAGTCGCTAAAGCAGTGTTTTTCAACCTTGGGGCGCCTGAAATGTCTGCTTTAAAAAAACAAAAACTTAACTGATTAAAATTGTTTTTACATTGTTTAAATAATTTACTTTTTCAAATTAACCATTGTACACAATAAATATCAATTGTTTTCTATACTTAAACTTTCTCAAATATAAATCTAGTGCAATTAAAACAGTAGAAAAATGTCCTAGCGTCAAAAACTAAACCTGGGGGGGAAAAATTTGCAATATCAAAATGGGGTTCACGACCTGAAAAAGGTCTGGAACCTTCACATTAAAGGTTCCGTACAAATGAAGAAAATCATTAGAATCTGTACAGTATTTAGTTGATTTTTCTAATTTTTTACACATTGATGTGCAAACACGTTAATATGATTGTTTTGAACGTCAAAATTGGGAGGAAAATCTTTGTCTTAAAAAAAAAAAGTACAATTGATGTGAGAAAAAAACCAACCTAAAGTAACAGTTTTTTTGTTTTGACCCATATGGAAGCACGAGAATATTTGTGTCACTGTGTTTAACGTTTTGTGGGCGTGGCTATAGTGGCGCTCAGTGATCGCACGATGGCGTTGTTGCATTGCTTTTATTTCAGTTGTATGAACCCCTGCAAACACACACACACACACGTTACATCACAAATCGTTCAATGCAAGGCAACTCCGCATTCCTCAAACATCGTCCAACGTTGGAAAAGTTTGGGGTTCGAATCCAGTTACGGGCTAGAACCACAAACCTTTAGGAAAGCCCACCTCTTCACATGGTATACACACACTTTTTAAGAAGTCGGTTTGTTTTTCTGAAATGAGGCATGATGTGATAATGAACAAACACACACACCACAGATCTCGCTTTGCGGAAACGTTTCTGCACGTCGGCTACTTTTTCACATGTCGATCGTGAACATTTAAGGTCAAATACTTTGGTCTCATCTTTGTTAAATGTTCTGCTACTTTTTGTTGGGGCTCAATTAATAAATGATCGTTCGTATCACAATGATTTGTTTAACGCGATGACTCGTATCGCGATGAATTGTCGTATCACAGCTGCTCTTTGTATCGCGACGACTCATTGTATCGCAAGGCTCATTGAACGCGACGACTAGTTGTATCGCGACGACTCGTTAAACGTCACATAAAACGCCCAAAGATGACTCAAATGTATCCGCAACTTCTGCGATTCCCTTGACCAATGAAAGCGTCAAAATTCCACCTCGGCGTTTCACAGATCAACGAATAACCGGTGTTGATAAAGTCAGCTAACTTTTAATCCGCGGGACACCAGCAGTGCTAACAGTAGCTAACCAAAGGCCTGTCTCGGTTTGGTGCAAAGCAAAAATAAGAATTGACTCCAGGGTTGAAACACACAAAACACCTTTCTTTATTTTAATTGGGAACGTTCCTTCATGTCGCGTTTGTGTCACGGCTACTTTTTCACGTCGATCGATTTCTTCAAAACGATTGCTTGTGACTCCTCGTACCGTGACGACTTGTATCGTGATGACTCATATTGTGATGTCTCGTTAAACACTTGGACGTATCCGCAACTTCTGCCATCCTCGAGACCAATGAAAACATCCCATTTTTACCTCAACGTTTCACAGATCAATGAATAACTGACGACGTTGATGAAGTCCAGTCCGCTGACCTTTGACCCACGGGGGCCATGGCAACGCTAACGGTAGCTAAAGAAATAGGCTCATCTCGGTTTGGCGTGAAGCCAAAATAAGAATTAAGACTCTGGGGTTGAGAGAAGGCGGAAGGCTGAAGCGATTCTCAACTGGTGGGTCAGGACTTTAAAGTGGGTCGTGGACCTGTACTGGGTGGGTTGCGGACAGCTGGTGAAAAACAAATAAATACCTAATGTCTCTCATGTTGGACTTGTCTTTTATTTTTGAAAGAAACTTTTCTTTTGACAGGCGTGCTGTGAAATACATGTTGCAAAGGAAAATATAGAGATTTAAAAAAAAAAAAAGATTAAATTGTTTTCAACAGCTATTTCAAAAAAAAGGGTTAAATTCTTAAAGAAAAAAAAAAAAACTTACATTAGTTTAGAGCATCAATTTTGGCCCGCTCGAGAAAGTAAAAACCATAGAAAAAAAACATGAAACATTTTGTAAATGAACTAATCCTGCTGTAAATGTATATCTCAGCCCCTGCGAATAAAGACAACTCAAATAAAATCCACAATATTTGCTCTGTTTTCCACTTCTTATATCACATGGCAGCAGTCATTTTTAATCTCAAATTGTTGAAAGAACTCTTAATTTTTCCAAAATCTGGCAAATTTTTATCAAATAATTCCTTAAAATTTCCCCAAATTCAGGGAAATTTAAGTTAAGATCTTTCAGTGACTCACATACTTGATCATTTATTTATCATTTATACGTGGAAGTACAAACCAGAGCACATTAATGTTGAATTTTCTCTTTTTCCCTCCTAAAATCTGTGGCCCACTTAAGGTCAAACTGGTTTGTATTTGGCCCCTGAACTAAAATGAGTTTGACACCCCTGTGTTTATCTCTGATCTGCAAAAAATAAATAAATTTATTGATCTGAAAAATGATTATTTTCTCAGGAAAAAAAAGATGTAAAAGGTTAAAATTAAAGCTTGGAAGTTTGTTTCTCTCGTGTGTAATATTTCCAGTTCTTTTTTAAACCATATGTTAAGGTTTCTTTTTTTTCCAGTTAATTTACTTTGATCTCCTGACATTTTTTGTCAGGAGATTAAAGTCAATTTCCTGAAAAAAAAAGTTGTCTGAATAAAAGAAACCTTAACATATTATAATTCTCTCTCCACTCGTCTGTTAACACGCTGTTTATTGACATTATTGGTAAAGTTTCTTTGCATCGCAGGTTGAACTCTCCAAACTCTGAGTCAGCAGCTTCAGTCTAAAGGTCAAGGCCATGGAAAGGTCAAAGGTTCTTTAAAGTGTCCTCACACACACACACACACACAGATGGACCGACATGAGAACATAGTTAAAGATCTTTTATGATCGTCCACGCCTTCAGAACCAAACGGTTTCCTTGATTCTGTCTTGACGCTTCGTGTCTACTTTCATTGGATTGAGTTTCTTTTTCTTTAAATGTGCTACGTTTTCCTACTTCACAAGTAACAGACATGTACAGACGGACAGACAGACATCAACTGACGGGATATTTACAGTATGTACAGGAGGAGTTTCACTCCTTTGTTTAATAAACAAAGAGAGAATGTATGGAACCTACAGGGTAAGGGTATGTCTCTAAAGCTGAGATAACTTGTTACGAGAAGCTGAAGACGGTGTGTACACTGTGGGTCTGGACCAAAAAGTGAGATATTTTTTAGTGACTGGGAAAAAAAAGCTCCTGTGCTTTTATTTTGAAGGAGATTCAATTATGTAGGCAATAACTTTTTTCTTTTCTTTGTAGTTTTCTTCAGGGTTTCTCAGTGTTCAACGAGTACGAAATTACTTTTTTGTTTTATCGGTTTTGAGATTCTGGATTAAACTGTTTCAAAAAAGGAATTTTCTCAACAAAAAAAGCTACAAAAACATTTCCCGCGGCTTCTTTATGACAAACTCTTGATTATGACATGCGTCATATAGAGCTGACCCATATTTTCATGGAATTGTTCGTAGAAATGAAAGGATTATTCTCAGTTTTAGTCACTTGTTTGTTTTTAACGGAGACCAGCGGCTACAAAAGCTAAATCGCCGTAGCAGAATTTGTGGCTAACACTTAAACGTTGGCCACAGTCTGAATTGTTGTCTAAGAAAATATCAAATGTTTTCTTATTTTAGTGGCAATTGGCAGAAAACGACTCACAATGAATGAGCTCTGGGCTTTCGTTGACCTCTCCAAATAAACTTTTTTTTTTTTTAGCTCTAGAAACTCAGTTTAGCTGAAGCTCAACAGAATCCATCTTGAATCCAATTTAAATACAAAAAGATAAAACTGAAACTACGACACAGTCTGCTGCTGCCATAAGGACAGTTTGGGGACATTTGGAGAAGTTAATCCACAGCAAGAATGGACACAGTGAGCAGATATCTCCTGGTTGGGGGTTTAACAGTGAGTAGAAGAACGGAGGAACCGAACCGGCAAAAGGAGATCAGAGTGAAGGCAGAGAAAGAGAAGTGGAAGACATCCTGGTGATGAAGACTAAGAGCTGCTTTCATCCTGACAGAAGGTTTAAGGCTGTTCCAACTGTGCTGGGAGCTCCAAACTTGTCCAGTTTTCTGAGACACTTGTTGAGTTAGAACGAGTCCTTGAGGGCGTCTCCGGGTTGATATGGTTGCGGTGCTTTGGCGACGACTTCACTTAAAACCCAACAGTCACTGAATAACTGAGCTCGTCAGCAGCATCGAGAGTCTTCAGAGGAACAAACGGAACGATAGAAACCAGAAAACAAGGAGGACCCTGGTCCTGGACTTGATAAGTACTGCATTGGAAACCCCTTGGATAGTTTTCACAGACTTGTTTGTTTGGAGAATAGTTTCACTTGAAAGGAGGAACTTAGTTTTTGTTCTACTTTCAACAGAAGGTTTCTAGTTTTAGTGAATCTGCAGAGAACATGACGCTGGTTCTCCACTCGTGCTTTAGAGCCGATGCCACCTGAAGGACCAACGGTTCTTTATCAGAATGAGTTGCTACGAAACAAACAAAGTGGTTTTCTGGGTCTGAGATGGGAGAACGTTCTGGATTTTCTGCAGCAAAGAAGAAAAAAAAAAGTTCCTAGACCAGATTGTAGATGAACAAAACTGGACCAGTTCTGAGTCCAGAGGTGATGCTGGATCTGTTTTCAGACCAGAAAAACCAGTTCAGTGTCTTGATGGAAAGAAATCTGTTTGCTTTCTTCTCTACGACGAGAAACATCCAAACTTAGACTGGGAATGGAAATGTAGACCTGATATCAGACTGGTGTAAAACCAGTCCAAAGAAGCTGGGATTGTAGGTCTGAAAACTGCGTTTTAAACCAGAGGCGAGGGGACTTGTTTGGTCTCGAGGATGGGCGAGTCCGGCTCTGGGTCCAGGGTCTCTGCACTGGTTTGGTCCTCGGTGCTGCTCACAGTGGTGGATGCTCCAGGTGGTTCGTCCTGGACGGAGAGAAAACACTTTTTTTTTTTTTTTTTCACTTGTCTGCACATGCTGTCAAAGGTCAGCAGAAAGAGTGGGGGCCAGGGGGCCCAAACAAACACGTTTTAAATATCTGCACACGTGTGTAGTGTGTGTGTGCATGCATGTGTGCATGTGTGTTTCTCTTACCGTCACCCAGGGGTGCGACAGGACTTCCTCTGCAGTGAAACGCGCGTCTACGTTGACCTGTAGCATCTGGCTAATCAGCATCTGAGGGCGGAGTCACAACAGAAAGCTTCAGAAAACAGACTTTGGACTTGAGCATGGTAGGGGAGGGGGTCATATTTTGTGTATTTTTGTTGTTCTGTCTTTGCTGTTATTTTGTGTATTTTTGTTGTTTGTTTTTAATTAGTTTTTTTGTTTTCGTTTGGTGTCCTTTTGGAATCACTTTGTGCGTTTACTTTGGGTGGGGGGCCGCGTGTGGCCCCCGGACCACCTGTTACCTTTGCTGACAGGCTGACAGCGTCCCAGTCCGGAGACGGAAACTCCAGCTTTCCTCTGAGGATCTGATCAAACAATTCCTCCTGGACGTTATTCTCACTAAAGAAGAAGAAGAAGGATGTAACGCACACTCTGAGATAAACATGTGACTTTGTTCTATCTGCTTCTACCTTCTGAACGGAGGAAACCCACACAGGAGGATGTAGGCGATGACTCCGGCTGCCCAGATGTCCACTTTAAGACCGTAACTGCACAAATGCAGAAAACACACGAAGAAGAACCCAGAAAGGTAATGTTAGCACAACACACGATAAACACCTATTCACAAATAAGACACTAATCACAGCAACTTTCATGTTATCGTACGATACAAGTTCATCGGAAGTTGTTACTTCGCAAAAAGTTAATTACATTAACGTACCCTGTTAGCTCATTGGCTAACAGAGTATGGTAGTACAATCTTTCTCAGTCCCGCTACAAATCACAATCTTTGGATCGCAATATGTACATTTTTATCATTGTTTTTGTGAGGGCTTCTATTTATGGCCCGGGCATCAAGGTCCCTATTCTCATTTTCAGGCCCTTCCCATTGCTGCAATTTCATGAAATTTGGCTGGATGGTATAGTTTGGTTCAAAATATAACGTGTAGTTTTTTTGTATATGCGATTTCAGGACTTGTTAGTGCCACCTAGTAGGGATGTGACGATTAATCGTAAGGCAGTTAAAAATTGATTCATAGGTATCACGGTTCATATCGATACTCTGAAAATTGAATCGCAGTACTTTTTTTAAACAGCAGAGGGCGCTATATATTTATTCTTCTCCTGTCCAGAAGTGTAGGCGGCGGGCAGAATCTGCTACTACTTTCTTTCTGGCCACCTTCTACTCTTAAACATGTTCATAAATGATTCCTTACCCATTTAGCACCAAAAGAATATCTGTAAAAGTCATGTTTTTCTATTAGCTCTGTCTGCTAGCACATAGCATCTGTGCAATGACTTTTTTTTTTTTTTTAAAGTGCAATTGTCCAACAAAATAAATTTTCAGTTGCCCTTTTAAAAAGAAAAAGAACTATTATGCAGTTTTGCATTGTTTACTATAGAACCAGAATTTAAATTAATAGGCTTCTTCCTCATTTGTATTATTGCTTTATTTCATTCAAGATTTATTTTTAGTTAAATTGCATTGTTTTGAATAGTTTATCAAGGGATTCTTTTGACAATGAAAAATAAAAGGAAAATAGTACAGTATTTTCTATTTTTTTTTCCCTAAAAAAATAAAGATATTTTTCAGTCAATTGTCAACAGTCCCATTTTGTAAAATAAATCTGGAGAAAATCGTATCGTGAACACAGTATCGTGAATCGAATCATATCTGGAGTTGAGTGAATCATTACATCCCTACCAGCTTGAAGGCATTCAGTAGGTATATTCATTGGACCATGACTAGCAAAATTGTAATTTGGACCTATAACCTAAATTCAACAGGAAGTCTGAAAATTTGAATTTAGCAGGGCCAAATTTCACATTCAGAAGACTGACCTTGACCTCAAATATGACTTAGAGCAAAGGTCAAGGTGAATTTTGACCCCGACTGATTTTTTTACTGGTAGGTCGTACAGCTTTGGTTGTTTTAAATAAAATACTCCACTTGAGATGAGCTTTTCATAAATGTAAGCATCAAACTTATATATATTAAATATTTGTAGAGATATGGAAAATTTGGGTTTTTGACACTTGACGCGACCTTGACCTTGCCCTTGTGGCTCCAAAAAAGGTCGACTGCACATCCTTGACATTGCCCCTATGAGATGACGTGTGTCATTAGTGCTGCATTAATAGCCTAGGAGGAGTTCCATTCAGTTTACATTCAAATATCACGTTCCACGAGCTCTGACGTAAGGATCTGGCGGTGACGGCAACCATTCCTTCAACGGTTGCCGCGTTGCTATTACAAAGCTCAGACTGTGAGCACCCCCTGGTGGATGTAATGGTAACATCAATGCCAACATAAGGACTGTATGTTGAGGAATATTTACGTCCTTACCCGGTTTCTGCGATGATCTCTGGGGCGACATAGGTGGGCGTTCCACACACGGTGTACAGCGGTCCTTCCACCACCGTCGCTAACCCAAAGTCTCCCAGCTTCAGAGACTTGGTGCCGTCCGGATACTCGCACACCTGAGGAACCAAAAAACCTTCTCAGAATGCAAACGACACTTTCAAAACAAAAGCATGTACAGTTTTAAAAAAGGTTTTTTAATTTGGTAAAGCTGCGGTCGCACCAGGAGGTTTTCCGGTTTAATGTCGCGGTGCACAATGTTCATCCTGTGAAGGTACTTGATGGCTCCGGCTAGGTTGAACACCATCGCGCTAGCGTCACGCTCACTGTACTTCATCGAGGACGTGATGGCGTCGAACAGGTCGCCGCCCTGACGGAGGAAGACAGAACAGATACGTGAACGTACGTTAGTTTGTAAACATCCATTGTTCCGCTCTACGGATGCACCATTCAGAACCAAGCATTGGTAGACAAAGCCCCGCCCCTTTACCCTTTGACCTGGGCTAAGCTAACCTAAACAGGTGCCTTTGTAATGTCTAAAACAGTGGTTCTCAACCTTTTCGGACAGCAACCCCCAAAATAAAGGTTCCAGAGAGTGGGGACCCCCACTGTAGCTGAAGGTGGTTGAACATAGACATGAACATTGAACAACAGTCATGTGGAGACACGACCATCTATAAGGGGGAATAAAGGGGAGAGATTTTTGGGGTCCATCCATAAAGTCAGTAAAATGATGGTCTATTGTTCTATGAATACAGTATGTGATAACCACATTTATTTATTCATCTGAATAATATCCACTGTTATCTATGAACGTTTAATAATATTATTATAGTCATCTTAAAGATAGAAATACTTGTTTTAATCACAAATAAAAGGGTTCAAAGTGTCAATATTGGAACAATTAGTTTAAACTGGCAAATAATGGGCATGACAAATGGTGAATGTGGTTAAGTTTGCAAAAATAAGCATGAAATATGGTGAAAAGAGGCTGAAAGTGACATTGTGGGCAATATATCGATATTCAAGATATATCAAGTTTTCCATTTTGGTGATATTGAAAATGACAATATCGCCAATATCGATATACATATATTTTATAGCTTATTTTGGATCAAGATACTTGTTTTCGGAGTCACTACTTTCACTACTTCTCAGAACAGCAGGAAAAGCACAGTTGGATGGATTTCTAAACAAGCAGCACTACAGAACTCACTCACACATGCTGTCCTTTAGAGGAGAAAGAGCCAAAAGAGCAACATATTGTGCAACTATTTGTTAATAAATGTGCCTGTGTAGCATTTAGCATCAGCAAATTTAACCCTGAATTGTCTTTCTTTGAGTTAAAAAATATCAAGATTTATATTGTATATCGTCATTTTGAGAAAAAATATCAAGATATGACATTTGGTCCATATTGCCCAGCTCTATAGTGTGTCAACATATGTGACATTAGGTGGAAAAGTGTTAGAAAAGGGTTTATAAGTGCTGAAAATGTCTTGAACATGAAAAAATGTGAGGAAAAGTGGCATAAATGTGAGTAATATAGCAAAAATTCATTCAAAGGAGCAAAAATATGGTAAGTTTGGTGTTTTTGCAGAAAAAGGGGGAAAAAAAAAAATGGGTTCAAATTGTTTAATAAATATTCTGAGTTTCTTGAAGGCATCTGACAAGGTTGAGAACCCCTGGTGTAAAAAAGTAGCTCCTCCTCCAGATTAAAGTTTCAATACATCTATAACCACAGAGGAAGAATGGGGAACCTTGACGAGCTCCATGACGAGAAAAAGCTGACTCGGCGTTTCGTCCACTTCGATCAGCTGGATGATGCTGGGGTGACGGACCCTGCGGAGGACGGCCACCTCGTTCTCTATCAGGTGTTCCTGGAAAAAACAAACACTATCAGAAAGTGTCTCACGCTGACAAACGTTAAGTAGCGTTACCTTCCCACTGCAGCGCGCTTTGTCGATGACCTTCAGAGCGAACTCCTGCCCGCTCGACCTGGGCGTCCACACGAAGGTTAGAGTCAGTCAGACGTTTACATTTTTTTATTTTATTTTATTCATCTTTAATTGTTTCCTTTTTTCTCTCTATGTGTAGTTTTAAATGTTGCTTTATAAAGCGTTTGGATGATGATGATGATGATCATGATCCAAACCTCTCCACACACTCCTTCACCACGGCGAAGTTTCCGTCTCCGATCACTTTCCCCACTTTGTATTTGTCGTTGATGACGGAGGAAGAAACCGATCGGTTTCCGTTCACTGAGGAAAGAAGAAGAAAAAAATCACAGATCAATTAAATCCAACGTTTGACTCAAATCCACGTTTTACCTTCAGGAACGCCGTCATCGTCCGGCTGCTCCGCGTCTCCATTTACGTCCGTGGACGACGACCGACGAGGAGAAATCTGTGTTTGGTTCAAAAGCACAAGATTCACGTAAATTATATCAACAAAATTATGTTTGATTTCAAAATATTAAAATTAAAAATTAGCATTTTATTGGTTGCACAATTTAAAAACAAATTTAAATTGCATTTTATTATGAAAATACTTGATTTATAAATATTAATTAAATATAGTTTGAAACTGAAATTAATATCCACAAATTTAATTTGTCTCATTAAAAAAATGTTTTGTTTATTTTTATGTAATTCTGTGTATTTGTCAAGTGTAATCCTCTCTATTTAAAAATGTTGTGTTTTTTAAGTGTTTTGTGTTAATAATGTTGTGTTTATATGTTGACATTTAAGTCTTTTTCTATATTATTCTCTCAATTTGTGTTTGTTTTGTTGTTGTTTTGTGCATTTTTTGTCTAGTGTAATTTAATGTAATTTTATAATTTTTTAATATATTTTCTGTTATTTTTCTTACTTTTGTATGTTGTTGGAGTCATTTAGTGGATTTTTGTTGTAATTTTGTTATCAATCATTTTGTGTATATTTGTAGTTTTTTTTTTGTATCTTTTGTAAATTTCTGTTTTGTATATTTTTGTTGTTTTTGTCTAGTGTATTTTTAATATTATTGTCTCAATTTGTTTGATTTGTTGTCGTTTTGTTTTTTTTTTTGCCTACTGTATTTTTCTGTAACTTCCTTTAAAGTCTTTTTATATTTTTTTGCTGTCATTTTGTTTGTTTTGTGTGTTTTTGTTGTATTTTTTGTTGTATTTTTTGTGTATTTTTTGTGTATTTTTGTCATCATTTGTCTTTTGTTTGGTTACTTTGGTTTTGTGTGCTGTTGGAGTCACTTTGTGCGTTCACTTTGGGGGGGCCGAACAAAAATATAGTAAAAAAAAAAAAAAGTCAAAATAATTTCAGATTTCCACATTTTGATTGATCAGTAAAAGAAAAAAAAGTTTAAATCTAATTTTAAAAATCCAAAGGGGGCGCTAGTTATGGTCCGTTATGTTTTTCCTGTAGTTTGTCGCTCTGACCTTCAGGTGGCGCTGTGTCTTTGGGCTGGTTGGAGACACGCTGGACCTGGACGTCCTCCCAGTGGATCCTGAAGCCTCATTGGCTGCTTGTGAAGAGAAAAGAACAATCTGATTGGTTGATTGTGATGATGGACGGATTTTAAAACTGGGATTAAAACATAGGTTTGACCATTAAAAACATTTATTACCTACAGTATATGCTTGTTATGTACACGTGTGTAACACGTTATAACAATGTACTATGGCAAAAAAAAAAATTACCAAATACCAAAAATAACTTAACCATGACAACCGACCTCAGAGCTTAATTTGTGCCAGATCGGCACCTCCCAGATTTTGACCGGCACTTATTTGATTGATGCAGCACCTCGTTTTTTTCTTCTTTCTTCCCCATAATATCATTTACTTTTAGGTGATTTGATTACATTTTGAAGTATTATATTTGGAAAGCTGTGTCTTTTATTGAGTTGAAATCACTGGAAATGTCATTGTACAAACAAAACTGAATGTAAAAACTGAGAACGAGTGAGAGAAGAAAGTCAGGCCACGCCCCCACGCTACGTCTAAAGTGTGATTTTTGCGCAAAAATAGTTTCTCTGTCAGCTTGGAAGACGATAGAAAATGGGAAAAACAAGTTTGGATGAACTACGGCCAGGCCCGTGGAACATCTCCGCGCCGAATAGCATGTACCACTTTCCCGAGAATTCAGTCAAATGATTCGGTTCCACCGAGTAAAAAGAGACTAGCATTGGACGTGCAACATCAATGTTGGATTTTGGTATTGGTGTCGCAGCAATACAGAGCCAACACCAGACCTTGTTCCCAGCACCGATACCATACAGATCAAACCTAGTACCCAGTAGCTATACCGTGATCAAATCCCGTATCCAGTACAGTAAGGATCAGTAAAAGAAGGGGGGTGGTCCCCCGGGCCCCTAATCAAATTGTGCGAGGCATAATCGTGATCTACGTTGAATTACCTTTGAAACGATATATCACACAACTATGTTCCCATAAATTTAGAAATTACCGGAAATGGGGGGTATACCAAAATGCATTTCGATCTAATGAAAACTAAGGAAGGAGTAGTCCTTATAGATTACAGATTAAGCTCTGACCGACCTGGACCAGGAGACTTGGTCCTGGTGGTTCCTTTGGGTGGAGTCTTGGAGGTCAAGGCGGAGCCACTCGGAGTCTTTGTGGTTCTCTGAGGGACGGACGAGCGAGGAGTCTTTGTCTGACACTCTGATGGGACAGAGAGGATTTGATGCTCCATGTTAGGTGTGTGTGTGCGTGTGCGCGCGTGCATGCGTGTTACCATTCACAAAAGCCGGTGATTTGCCGCCATGTGTGAGCACAAAGTCGTCCTGTGCGTAGCGAAACTTCTCTAGACCACAGGCCATGAAGACGTCGTCGTCACCAAAGAAGTCCTGCAGACAGGTCAGCTACACACACACACAGATACGAGACGTGAAGATGGAGGTTGTTCTTTCTCTTGCCAACTTTAAGAGGTTCGTTTCGTTGTTAGTTTGTTGGTTGTAATAGTTTTTATAATATCATTTATTTTATGCCACTTGCAGCAGATTAATAAAAAAATGGTTCACTTTGGTATAAAAGCATTACATTAGGCACAGATACTCTCTAATGCCCTATTTTGGAAAAAGGTGTTGGCCACTCAAAAATTCAATATGGCAGCCATTTTTCAAGATGGCTGCCATTGCTATTCAATGGTTATTATATAACCAAAAAATGCTCAGATCTGGTCAAACGAGGTGTCAGCAAAGGTTTGGTCATCTTGAAAAAATGGCCGCCATATTGAATTTTTGAGTAACGAACGCCTTTTTCCAAAATAGTGGCTCTTAGAGAGTATCTGTGCTTTATACCAAAGTGAACGATTCTCCTGAAATATGCAATTAATCTGCTGCACTATAACACAAGGGCATGGAAAACGTGTGTGTGTGTGTGTGTGTGTGTGTGTGTGTGTGTGTGTGTGTGTGTGTGTGTGTGTGTGTGTGTGTGTGTGTGTGTGTGTGTGTGTGTGTGTGTGTGTGTGTGTGTGTGTGTGTGTGTGTGTGTGTGTGTGTGTGTGTGTGTGTGTGTGTGTGTGTGTGTGTGTGTGTGTGTGTGTGTGTGTGTGTGTGTGTGTGTGTGTGTGTGTGTCGAGTAACCGGTTGCCACGGTAACCACCCCACAGCTGCCCTGGCTTCACACACACAATTCCTCCTTGTTTCATTGAGCCCTACAAGGATTCTAAAGACTTCCAGAGTAAAAGCTTCACAAAGCAAGGCAGAATCTTCAAAGTAAAAGTAGGTATGACGAAATTTCTAATAAAGGGTTAAAACGTAGGCTTCAAAGAATTTTTAGTTTTTCAAATCATTCAAATCTTTTTATTGATTTTAATCACCAATCAATGTTTTAAGTAAGTCTACCTGATTTTGATTGGATTAAGTATTGAATATAGTTTATTTAATTGGTTTTTGACCATTATTTTGAAAGACAGAAAGTATGTATGACACTTTCAAACCACCGTCTCAAAACAATTAAAACTAAATTTAGCTATGCTAATTAAATAAACTCTTTGTAATTAAATACTGCTAAATGTTGTGCTTTGATGAGGTCATTGACCTCATTTCTGCTTCCAATATTTACAAATGTGAAAAGATGGCACTCGCCTTCGAAATAATAATAATACAATGTCTTGATCCGGAAAATGCTCGGAAGCTTTTGGAAACGGGTCCTGAACCATACGTTGAGAACCTTTGGGATACAAAAACCATGAAATTATGAATTTTTTATAGTTTATCTTTTTTAAATATCACACATTTCGTTTTTGAGTTTGGAATCAGTCAGCCTAGTGTTGGGTGTAGACCAGGGGTTCTCAACCATGGGGTCAGGACTCGCCAGATATTTTCAGAAAAATATGAATATTTTTGACAATTTGAGCCAATTGTTGCCTATTTTTACACTTTTTCTACAACTACACCAAACTTGCCATATTTTAACATATTTTCATCACCTTTTCTTGCCATATTTTTGCTCCTTTTAATGCATTTCTGCTTCATTACTCTAACTTGCAATTTTTAACCAATTCCTGTGGTTTTTAAAATCTCATTTCACCACCTTTTTAACCCATTTTTTTCTGAACAACTAAATTGTCAGTCAATAAAAAAACTTGGCCTTAAACAATGAACCAACCCTTGATGACCGTGGTTGGTTTAGCGCTCACCTGTTTCCCGTCCAGCGTGTAAAGCCTCTTCACGGCTCCAGAGTCCAGTTTGATGGCCTCGGTGATGTCGGCCAACACTTGGTCGAAGGAGTGCGCCGTCTTCTTGTTCAGCAGGATCCTCACCGCCTTGCGGGGCTTCACGCCGCTGCGGATCACCGTCACCAGTTTGGGTTTGATGAACTCTTTGCTCTCCCGACCCTCGGCTCGGTCCCTGAAGGAGGACGTTGCGCCGGATGGACCGGAGCTCGTCGACACTCCGGTGGACACGGTGGAGACTCGTGTGGAGCCGGACGAGCCCAGGCCGCTGGTTGCGCCAGGTTTCCAACTCGGGATGGAGATTTTGGTGTAGTCGACTTTACGGAAAGGCTCGTTGGACGCGCAGACGTAGCACTCGCCTAAGAAACAAGGTCACAGAAATTCAAACTCATTTCAAAAACTACTTTCTGATTCTTTCTTTTAGCAATTTTCTCTGCTGTTTCTGTCATTTTTAATACAGCCACTAGAGGGCACCTGTCAACAGTCATACAAACATTCAACCTTGAACCAAAAAACCCTAAATTTTAATATTTGGGACCTACGATGTCAAATAATTCACCGTAATTAATTTTTGGCTCATCGGCCTCCGTCAAAGTCTCATTAATTAATTAATAGTAAAAGTTACGTTTTCTTTAATGACTTATTACGACTATAATTATTATTATTATTATTATTATTATTATTATTATTATTATTATCATCATTAATATTATCATTATTACAACCATTACTATTTATTACTTACTACAACTTTAGGATGGTTTTTACGGTTTTTCCACAAGTTTTTTTCAAAATCTCCTTGGTTTCCAGCTATATCATTTTGGAAAACCTTTAAAATAATTAAACAGTTGCCAACTGTTTGTAACTGGTTTTTGGTTTACTTTAGTAATATTTTATACTGGTTTTCAGTATAGAATTATTTTTATAATGGTTTTTGAACAAATTTTCATCCCTGGGTTTTGGACTGGTTTATAGCTGGTTTTCAGATGGTTTATATGGTTTTCAGATGGTTTATATGGTTTTCAGACTACTTGGTTTCAGGGGAGGTGATATTACTCTAGATTGGCAGTAGTTTTTAACTGGTTTCCAAATATTTTTTGTTTCATTTATGATTGTAGTTTTTGACACATTTAGTGGTATTTTAAACTGGTCGTTTTTGGGAGATAAATTAACCTTCTTCCTTTACCAGATCCCGCTTTAGTTTGAATGCTGTAATAAATTAGTTCAGGATTTCCACACAGACGGAGAAACACAGACGGGGACGGGACTTGGATAAGCAAATGCTTCTCTCGTCTCCTTTTTCGGCTTGTACGAAAAAAAAAAGAAAAACAAAAACAAAACTTCTGTGAATACAACCATGTCGAAAATAAACTAAATAAATAAATAAATAAATAAAATAAAAAACAATTGAAAATATTTTCTAGATCTGGACGAGTTTATTATTATTGTTATTATTATTGTTCACTACAGAACACTGTGTGTCTTTTGAAATGGACGTTGACTTGTGATGTTTCCTGTGTGGACGGTATTAGATCTCTGTTGGTGTCCCTGTATTGATTATCTACTCACTTTCCTGCTGTGTATGTAAACTGTGGGAATCCCAGTGTGGTTACATAACATAGTCTGTGATGGTCTGGAAAACAAACAAGCGGTTGGACTGAGCACCACTTTACTCTGAAGGGAAAGTAGAGCCATTAACTTGTCAGTCGTTGGGTCTGAGTCACACTTGTTAAGACTGGAATCAACAGTTTCAGAACCGCAATAATAAAGCAAAAAGTGTTTGTCAAGAGAAAACTCTAAATCTTACCTTCAACCAGTTCGTCCATGCTGGTGATCTTCTTACTTCCGTCGATGGTGTAGATGGTTCGCACTCCTTGTGGCAAGTGCAGATTATCAGACAGAGACTTGGTCAGCTCCATCAGCAGCGCGTCGTATGAACGGAACCGATCACTGGAGACGGCGTACACCAGGCCCTTGAAGTACCGGTCCCCGTTGCGGTAGAAGCGCACCTTCTTGGCTCGTTTTTCAGAGGTGAGCGCCTGCAGGGTCCGGGTCCGGTAGTAGCTGCAGTTAGCGCTGTGCGCCGGACTCGGGACCAGACTGCTACCCCGGGAACTTGGCCCGGAACCCCCGCCGCCCCCTGTGGAGTCATCGCGCCTAGCTCGGCTGGAGCGGCCTCGGCGAATCTTGTTGCGTTCGTCAAAGTGCTCCAACTCAAGGGTCTTACTCAGAGACATGATGACGGTACACTTCAAGTTAAAGTCCGCGGAAAACAGAAACCATCGTCCAATGAATCAAGAGGTTTGGTACAACCTAGACTAGAAGATTTCCAGTGTTGGTCAATAATCCCAGGGAACATTTACTGATCTAGTGATGATTCCAGTGTCAATATTTATTGACTTTGAGGAACCAAAGATCTCAGAGAAAAAAATCTGAACCCTTTAAAATCCATTTAGTCCATCAAAGAAAAAACAAAACCATCTTCCAACGAATCAAGAGGTTTGGTACGACCTAGACTAGAAGATTTCCAGTTTTGGTCGTTACTCCCATGGGACATTTACTGGCACAGCGATGATTTTACTGTCAGTATTTGTTGACTTCAAGGAACCAAAGATCTCAGAGAAGCGAATCTGAACCCATTAAAGTCCATTTAGTCCATCATAGGTCAACGTGTTAGAGGCACAATCTTAATCCAGCAGCGTCTTGATACTGAATCCCTAGCGACTTCTGGACAATGTTGGACATTAGGTCAATTAGATTGAAGCTCTGATCTAGAGTTTATCTGATTAGGATTGTAGAAGGAACAAGTTCTTAAAGGACAAATTCAGGTTAGGAGTTCAACCAAAACGTCTCCATGGGGGGGTTCTGTTTTCATCTGCTTCGTCTTCAACGTCCGTCCATCACTGGAAAGACACAAAGTCAGATTATTGGTTATTGGACGGACTGGTCCGCCTGGAATCAGACACATTAAACCCAACGGAACAGTCTTTGGCTTAGTGACAAAGAGCCTTGCACACGAAAGGCAATTATGGCACAATTTCAGGAAGTTTAATATTGTGATGACATCTGATAATGGAACGATGAAAAAATGGAAATGAATGAACTCTCAAGGAAAGACTTTTCCCGCCGTAGAGAGCAACAAGTATGACCACGACTTTTCTGGTTTTTACCATTTTAAAGTCTGTCACTGTTGAGGATCACTGTCGCCACTCAGTGTTCATTTATTTCTACAGAAAACTCGTTGTTTCCTTTGAGCTCTAGAGTCTTATAACGATCAACTGGACCTTGAACGACACCAGATACTTTCTCACATCTCTGGTGTCGATATGATCTTGTCACAATAGTAAGAAAAACTTAGATTTTATAAAGGTTATATCTGGTTTTCTGTTTTTAAATAGTACTTTTCCTGACATTTGTTAGTTATAAAATCAGAAAACGTACTGTTGACTGTTATAATAGTGTGAATACCCCTTATTTCCTATCTCTGTTGTGATATTCTGTATGCTCTCGTCTTTAAACATCTCCATATTTTAATTTATTGGCTCTTAAGTTGAAGTTTTTTCTCCGCTTGACTTGCAAAGTAAAGCCCTTTCAAAATAAAAGCACCATAGTTGGTATTTTTCTGGCTAGAAGTGGGCCTGTGAGGGTTTGTGGGTTACATTTAGGGCCTTGACCCACACGTTCAGAGCCTTTACTTTAGAATGGAGGTTCTCTGCTGGTCTGGATTCAGAACCAAACTGTTTTTCAATAAAATGAGAAATAAAGTTTCAACTCTAGTTTGTTTAAACTGTACGGCCACATTTAGAAAACTAGTTTATGCATGTAAACTAAAAGAGAGCAACATGCGGCTCGGGGGCCATGTGCAGTTCACGATCTAATTTTGGGCGGCCCCTAAAGTGAACTCATTGAATAACAGAAAATACCCTGTATGACTGAAACTACAAAAATATGTACAATTACTACAAAAACAGACAAGACGACAACAAGGATACACACAAAAAGACAACATAAGAGGAAAATTAACAAAATGGCTCCAAAAACACACACAAGACAGAAATACACGCAAAGCCTCTTATGAAAATAAAATTAGTTAAAAGTTGCAAATTAGAGTGGCCGAAAACAGACAGAAAAAGAGGTAAAAGGGTTCAAAGTGTCAATAATGGAACAATTAGTTTAAACTGGCAAATAATGGGCATGACAAAATGTGAATGTGGTTCAATTGGCAAAAATAAAATAATCATGAAATATGGTGAAAAGAGGTTAAAAGTGACAATAATGGGTCAACATGTGTGTGACATGTGGTGGAAATGGTTCATGTGCTGAAAATGTCTTGAAAGTGGGAAAAATGTGATTTAATGTAGCAGAAAAGCATTAAAAGGAGCAAAAATATGGCAAGAAAAAGTGATGAAAATAGATTAAATTATGGCAAGTTCAGTATAGTTTCAGATTGTAAAAAAAAATAAAAATAAATATTCTTATAGTTTTTTTGAAGGCATCTGGGGACCCCCTCCCAGTTTCCGGTGACCCCAAATGGGTCCTTGCCCAAAGGTTGAGAACTGCTGCTTTAATGAATCACATTTTAAAAAAGAGAAAAGTGTACGTGAGGGGCCCCCGTTAGAGCCCCGACCCACATGTTGTGAACCCCTAAACCACTACAGTGTCTCAGGCTCTGAGCGCGTGTCTGCGTGCACCGACAGACGATCACATGTCAGTCACAGCCGGTTTGTCTCTCACGTGACGGACGTTCACTGACCTGCAGGAGGAGGAGGAGGAGGTCCTCCACCAGAACCACGGACCGGGTTCGCGAGAGGGAGCCGGGCCGGGCCGGGATGGTTGGATGCTGCACCGGGATGGTTGGATGTTGGATGCGGAGAGGGATGCGGCATCAGCATCAGCATCAGCAGCGTGAGCAGAGCAGGCCGCTGCAGAGACACCGGCACATCCGCCCCAGTCCCTCCCACTCAGGGTTGCCAAGTACTCACAACACAATCCCGTAAAATGACCGACGCACAAACGGATGGAGACACATTCCGACCATTATAAAATCTACGTCCCCGCTTCATTAAATAAATGGTATTGTTTCTGTACATTTATTCCTGGTGAATAATTATCTTATTTATTCAAAAAATGTCCAGTTCATATGAATCTATCAATGGATTACAAAATTACTTCTCTTTAATACGGAAGCGTATTGTATTCACTTGGGAAAACAATGAATACCTTGTTTTTTTTGGGCAATTTTTTCTGTTTTTCAGTAAAAACATTTTATTCTGTATTTCTGACCAAAATAAATTCCCCCGTTTTTCGGAGTAGTTTTAATTCAGTTTTTTGGTCAAATTTTTTTTTTTCTGTTTTTCAGAGTAGTTTTTCAGTCTTTTTTAAAAAATTATTTATTTATTTTTTTTTACTGTTTTTCATGTCATTTTTTCCTGTTTTTCAAGTAATATTTTCTGATTTTCGTGCAATTTTTTTCCTGAATTATCAAGATACTTGGAAATCCCACAAGAACATCCATCCTATGGCGACTCGTTGCTGCGCTCTATCCATTCTGGCTCTATTATTACAGTATATTCACCAGTCTCCTGGTCGTATCTAATCATAACTCATTGTAATTTAAATATAATCAATATGGCTTAAAGATAGAACTATATCCTAGTGTCTTAAACCAAAACCAGAAAAAGAATTAGTCGAAAAAACAGAAAAACAAATGTCCAAAAAACATTTCAAAAAATAACCTGAAAAAAAATAAATTATATATATATATATATATATATATGAAATGCAATAAGCTTCCGTACTTTAACACTAAATTAGCCTAAAAATCGTCCAAATCTACCCAAAAGGCTGAAAAACGCCCAATCTGGCAACGCATGTCCTTTCCACTCCCTTCTCTTTCTCTCTCTATTTCTCTGGCCTTTTGTCTGCAAACCTGTCACAGATTATCTATTTATATGCCACAATCCCACTGAGAGCAAAGCAGATAATCTGCATAAACAACGGGTGTTAAACATGCGGTACGTGGCCCCAAACATGTTACGCTAATGGTCTGTTAACGTTTGTGATTTAATGTTCTCTCCTATTGTCAATGACAAAAAAAAGATCTTATTCTATTTAAAACTGACCTCAACATTAGAAAAAAATGAAATGTCACTGTACAAAATATAAAATAAAACATTTACTACAGATTTTTACTCTTTTAATTACATAATTAATATTATATAAGTAAACATTTCCTACCATTTATATTGAAACATAATGGTTGAAAAACATTGATATCAACTTGTTGCATCCACTTAAAAGGAAGACATTTCTAAATACCTCTTCAAAATAAAAGCACAGAAGACTCAACACAATGATGAGGCTTCTGTTTATTTTGTTATTTTCGTCTCTGTAAATACTGAATTATTGACGTGTCTCTGACAATAGAAGAAGAGGCCACGCCCTGTTCTGGGAGACAGCTGGGAATCAGACCCTTAACCTTTTTACCGTCAGGCAAACAGATCCATGGCAGACGTTTTTCTTTTTCTTTTTACACTATCAGAGGTCACATGATTCCAGCAAAGGTCTTTTTTTGTGACTCAGCGGTTTAGGATAAAATAAAGCAGCAACATTTAGCAACAAACCACGTTTAAAAAAACATATGTGAAATTTCTTGTTATCACCAGATTTACACCAACATTTGTGAAATTTTTTTGTCTTCAAAATGTTAAATGTTAAATCTAAATCTAAATGTTAAATTTAAAACATTAAATGGCACATATAAATGCTAAATGCTACATCTCAATGGTGAATTTGTATATTAGATAAATATTTAGTTTCACCTGTGACATTTAGATTTAACATTTAGATTTAGGTTCAAATATAACATTTAGATTTCGATTCCATATTTAACATTTAGATTTAACATTTGGATTTAACATATTTAAATGTAACATTTGCATTTAACATTTAAATTTAGATTTTAATATTTAACATTTAGATTGAACATTGACATTATTATTGTTTGAGGTTTTTTAAATTGTGGTTTGTTGATAAATGTTGCAAAAAGTTGCTGTTTATTTTAGCATGCGCCCCATAGATGTGTGTGTGTGTGTGTGTGTGTGTGTATGTGTAATATCAGACATTCACACAGAGTTCACCTTTAATTAACAGATTTAAATCTATTTATTCCGAGGTGTAAAGTTCAGTAAATGTTGGAGTCCGTCAGTCACTGCACGTCGTCATGGTCATCCCAGGACGCAGCGGTGAACCCACCGGGGGCGGAGTTAGAGTGAAGGGTGTGGCCTAATCCTTGGTACCGCCCCCTGGCTGAGGGCGAGGCAGGAGCAGACGTGGTAGCGACGGCGTCCAATGAGGCGGCGCTGAGCAGCCCAGAGTGCTCGCTGTGCTCGGGCGGAGCCGCCGTGAAGTATTTGTTGGTGCGACCGATTAACGTTCGACCTGAGGGACGAACGTCAGCAGAACATTTATCTCCTCTCTCTGACTTAGACTCACTACGTCTACCATGATTCTAACATTTGTTGATGAAGACGCTAAAACTCACCGACGTGTCGAACCTGCTCAGTGACGTCAGCTCGGATGTCTGAGAAATCCCACATCGCCAAAAAACTGTCAAAACACGAACCTTCCTCGGCTTCCTGGAACAGAGGAAGAGATGGATGGATGGATGGACGGACCAATGGTTGGATGAACAGATGGATGATTGATGGATGACCAGATTAATTCCTCAATGGATGGATGGATAGATGGGTGGGTGGATGAACAGATGGATCCACCAATGGAGGGATTGATGGATGAACAGATGGATGGATGGATGAACCAATGGATAGATGTGTGAATGGATGGATGGAGTAATCGATAGATGTGCAAATGGTTGGATGAACGTATGGATGAACAAATAGATGGATGGATGAACCGATGAGTGGTTGGATGCGTACCTGTACGTAGGGCTTGTATGTGAAGGTGTAATGGTGAGCGATGGCGGCCACAAACATCTCTATGCAGATGATGAAGTCCTGTGAAAAATAAACATTCAACGTTTGTTTGTTTACAAAACGTCAACAACAACCATGAAAAAACATGTTCATGACTAGAGTTTCTGTTGGTGTGTTCATACGTACTGTATGTGCGAGTGTGAGAGCGAGTGTGTGTGGGTGTGCGTGCGGTACCTGTAGTCCCGTTGCTACGGCCTGAACACTGTCCCAGTCCCACGTGTGTTTGTCGGAGACCACGCCCACTTTCACCAGGAATGCGATTAAAACCGACTGCCTGATGAAAAGAAAAGAAAAAACACCATCAAAAAGTCTGATTTAAAAGTAAATACGTTGGTATTGTTTTAAAGTCTGACCAGAACGAGACGAAGACGACCAGTTTGACGCAGAGAAACTTCCCCACGGGTCTGATGGCGTGGAGCTGCTCTCTGAGGGCGGCGTAAAGCAGCAGGAGGCAGTACATGGAGAACTAACACACACACACGATGTCTGACCAATCACGTTCTGACGTTAGCTCTGAGCCAATCAGAAGCTCACACGGGGCACTCACCAGCTGAGACACGTTGTTGACGATAACCAGGTACAACCAGGCGCTCCTGAAGCTAAAGCTGGCCTCTCCGTACACACCGCACAGCTGACACACACTATACACACACACACACAGGGAAACGTTAAGACGTTGATTTGTTCACTGTTGCAAAAGTCGAGCGGATTGAGGCTGTTTCTATGGTTACCGTTGCCGAGCTGATCAATGTTGTTTCCATGGTTACCATTGTCAACTGTTGTCAATGGTTGATATGTAGTTACAGAAATCTCTCCTGATCAGTTCTGGTCAGACTGCCCTTAACAGGCCAGATACCATTGTACACTAATAGCACTCAACAAGGTCACTGCCTGAAGAGGCTCTGCTATGTCATGACTACTGCTATCAGCTAAAGGGCTAAAAAAGAGTGTAAAACAATGCTGCTGCTGCTAATGCTAATACACTGTGGCAACAGTTATATTGCAATGGTTACCTCAGGAGCGTATAGTGTGATATCGTCATGGTGACCAAAGCAGTGTAATCACCAGGGCGACTGTCTATTCTGCACCATCTGAGCAAGTCACTTAGTATGTTTTTGTTGCTGTTTTGCATAATTCATAGTTATTTCTGTGCGTTTATGTTATCATATCTGTTTTTGTTCTTATTTTGTTTATTTTTCTGTTATTTTGTGCATTTTGTGTTCATCTTGTGTGTTTTTTGAGTCATTTTGATTATTGTAGTTGTCTTTTGTGTATTTTCTTAGTCACTTTGTATGTTTTTGTTGCTTTATTTGGGGTTTCTGTTCTCATTTTATGTATTTTTGCTGTTTTGTATATTTTCATTTAATATATCAGTTGTCTTTTGTGTATTTTTGTTTGTGTGGACAGCCCACAGTGATCGTGTGTGTTTTAACGTGCTACATGCTAACGTGCTAATTGTTGACCCTTGTCCACAGGAGACTTTTAAAAGCGATAAAAGATGTAAAAAGAAAGTAAGTAAAGGCTGAAATGATGTTACTATGGACACAAGTGGAGATGCTGTGATATCACTATGGTAACCAGAGGGCGGGACTTACAGCGCGATCACCGTGGTAACGGGTCTGACCACGGTGTACTGGAGGACTCCCAGTTTACACCTGAACAACAGCACCCTGACGGAAGACAAACACACACATGCCATAGGTCAAATGTCTAAATCCAAATCTGTGGCCCCACCCACTGCCCCGCCCCCTTACTCTCCCATTGGCCACGGCGGGCAGCAGCAGAGAGGCGGCAGGTGTCGCTGCTGTTGCTGGACCTCCATCATTAGCACCAGGCTCGGGTACTGGTTACTCAGGAAATTCAGCAGGAAAACCAGGAAGTTGTAGATAACGTAGGCCTCGTAACACTCGCGACACGTGTCCACGTAGATCGCCAGGCTGGGATAACGCAGCGCCAACCACTGAGGAAGAGAAGGAGGAAGAAGAGTACTCAATGTCTGCGTGGTTCTCAACCTTTTCAGCACGCGACCCCCCCCCCAAATAAAGATGCCAAAATGGGAGTAATGTAGCAAAACACATTAAAAGGAGCAAAAAAAGGCATTAAAATAGGTTAAAATATGGCAAGTTTGGTGTAGTTGCAGAAAAATGGTAAAAAAAGAAGCCAAAATGGCCTCGAATTGTTAAAAAAAAAATATTAATAGTTTCTTGAAGGCATCTGGTAAACCCCTCCCAGTGTCTTGCAACCCCAAATGGGGTTCTGACCCCAAGGTTGAGAACCCCTGCTTTACAACATAGGTCAGAGGAACTGCTGTGTCATCATCATCGTCATCATCTTCAGGTGAATTACTGCCACCTTCTGGACGAGTCTAGAACCTTCCGACATTCATCTACGTTAAACCAGTTCAAACACTTCTTCTAATGGACTCTAACAGCTGGGATACACTGTGCGATTATTTCAATCGTTGTTCTCAGCTTTAGCTCAAATTGTGCGACTCAGACGCAGAGCCCGAATGTTCGCAGCTCACGATTCATATTCTCACACTGTACGGACTGACACGATCTGACTGCTCACACTGTACGTTCATACACGACACGTCGGTGTCTTGTTTCCGGAAATGCAACGTACAAATTAGAAGAAGAAGAAGAAGAAGAACTCTGAAGTGTCACCATTAAAACAGACAAAAAAGAAAAACCTGGAAGCGGAGAGACACTTGCAAATCTCAGCAAAAAGGCCTTTAAAAAAGAGAAGATGGCGACGTGATGGACAGACATGGGCATGACAGTCCGTCATTTTTACAGCGGTCCTGCGGTGTTTGTGCATGTGCAGTGTGAGCGTTTAAAGTAAGCTGGTCCGTGGCACTGCTTCATCTGTGAGATACCCTCACCGGGAGCGACTGGATTTCAAACATGTTTGAAAACCTTACGACCTACGATTGCTGATCAGGAGCTGGTTGTGAGGTGTTAATCTCTTCTCTTGACCCCATGTATACTACTGTGACAGAAAACAGAGAAGAAAAAGAAATGAATAAAAGTGACTCACGCTGTCCAAACTGTAGATGGGAACCATCCAGAGGATCCTACAGGATGGAGAGCAGGGTTATGTGTGTGTGCGTAAGTGTGTGACTGCATGTGTGCATACGTGTGTGTGCGTGTGTTAGTACATGAGTGCGTGCATGCATGGGTACGTATGTGTGTGTTTATTCATGTTAGCTTGCATTTGTGCGTGTGTGCATGTTTACATGTGCAAGTGTGTGCGCATGTGTGTGTGTGTGCGTGCGTGTGTGTGTTACCGTGTGTGTGCGCGTGTTTACGTGTGTGTGTGTGCGTGTGTGTGTAACCTGATGATGGGTCTCTGTAGCTCAGGCTGTGTGTAGTGAACCATGTGCTGCAGAATGTCCCACAGTGAGATGGGGATGGTGAGGAAGACAAAGACTCCAGCGATGAACCAGGCTTTGCTGTGAGTGCCAACCTACACACACACACACACACAGCAGAGGTTGAGGGTTCAACTTCCATCCCACCCACCTGCTGTGTAAAAGGGGGCGTGGCCTCACCTTGTCTTTGAGCAGCTCCCAGACACAGAGCGGCAGCACGAGGAGCAGCAGGAGGAGGTAGAGCATCAGCACCACGGGACGAATCCACCTCCGCCACTCAGAGCACGAGCACGGCATGTTTACACTGAGACACACACACACACTTAATAACACACACACTTTACTTAATAAGCAAAAAATAACACACACAAAAAAATAAATAAATAAGTCAGTTGATTTTTTATTTTTTTTTAATCCAAACAGTGCGGAACTTTTCTCATTTCACGAGTTCCTGATATACCCATAATACTGATGCACAGAGCACAACACAAGAAACAGGAGAACCAGAGGAGAAGTTGTTGCTGTTGTTGCTGTTGTTGCTTCGTGAGTGATAATTTTAGTTTAAATAAAAACTTTAGATGAAAAACAAAAGCCCAGTTATGTTCAAATTGTGCTAAAAATACTTTGTGGATAATGTAGCACCTAGCTAGCATAGTGCTAGCTAGGTGCTACATGCTCAAGTGTCTCCGACCTGGACAAGATGATTTTTACGTCGCTTCACGTGTCAAATATTTTTAGGCCATTAATTTAAGTTTCTAAATAATTAGTAACGTTTTTTTTAATCTAGTCCCCCCACTAATAGAAAAGTATGGATAAATAAGAATTCATCATTAATATTAATCATTTATTATATAAAAACAACAAAAACAAAGTCGCAAATAAATTAAAAAGCTTCAATCAACATTCTGAACTCTTATCTTATGATAGTAATCTTATCTATTATTATTAATATAACAGTATTTATTAAATTGATTAAAAATTAAATTAAATTAAATTCATATGTGAGGAATAAAGCTTGATCTAATCTAATCTTGTTTTAACGTGTCCTCGCAGTTTATTACAGTTTTGATTTATTTATATATATATATATATGTTTTAAAAGCTAATAAATAACAGGAAAACAAACGCTTTAACTTCTATGTGAATGCACACCGCCTTCAAAATAAAGCTCGGCTCAATAATTTGTTGTGTTTTGTTGAATCTGTTGGTAATTGTTATTATTTTTTAAACCTGTTAAATTACGATCTTTTCTAATATTCATGTCGGTGTTTTTGATGATGATAATAATTATAATAATAAAAAAAATAAACAGGGTGAAATTAAGCTCAGCTTTTGTTTTGACAGGGTGACGTAAAATGCGCCCAAATGTTTTTTGATATCTAATATTTCTGATGATTACTCACCGCTGCCGTTTGACGTTCACTCACTCTGACACTTGGCCTGTTTTCATCCTCCCGCTGATGCCGTTGCCAGGCAACAGCATCTTCATCTTCCTCCTCCTCCTCTTCCTCCTCCGGGGAGCTCCACCACCTGCTCAACCCAGAAATCAGCTCAGGATCCCCGCAGCGCGACCACCGAGGCCTCCCGTTAATAATAATAATACAGTGTCCGGTTCAACGCGCGCAGGAGCTGACGTCACCGCCGGGACGGGACCGTGACGTCACCGGCAGTCAGTCACGTGACGCGCAATCGACAAATCGGTGATAAATAATAATAATTTAAAAAATGATGGAAAATGTAAATATTTGCATGAAAAATCAAAAGAAACAACAATGACTTAAACAGTAATAATTATCACATTAATAATCAGTTTGTTTTATAACGTTATTGATCTGTGATTGGTCAGAAATTGGTTGGAAATAATAATATAAATAATAATTAAAAATGTAAGAAATGACAGATCAGTTCAAATTAATGAAATTATGATATACTTTATTATATGACATTGAATTATATTATATGTACTGTATATGTCATATACAATTTTAATAAACGTATTACATGACATTATTTATTCTATATATATTAAATCACCTATTTATTCAATCTGGCTTTTATGTGGTGCTTTATGATTTTTATAATTTTTCTGGTTCTAATGTTTTCATGCTAATTTTAATGTTTTATACTTAAATGACTTCCGTGTGCATTAGTCTCTAAACCCTTTTTTTTATCAATTTTATCTTTTGTCAATAACATAAGCAAATTTCTGTGAAGCACTTTGATTTACAATTGAATTTGTAAGAAAGATGATATATAAATACAGTTTGATTATATACAGTATATTATCATGTTATATTTATTATATGATAATATTCATACATATATAATGACATATTTAAAATGTAGCAGATACAGTTTTTAAGGTTTCTCATCATTTTCTGTGTTTATTTAACAATAAACAACAGTGTTATTACATTCTTACAAAAACAAGAGAAAAAAAAAAACACTTTTATTTCTATTATAAAGTGTTCACAAAGAAAAAGTTGAAAATATAGTCACTGGATGCAATTCATTTTCTGGCTTTTATAAAATCTAACAATAAAAATCAAAAACAGATTCAAGAAAAATGGAAAAAAAGCTTCTTGTTAAAAACCAAAAAAAAAGTGTGTGGGTGACAAGATTTATGCAATAAATGAAAAGTTTGAAATATTGTTTTTAAATATGTATAATCAGTAAAGTCAACGTACTTTATATTTATAAAAACTAATAAATAAATAAAGCAAAAGGTCATACAAAGAAATGGTCACACAAAAAAATAGAAAACTTCTATGAACAGCTTTGTCACAAAATGTGTGATTAAAAAAACAGATTTATACGGGTGTGATACAGTTTTCATCCAGCAGAGGTCGCTCACAGCTTTTCCTTCATCAGCATCTCTGTAATCCTTTAAAGCAGGGCTTCTCAACCTTGGGGTCAGGACCACATTTGGGGTCGTGACTTGTGAGACACTGGGAGGTGGTCCCCAGATGCCTTCAAGAAACTAAGAATATTTCTGAACAATTTGAGCCCATTTTTGCTTATTTTTACCCTTTTTATGCAACTTCACCAAACTCACCATATTTGAACCTATTTTCATAAAAAAAAATTTAATACAGTTTTGCTCCATTGCTCAAATTTCTATGTATCTACGTCACATTTCAATGTCTTTTCTGCACATTTTTCCACTTTCCAGACATGTTCTGCACTTCCACCACTTTTACACCTAATGTCACATATGTTGACCCATTATTGTCACTTTGACCTCTTTTCACTATATTTCATGCTTATTTATGCCAATTTAATCACATTCACCATTTGCCATGCCCATTATTAGCCAGTTTAAACTAATTCTTACACAATATTGACATTTAGAACCTTTTTTTTTTTTTTTTTACCACTTTTTCTGTCTGTTTTTGCCCATTCTAATTTGCAATTTTTAACCAATTACTGTGGTTTTCTAAAATCCAATTTCACCACCTTTTTAACCATTTTTGGTTCATTCCCTTGTTTCTTTGGAATCCTTGGTCTGTAGCCGTCCTTTGGTTTGTCTGTCCATCAGTTTGTCTGTCCTTTGGTTTGGACTGTGTTCGTCAGTCCCATCATCACTTGGTTCCACGATCCTTTGGTTTGATTGAGCTTGACTTTATTTATCCTTTGATTAACTGGCCTGCAGTCGTTCGTATCTCATTCGTCCCTATAGAAGTGTGTTGTTAGTCTGAGTCATTAGTCGGTGCGATGTCAGTGGTAGGTGTTTTTGTACTGACGGCTGTTGGACAGTAGTCTGGGGGGACACCAACAGCACAGACAGGACTGTGGGACAGAGGAAAATAACCAGTGTTAACAACTGAAACTCTGGATCACACAAGCTCCACAAAACCCCCAAACAGTCATTATGTCTTATGAAGTTTAGCCAAATTTAGCCTGGATGTCGTACGATTATCATACCGTCAAACAGTTTTGTAAACACAAAATAAACTATGCGTACAAAGAGATACTGTAGAAACCAGTAAAAACACAACAAGTAGGATAATTCTGGAAAATAACTAAATAAATTCTGCTGACTAATTTTCACAATCAAAAAACTTGCCGATCTAAATCTTTTCTCATATGGAAGACCATATCTGGTATCGTATCATTAACAGTTTTTATTTATTTATTTTTTACCTTGAAACAGTTTTTGAACTTCTTGGACACAAAGAAGAGGATGATGGGATTGATGCAGGAGTTGATGGTGGCCATGTTGATGCTGAAGTAATCGAGAACCAGCAGGAAGCTGAAAAAACAGACGGTTAACAGACGTCATCAGAGCATTGTTGTCGTTAGAAACATGCGTGTCGGTGAACGTACTTGAGGAGTTCGCAGCGGCCGGCGTCGTGCGACTTGTAGACGGTTCTCTTCAGCAGTCGGCTCAGGTGGAGAGGGAACCAGCACAATGCGAAGATCAGAACCAGGCAGAAGACGCATTTGGCCACCTCCCTACGCTGCAGACAGAGGGACGCCAACCAAGTTTTCACTCGAAGCAGAGTTTCCCACGGAAAGGTGCTTCTCTCATGCCAGTGAGTACCTGCTTCAGGTGTTCGCTCAGAGAGATCCTCAGGCTGCCTTTCTGGTGTCGCAGCATCTCGCAAGTCATCAGGCCGTAAAAAACCGCTGAGCAGGTCAGAGGGACGCAGAAGTAGAAGCCAAACAACCACCAGTCCTTCGCATCGCGGTAGAACTGAAATAAAACACGCAGAAGAAAGGAAAACACTCAGACGTTTCTTGCGATACGCAGATGATGTGGAACTCCAGAGCTGTGATTCTATCAGAGAATCTGTAAGACGTGCGGTAACATTAAGGACTGCGAGGTAACGGTCGCACGCAATATTAGCGACGCATCAGAATAATTATTTCAATAACTTAAACCAATGAAGGCACATTTCTCTTTGGTTTTGTCAGTCATGTAAAGCTCACCTAGCACTGCTACATGCTAAGCTAACTAAAACATGTGTGACCGGTCACTACGTGCTAAGTTATCCCACACACATCGGACTGGTCGCTACATGCTAAGCTATCCAAAATATTTGGGAATGGTGCCTACCTGCTAAGCTAACCTAAACATGTGGGACTGGTTGCTACCTGCTAAGCTAACCTAAACTTGTGGGACTGGTTGCTACCTGCTAAGCTAACCTAAACACGTGGGACTCGTTGCTACATGCTAAGCCAACACAAATATTTGGAATTGGTCACTATATGCTAAGCGAACCTAAACATTTGGGACTGGATGTTATGTGCTAAGCTAACCCAAACATGTGGGACTGGTCGCTACATGCTAAGCTAACCCAAACCTGTTTGACTGCTTGCTACATGCTAAGCTAACCAAATGTGTTATGATAACAAAAAGATAAAGCCTTATTCAAAATTATAATGTTGGGTAAATGTTTTTTTTTTTTTTTTTTTTTTTTTCAAGAATTAGTCTCAACAATAAGAGTTTTGAAGGTAAAATTGTTGTTTTTTTATTCGGTTTTTAGTCAGAAATTTAAGACCGTTTGTTGGACTTTGTTTCTTGTTGGTGTTTTCACTGGGTGGACGGTTCAGTCAGAGACAAACATCAAACACAGACTCACGGTCATGAATGGAGTCCTGGGCTGGAGCATGCACGTCGTCATGGTAACATTCTTGTAATCAAAGCGAACCATGTCGAAGCCCACGGCCTCGGGCACGGCCAGCAGCAGCGACAGCAGCCAGATGGTCACGATCTCCACTGCTGTTGCCATGGGAACGCCATTACCCCGAACCCGGGACCAGGACGCCACCGCACGGTACCTGAGGATCAGGTCAGAGGTCAGAGGTCATACTGGGAACATGATGAGGAGATAAGCTGATCAGTGCTACCATTGGTCAATGGAAAGACCCAAATACATTGTGTATTTGTTTTCCAATTTGTGTGTTTTTGTTGTCGTGAGTTTCAGGAGTAATTTTGTGTATTGTTTGAAAATGTTGTGTATTTTTCTGTCTATTTGTGTGTTTTGGAGTCATTTCTGTTTGATTTGTGTTTGCAGTCATTATTTGTTTATTTATGGAGTTTTTTGTGTATTTTTCTGTCAATTTATGGCATAATTTGGTGTGTTTTTGTATATTTTTATGTAATTTTGTATTTTTTTTGTCAATTTGTGTGTTTTTTGGATTCCTTTTTGTTTATTTTGTTGTTTCGCATGTTTGGAGTCATTTGTAGAATTATTTTTATGTATTTTTCTGTCAATTTGTGTTTTTGGAGTCATTTTGTGTTTTTGTTGTTATTTTGCTTGTTTGGAGTCATTTTGTGTGTTTTTGTATTACGTAAGTTTGTGTGTTTTTGTATTATGTAATTTTCTGTATTTTTTTGTTGATTTGTGTACTTTTGGAGTCATTTCTGTATTTGTTTTGGGGGATGCACAAAACTTAACCGAGGGCTGCATGTGGCCCACCCTGACTCTGTTATTGTTGCGTAAAGGGAATCTTTAGTGGAGGTCCTAAAGCGGAGCCCTGAGGAACTCCCGCTGTACAATCTGTAGGACAGTGATTGAGTATTTTGCTCACCGGTCCACGCTGAGAGCGCACAGGTTGAGAACTGTGATGCCCACCGACGCTTTCTGCAGGAAGGGGAAGAGTTTACACAGGAAGAGGCCGAAGGCGGAGTCAGCGAAGGGCCAGCGCATGGCCAGGAGCTATACACACACACCACACAGCCCACAAAGAGATGTGAGTGAATTGTGTATTTTAGTCGTGTTATCAGTTCAAAACTCAACGACCCTATGGAGACAGTAGATGGTCCATTTTTGCTGCAGTATCATACATGAACTGCTGGGTGCAGTGTTGCTTCACCATTTACATTGTGAAGAAGAATTGCGCAACAGAAGAACCAACCTAAAGTATCAAAAGTTTTGGATCAGTTCAATGAAAACTTACCATACACAGTACATGTACATATATATATATATAGTAGATTTTAGAATTAATTTGGGAAAACTGTAATAAAATTACAGTTCACAGAAGTGTCTGTAACCTCAAACAAATATTTTTAAATTTGTATTTTAATCTAGATTTTCAAATCAATTGATCAGAAACATTCAAACCAGTATGTACGGTAATCACACGTCACCTACTGTTCAAAGTGAGGATAAATGTTTTTGGTAAAAAGGCATAGAAAATACTTTGTTTTTTAAAAAAATCGTATCTACTTGATTATTAAAATCTTTATCTTTTTAGCACCTTTGAAAGTACTTTAAAAAATTTTACAGATTCAGGAAGTGGTGGCTACAAAAAGAAAAAAACTACCAAGAAAAATACTAAGACTGAAATAAAGAAACCAAAAGAAAACCTTGTCACAGTGAAACATATTATTGAATAAACAACAAAAAGTCTTTGAAAAAGATATATTTTTAGTATAATAAATGATGTTTGATCCTCAGATGTACAGAATAGCGCCCCTTGTTGTCCTTCATATTGGTTATGAAACATAACAGCATAACTTCAGACTAAAGTTGTTCACCTTGTAGACGTTGATGGGTCGATCGATGGCGATGTAGATCAGGTCTCCCAAAGCCAGGCTGGCGATCAGAGCGTTGGGTCCATTCCTCATGCTTTTATTTTGGTAGATTATCCTCAGCAGGGTGCCGTTTCCGATCATTCCCACAGCAAAAATAACGCAGGACATGATGGTATTGATGTACTTGAAGAGCGTTTTGATTGAGGTGTTGTGGATACAGCTAGGGGGCGATGCTGAGCCAGTTTGGAACGACGAATTGGAGCCAGACAAAAGTTTTTGCTGGTGGTTGTGTTTCGGTTGAGTCACATCTTTGACTTTTCCTTTTCCAAGCTCGGCAGAGGAACCGACTTGGTTTACAGTTTCTTGTAGAGCGTCTGTGTCAAAGGAAGAGATTCGATGACTCGGATTTCGTACGAGAGGACGTTTTGTTCTGGGCATCTCTAACGAGTCCACAGTCGTCAGGTCTGATGTGGCGTTGCTTTGGCAGCAACTTGGGCCAAACAAACACCAGAAGATCATCAACACAGTGACAATACGGGACATGTTGGGTTCAATGAGTCCAGGAACAATCACAGAGTGTCTGGTAAATCTAAAATCCAGTTCAAACACGTTGAGTGCAGATTAAGAGAGTGTTCAAGATCTTTCCCCGATTCGGAGCTCGACGTTGGACTTAAAGAATCACAATCGAGACCTAAAGCACGATCTAGACTTAAAGCACGCTCAAGGTGAGTCAAGAACCCCGTTTGGAATTTATTGAAAGATTTTATGTCCTCGATAATCTACAACTTCCCGCTGAATCAAGAACCCCAACAGCCTTTTCTGATCAAAGCAGTTCATCTGAAACATAAATATGCAAAGAATCTAAAACCGAAGTGTCATTTTTCCTTGAATTATTATCAAAGATTCTCTTCTGATTACAATATCTGATTTTAGAACTCTAGAACTTAAGTGAGATTTTTTACAGGAGATTTTTACTCGGGTTCTAGAAGAGATCTTAAAACCCGGTTTTAAACTTCTTGCGAACGCTCTCTGGTTTCTACTGTGGACTAAAGTTAGAAACGTTTTTCTTCGCAGAATCTGTTAGAAGTTTCTCTGATTCAAAATTCTTATTTGAACCTCTGAAAATTTTCATCATATTTGATTCTCTGTAAAGTCTCTATAAATATTTGTTGGTTTGATCTTGTTTCAGATGTCAACGGGGAGGAGTTGCTCTTTGGTTGATCTGCGACCTGAAAAACAAATAGAAGAGATCAACCCAAATGTTTCATCGGAGAGTACTTTGAATAACAACTTCTAGATGTTGGCAAAAGTGAACAGATCCTCTACCTCAGTGAAAGTATTTTCCGATTACAATATCTGATTTTTGACCTTTCTCTTGAGATTTCTTACAGGAGATTTTTACTCAGGTTCTAGAAGAGATCTTAAAACCTGGTTTGAAACTTCTCGCTAAAATTCTCTGGTTTCTACTCTGGAACAAAGTTAGAAACATTGTTTTTCTTCCCAGAATCTGTTAGAAGTTGCTCCGATTCAAGATTCTTATTTGAACCTTTTACTCTGATAAGCACTTTTCTTAGGATTCTAATTCAAAAATGTGTTCTTCAAGCGTCCCTCAGCAGATTCTCTGTAAAGTCTCTATAAATATTTGTGGATTTCATCTTGTTTCGGATGTCAACGTGGAGGAGACGCTCTTTGGTTGATCTGGTTAACCTGCGAACTGAAAACAAATAAAAAAAATACAACCCGAAAAGTTAATTCTGAGTACTTTGAACAACAACTTCTAGATGTTGGCAACAGAATGGTAAACACATCTTTTACCTCAGTAAAAGTCCAGATACTTGTGTTAAAATGTACTCTAGTAGAAGAACGGTAAAGTAGTGATTCTGCTTCATTACTTAAGTGAAAGTTAAAAAAAAGGTAACGTAAAAAATAAATTGACAACAAAGACTAAAAGGACAAACAATTCTTTAAATTAATATAAGTTTTATATTTCAAACAATACCAAAAAGGCTGGAATAGACAGAAAAAAATATTAGAAATTAATATGAAAAGCTATTTTAAATTCTAAGTTAAAACTTTCTTCTTTTAAATGAACATGTGGGCCACTATTCTGTGTCGCCAGATACAGTAGATAATTTTACCCAGAATCAGTGCAAAATTCAACAAAATGTTCCTACATGTCCTTCTTTATACACAATACAAACCCAACCTGGCAACTTTTTTCTTTGTGTGTTTTTGTCTCACAACCAGTGTTAATGTTGTTGCCTAAATATTTCTGTCATAGATTTTGTCAACTACAATTTTTTTTTTTTTAAATACATATTTTCGTGGACTAATAAAAACAAAACTAGCAAACAATAAAATCAAAACAAAGTTTCTTTTTTGGAAAGTATAAAAACTACTTTTGTTGTGGAAAGTGGAACAAGACTTAATACCATTCGTCGACTAAAACCTTAATGTCATTTAGTCGACTAAAACTAGACTATAACTGAAATAGTCCTGATTTTGACTAAAACTAAGTTGCATTTTAGTCACAAAACTACGACTAAAGCCACATTTAGTTTTCATCTGTAGAATTAAAGAAAAGTCACGCGGCAATTTTGTAAACACAATTGGTCGAAAAATACCGACGTTTGTGTAGAACAGTAAGAAGTAAAATCCATAAATAGACTTTGAATTTAACGTTTAAAATGTAAATAAAGATAAATCAAATAATCATAAACTATCAGAACAATCATTTGGTATCCAAGTACAGATAGACTGAGGACTTACCGCCATGTGTTTTAGTCCAATCAATTCCCCAGAACACTTTGTTTCTCTCCGTTCAGGAAACCAGACTGAAGTGAGACTGATGGAGTTCAGTATTTACTCCCCCGTCTCTCCTCCTCCTCCTCAGTGGTTTATAGTGGAACATCTCGTAAACACAAAGTCGTGTGAACTTTTACTGAGCGACTCTCACAACCTCAAAGCGTTTGTGTGTCGATAAATCTAAGAAGTTGCAGCAGCAATAAAATATCTTATAAGACTCGGTTTAGTGAAGATACTTTCAATAAAGATTTCATTCAATGAATTCAAAGAGTGTGGTTTCAGAAAGAAAGAAAAAACATCCACAACTACAGAAACGGAGAGAAAGATCGTTTGGCTTTTATTTTGAAGGGGATGTGTAAGAGACAAAAGAAGATGAGATCAAAGCCCATTCTTAGTGTAAACACATGTCAACAGGGCGCTAACCGCTAGCTAAACAAGACTTACACCAAACATGTGTTTGTATCTGATGGTCACATGACCAACATTCACGTCAGCGTTAGAATAATAACAGCCAATCAGAACACAGGAAACAACACAGAAGTTTTTAGTTGTAGTTTTGTGTGGGTTTATTTTCTTATTTTTTATGGTTTTTAAGTCGTTTTGTTGGTTTTACCTTTTCATTTTGTGTTTTTGGAGTAGTTGTGTATTCTAGTTAGTATTTTGTATATCTTTCCTGTCATGTGTGTATATTTGTGTATTTTGGGGTCATTTTGTGCATTTTTCTTGTCATTTTGTATATTCTTCTGTTATTTTGTGTGCATTTCTTGTTTTTTGTGTTTTCAGATTCATTTTGTGATCTTATTGTGTCATATTATGCGTTTTTTGAGTCATTGTTTATATTTTGTCTGTTTTTAAATTCACTAAGTGTATTTTTGTTGACGTTTTGTATATTTTTGTCTAATTTTGTGTGTGTTTATTCTTATTTTGTGGCGTTTAGTTGTTTTGTAGTCATTTTTGTATATTTTTCTGTCATTCTGTGTGCCTTTATCGTTTTATGTTATTGGGTACATTTATTGTATTTTGAATAATTTTGTGAATTTTTCTTGTCCTTTTGTGTTTTTTGAGGAATTTGATTTATTTTTGTCTTGTTTTGTGTGTGTTTGTTCTTATTTTGAGGGTTTTGTGAGTTGTTTTGTATATTTTTATCTTTTTCTGTGATTTTGTCTATTTGTCTTTAATTCTGTGTGCCTTTGTTGTTGTTTTGTGTTTTTGGATTCATTCTTTTGTATTTTTTTGTTGAAGTCATTTTATATTTTGTCCTATTTTGTGTGTTTTTAGAGTCACTTTGTGCATTTTTGTTGCTGGTGTGTATATTTTTCTGCTGTTTTGTATAATTGTCTCTTATTTTATATGCATTTTGTTGTTGTTTCATGTTTTTTGATTGATTTTGTGTTTTTTTTTTTTTCTTTTTCAGTAATTTTGTATATTTTCTTATTCCAAGTTCAATTTAAACTCAATTTAAACAGTGTGTGTCACAATAAAGATAAACGCACTAAAGCATGGCTCCATCCATGCTGACAAAGACCTGATCTCCACTTTGCATCCAGTCATGTGACTCCTTCAGCTCTTCAAAGAGAGAAATGTTCAAAGCCACAGTATTACATGTACATCCTTAACTTTGTGAGAAATCTAATTTATTTGCTGCTTTTCTCACTCAAAGACCACCAACCAACTGCTGCAGCTCATGTTGGGAATAGAAGAACAAATTACCTTTGAAACTAATTGGAAAATAAAGAACAAACCAACTTAAAGTGACAATAAAAGGAAGAGGAAACAAGCTGCTGCTGATTTCCACCACTTTATTAGAAACTCTTTGAAGAGACGACGCAGATCCACTGAGTTTCCATCCAGATGTGGTGGAAAAACAGCGTGCTGACAAACAGCTGGCAGCAAAGGCGTGCTACGAATGACTTCTACTTCCACAGAAATGTCATTGTCCGACCTGAGCTGAGGCCACATTTCTATGTTTTACTGTCGTTTTTGTTCTCGCTTTGTCTGTTTTTCTGTAATTTTGTATATTTTTTGTGTATGTTTTGTTGTCTTTTAATGGATTTTTGTTCTCCTTTTGTAATTCTTTGTCTTTTTAGTGTTTTTTATTGTCCTTTTGTGCACTTGTCTGATAATTATCTGACATTTTTTGCCCTTTTGTATATTTTGTTGTTTTTTCAGTGTAGTTTATTGACATTCTGTGCAATTTTCAATATACATTTTCTGCAATTGTGTTGTCCTTTTGTTTATTTTTCTGTGTATTTCTGTCATTGTATTGGCCCTTTTGTGTATTATTGTTTTCATTCTGTGTATTTTCTTTCCTTTTTGGTGTATTTTTTAAGTCATTTTGTGTCATTTTCTGCAATTTTGTTGCCCTTATGTGTATTTTGTTGCCTTGTTGGTATATATTTTTTTGTGTATTTGCATACCTTTTTGTAATTTTCCACAATTTTGTCCTTTTGTGTATTTTTGTTTTCCTTCTGTGTATTTTGTTGTCTTTTCAGTGTATTTTTATTGTCATTGTGCACTTTTCTATATTAACTTTCTGCAATTGTGTTGTCCTTTTGTTTATTTTTCTGTACATTTCTGCATTTTTGTTGTACTTTTGTGTTATTGTTTTCATGCTGTGTATTTAGTTCTCTTTTTGGTGTATTTTTATGGTCATTTTGTGTAATTTTCCACAATTTTGTCCTTCTGTGTATTTTTGTTTTCCTTTGCTGCCTTTTTAGTTCATTTTTATTCCTTTTATGCACTTTTCTTTACTTATTTTCTGTAATGTTGTCCTATTCTGTACTTTTCTGTAATTTTTCCACAATTTTGCTGTGATTTTGTGTATTTTTCTGCGCGGGTGGGGGTGGGGGTGGCTAACGGCAGCCGTTGCTAGGTAACGGCGCGACTGGACCTGCGTTGCCATGGTGATGTTTTAACTACATGTCCGGGGACACGTTTGAAGGCATTTTCAAAATCTTTTTTTGAGAGTTTATTGAGTTACATTGCGCTATACTTACTTTATGATTATATTTCCACCCTCAGCTCAGCTTGTTTCAGCTCCTACAACAACACAAGGTTTGTAAACACCGTCTTTTCTCTTGTGATATCAACTTAAAGTTTAGCTAGCTCCTAGCTTAGCCAACGTAAAACACGTGTTTAACTGATTTAAAAGTTTGCTAATGCTGCTTTAGTTTAACATTTACTGGCTTTACATCGTTTACAATACCTACAGTAGTAATTTAATTGTCTTTTTTGACATTTCTCTAACATTTCTTCTGTAGTATTTATTTATGTGCGCATTTATTACAGGTAATTGGTCAAATGTAATACCTTTAATAAAAAAAAAAATCTGTTTTATTAACTTTAGAAGTTTATTTTATTAGTATTTATTTTAATATTATGTTAACCAACATATCTAGTGTATATCAACACTTTAATATCATCGTCTCACACCATTTGATTAAATTATTACCCTTTCAAATACATGAACTACTGTTTTATTTACGTTTTCATATTTTTCCTATTGTGTTATAATTCTTTTGTTGTGTTGTTAACGACTGCTAATGATATATAGTGCATTACTCAATTATGGTGGAAACACAAGGAAAGTATTTAACCGTTTATTTACTGACACGTTGTTTCATTTAAAGGGTGAAGATGATTTCTGCTGAAGCTTCATCATCGTTTCTACCAGAAATCAATCAAAAAACTCAGAAATCACAGAGTTGGAGCAGGTAGAGTTTATGAAGCTCACACATCAGGACGGAAAGTCATTGTGTGTGTGTGTGTGTGCGTGTGTGTGTGTGTGTGTGTTTGTGTGTGGACGGCAGGATGAAGAGTCCACAAAGAAGCTCATCTAAAGACAATCAGCTTTTGTCCATAAAAGAAATAGCAAGGTGAGTCTCTACTGAAAGCATCCATCCATCTGTTTATACATCCATCTATCTGTTTACCCATCCATCTGTTTTAACCATCCATCCATCCATCCCACCATCCATCTGTTTTAACCATCCATCCATCCATCCAACCATCCATCTGTTTACCCATCCAGACCATCCATCATCTGTTTCCCCATCCAACCATCCATCCATTCATCTGTTTACCCACCCATCCATCATCCATCCATCCATCAATTTACTCATCCAACCATCCATCCATCCATCTGTTTACTCATCCAACCATCCAACCATCCATCTGTTTATCCATCCATAAATCAAAATAAAATATGAACTTGCAAAGTATACATTTTTTGAATGAGTGTTGTTGAGATTGTGGTTGTCATTGTTGTGTTTGCTCAAAGGTTCAGAGGCAGCGTGAAGCAGCAGGTGTGTGTGGAGATGCTTGAGGAAGGTTTTCACAGGTCGGTCTAATCACAACAGGTCCTTATTTTTACCTTTTCACCTCCCTCGTTCTCTCTTTCCTTAATTTAATACAACGTAAACAATGAAAACTCTCTATATCAAGGATGGGCCACTATCACAGCGAGGGCCGCAAACGTGATTGTTTCTAATCCAAGGGCCACATAATCATTAGAATAATGACTAATCTGAGCATTAGCACAGAGGGAAAAGAGTTTTGTCTTTGTCAGTTGTTTTGTGTGTTTTTAGACATTTTGTATGTTTTTTGGAGTCATTTTGTGTGTTTTTGTTGGGCTCACCCACCTTTTGTATTTTCTCATCATTTTGCGCAATTTTGTTGACAGTTTGTGTGTCTTTGGAGCTATTCTGTGATGTGTTGTTTTTTGTGTTTTTAGTCAATTTTTTGGTTTAAGTGGTTTTTTGTCTGTCTTTGTTGTCATTTTGTGTATTTATGTATTTTTGTGTGTGTGTTTTTGTGCAATTTGCTGTTGATTTGTGTATTTTGGGCTTTATGTTCCTTCCAACTTCTTGAAATGCAATTTTTGGGGATTTTTTTTTTGGGGGGGGGGCACACAAGATTAGGCTGAGGGCCACATGTGGCCCCCAAGCCAACAGTTGCCTATGTCTGCCATAGAGTGTCAGAGGAAATGCTTGAAGTCCACTGAGTTGTATTCACTAGGTTTAGTCGCTTACCATCACCAGGATTCTCCTAACAATGAAAGTGTCCTATTTCCACCTCAGCATTCTACGGTCCAATGACTGGCCCTCGTTGTGCGTACAGGTCCTTCTCTGAGCTTTTCTCTCTGATGCGTTTGGATTGCGAACGTCGAGCGTTGGCCGACCCTTCGTCACTTCTGAGGGTTCACACGCCTCTAGAGGAGCAGCCGGACAAGCTACAGGTCCTGAGGGAACACCTGAGCCGGTCCGAGCTGGCAGAGAGGACCGGTACCAACAACCCACTGAAACTCATAGGGAGAGTGTGTTAAGGCTAACTAGCACTGTGTGTCTGTGTGTGTGTAGCGTCGCGCTCAGTGGCGTGTGATCAGCGTCAGCTCCTGGCTCAGTTCTTCTCATCAACGGAGGATTCCTGGCTCTCTGTGCACTTCTATCACAGCTGTGCTGAACGAGGAGGATCCAGAGCAGCTACCGAGGCTCAGGCCTGCCTGGCTGAGCTGTACCTGCAGCAAGGTGGATGCTAACGCTAATGCTAACGGCCATCTTGGTTATCGTAACATAACACTAATGCTAACACAGGCTATCATCACTAAATTGATAAGGTGTACTAATTCAAACTGAATGCTAATGCTAACTCTCATCTTAGTAAATGGACTAATGCTAATCCTGACTGTCCTCACTGTAACTAATGGTAATGCTAACTGTCCTCACTATAACTAATGCTGACTGTCGTGACTGCAACTAATGCTAACGATGACTGTCCTCACTGTAACTAATGCTAATGCTGACTGTCCTCACAGTAACTAATGCTAACTGTCCTCACTGTAAATAATGCTAATGCTAAGTGTCTTCACTGTAACTAATGCTAACCATTCTCATTGTAACTAATGCTAATGCTAACTGTCCTCTGTATCTAATGCTTATGCTAACTTTCCTTTCAGGTGACCTGCATTGCTGCCTCTAGCATGCAAAGCTTTGTGTTCGTCAGGCAGCTGACTAATGCTAACTGTCCACACTTTAACTAATGCTAATGCTGACTGTCCTCACTGTATCTAATGGCAATGGTCTTCACTGTAACTAATGCTAACTGTTCTCACTGTAACTAATGCTGACTGTCCTCACTGTAACTAATGCTAATTCTCACTGTAACTAGTGCTAACCGTCCTAACTGTTTTAATGCTAATGCTGACTGTCCCCACTGTAACTAATGCTAATGCTAACTGTTCCCTCAGGTGACCTGCAGCGCTCCCTCCAGCAGGCGGAGCTGTGTGTCGGTCAGGCTGATGACGGTGGTGCTCTGAGGCGTCGTGGTGAGCTGCTGCTGATCAGGACTCTGACGCAGATGGCCAAATCTCTACTGGACCAGAAGCAGCACAACGAGGCGCTGACGCTGCTGCGCCGCGCGCACGACATCGCCACTGACAGTATGGGGCAGCAGAGAGCTCACACAGCCCACAGACTTGCTAGCATTAGTTCAGTTGCAGTTGTTTCGATTATCACACAGCTTGTATTTTTCAGTTGGTGAAAAACAAATGGAGGGAGAGGCTTCATGTCTCCTGGGTGTGGCCTATCAGAGCGCAGGAAACCGCGACATGGCTAATCAGGTCAGCTTACAGTGTGTATCGGTCTTTATTCTAATGCTGACGTGAATGTTGATCACATGACTAAAGGTTTGTCTTCAGTTCTTTAACAGCTGTCTGCAGACCTACAACACACTGCAGGATGCTGATGGACTGGTGAGGGCCAACCTGGCCAGGGCCGAGTCTTTACAGCGGTAAGCACGCACACACACGCATGTGCGCAGTTAGAGTTGCTCTCTCCTTTCCTAAAGACATGAAAAATAATGCAGTTCCAGTTTGTCACACTAGAGGGGGTGTCAAACTGATTTTTGTTCAGGGTCCAAATTCGGACAAGTTTGATCTCATGAGGGCCGCAGAGGTTGGGAATCGAACAATTTCAACATTTTTGCTGCTTTGCATTTCCATGTAAAAATGAAATAAATATATATAAGGCATCAACAATATACAAGCAATAGGTGACAGTGACAATATATATTTAATTTGGGGAAATGTTGTAAAATTATTCATGGATTGAGCAGTATTTTTAACAAAAATTGGGTTTCTTTCAACAATTTGAGAGTAGAAATGACTTTCATCATGTTACACAAGCATGAATCCCTGCAAATATTGTAGACTTCCAAATAAATCTGTTGAAATGTTATCTTTTTGTTTATGTATTATTTTGCATGAATGCCAATATTTACGTTTGGATATGATATAGTGATTTAAAATTACTCCCAATTTCTGGTTAATTTCAATAAATAATTCCCATTCTATTTCTTTCAATTTTGCCAAAAGTCCCTGAGCTAAAGTTCTGTGTTCACAGTCAGGGACTCATTGAAGAGACCATTCAGTGTCTGGAGGAATTAATTAAAATGTGTCAAAGCAACGCGATGCAGGACAAGTTAGCCGACGTCTGTCTGTGTCTGGGAGTCCTTTACTACAACAAGGTAACACACACACACAGACACACACATATGTATCTCTTCCTCTGTGGAATTGCCACTGGTGACAGGCATCAGCCTTACATGAGTGCATAATAAAACATCAGTTTATGTTAATGATGTGGATGCAAATATGTCTCGATATGCAGATGATATCACCGTCTATTGCAATGCTCACTTATCTTAGCCATTGAACGACTCTGAATGAATGAAACTTTAACACATTAGTCAAAATGAAGACAAAAATAACTTGCTGGAATTATTACACAGAAATCACGAAAGCATCCAAGCAATCAGCGGACACCTCTGAAGAAGACTGGCAGTTGACAGTCGAAAAGTGTCAGGAGATCAAAGTACATTTTCCGAAGAAAAAAGTTGTCTGAATAAATGAAACCTTAGCACGTTATTCAAAAAGAACTTGCTGGAATTGTTACACGGAAGTCAAGGACATATCAAAGCGATCAGCAGACACCTCTGTAGAAGACTGGCAGTTGACAGTCGAAACATGTCAGGAGATCAAAGTCAATTTCCTAAAAAACATTTTGAATAAATGAAACGATAACATGTATAAAGATTGTTTTAACTCATGCAAAACTCTGTTCAATGTTTCTTAAGCCCCGCCCTCCCTTCCTTTCTTCTACTCTCTAGGGTCAGCACCGCAGTGCCGATGAGCAGCTCCTGCAGAGCTACGAAGCGGCCGCCTTCAGTGGAGATGTCCTCCTGCAGCAGAAAGCTCAGGTACAGACTTTTGACTGTGACACACGATGAAAAGGACATGCCCCCTCTCAACGTCTGCGCTGACGTCCGTCAGGTGATGGTCGGCTGCGCTCGCGCTCACCTACTCCTGGGACCGTTCAGCGAGGTTGTGGCGTCCACTTCTGGAGCCGCTCTGAGGCGACTGCTGAGGTGGAAGGAAAGGCGCCGGCGCCCGGACGACAGCGCAGAACTCTGCTAGCGTTAGAGCTCCGTCTATTAGCATAAAGAAAACAGTCACACATAAATAAAAATGCCTTGATTGTGGGCGTTGCGACTTTGGAATCATTAAGCCACGCCCAGTCTACACTATGAAACCTCCAAAGAACAATCTATGCTATGGTAACTAGCTACACAATACCTACTATTCCTTTCTATTCACTATTCTCTCAGTCCAACCTACTCACACAGACTGGTTTTAATAGGAGGGGGCGGAGCCACAGTGTCATAAGACAAACCTCCATTCTGAGCCAATAGGGAAATGTACCTGTAATAGCCAGGTTTCAACCCATAGAGGGCAGTCACTTATATTTTTACAACAAATGATGACACAATTGAAATACTTTGCCTAAAATGCAGATAATAAATAAAATAAACTTTGTTTTCAGTGGGAAAAAGTAGTTTTAGGGTTTAGTTACTCTTTAAAGTTGAACCTGAGCATCATTTTACCATGTTTTAAGCTTTTTAATTAAATACAAACATATAGTATGTTTTTACTGACACAACTCTCTGTTTTTACTATTATTGTTATTACTACCTACCCCCCCCCCCCCCCCCCCCCCCCCCCCCATTCTAACCAACATTTATATAATGTAACCTTTATTAAAAGATGCAAAGATTGTTACTATTCTTCTCAAAAACTCATAATAAAGTGCAATCAGCAATTTTAGAACAGTAACAAATAAACAACAAATAATAGTGATAATAAACAAAAAATATTTTTTTTTTAACGAGATAAATTATTCAAGAAAATCATGTACGTTAATCATCTCGAAAAGGGTTGAACGTTTAGATTCTCAGGATAAGTTATGACCGTAGATTAATATGAGGGGAACTTATTAGAAATATTGTGTCTGGATGTAAAAGAGTGACTAATGTAATGAGATGTGGCAGCATTGAAATATATCTGTGTAGCATTAATTAGATGAAGTGTGGTGTGTGGCTCTGCTGCCAAGTCTCTATTAAAGTGATTAGACGAGAAACTAAAAGTACGACGACAAAACATTTGGTTCTTCAGCTCAGTGGTTCTCAACCTTCTCAGAGACCAGGGACCCCCAAATTAAAGGTTCCGTAGACCGGGGACCCCCACTGTTGCTGAAGGTGGTTGAACACAGACATGAACATTGAAGAACAGTCATGTGGAGACAGGACCATCTGTAAGGGGGAATAAAGGGGAGAGATTTTTGGGGCCCATCCATAAAGTCAGTAAAATGATGGTTTATTGTTCTATGAATCTGTGATAACCACATTTATTTATTCATCTGAATAATATCCAGGAAATTTATTATTATTTGGGCCATAGTATATAGTCATCTTAAATATGTAAACTCTTGTTTTATTCGGACATAAAACGGGTTAAAAGTGACCAAAATTGTGAAAAAGGTGGTGAAATGGGGTTTTAAAAACCACAGAAATTGGTTAAAAGTTGCAAATCAGAGTGGACAAAAACGGACAGAAAAACTGGTAAAAAGGGTTCAAAGTGTCAATATTGGAACAATTATTTTAAGCTGACAAATAATGGACATGACAAATGGTGAATGTGGTTAAATTGACAAAAGAAAGCATGAAATATGGTGAAAAGAGGTTAAAAATTACAATAATCGGTCAACATATGTGACATTAGGTGGAATAGTGGTGGAAAGGCTTTATAAGTGCTGAAAATGTCTTGAAAGTGGAAGGCATTGAAATGTGATGAAGAAATAGGAGTAATGTAGCAAAAAATGCTTTAAGAGGCGCAAAAATATGGCAAGAAAAGGTTATGAAAATAGGGTAAAATATGGCAAGTTTGGTTTAGTTGCAGAAAAACAAGCAAAAATGGGCTCAAATTGTTGAAAAAATATTTGTAGTTTCTTGAAGACATCTGGAGAGTGTCTTGCGACCCCAGATGGGATCCTGATCCCAAGGTTGAGAACCTCTTCTATAGGTAATGAAAGCGTCAATCACAGAGCAAAGAGGAAATAAAACATTACGTAAGGTGGCGGTAATGCAACCATGAAGTGTACAAACTACCAGAAAAATCCATTAGAAGAAGAAGAGTCTCCGGTTCCTGTTCCGTGTGTGACGCTGTGGTCAGTGACAGAAACACCGGGGGGCCATAGACGTTCAGTCCGCCGCGGGTGACAGCGGGGCCGGCAGGGAGGGAAAGGAGGACCCGCCGATCCCCTAACCGAGCCATGGGCCTCCAGGCCCGGGTACGGAAGGAGTGGTTCATCATCGGCATCGTGCTGGTCATCCTGTCCGCCAAAGTGCATCCGAGCTTCGGCGTGAAAGGAGGTGAGTGCCCGTCACTGAGAGCATCCCTCCGCGGGCAACTGCGAGCCAGACTCCAGGCAAATTTCATGCGTTTTTTTTTTTTTTTTTTTTTAAATCCGTCATTTATAACCACACAAAGTCTTTGAAATACACGTTTTAACACCAAAAATATTAAATAACATTAACTTTAGAATCCGGCTAAATGTTGTTTTACTAAAACACTAAATTTTCTGGTTGTAAATGACAAACGTCTTAATAAATTTGGACTATGAAACATACACTTGATCGTGTTATTTATGTACAAGTACTAATTCAAATATATAAGCTATTTTCTAAATTTTCTGTTCATTTAATCGAATTTTCAGAGACAATTATAGAAAGCATCTTTAAATGAAAATTTCTTAAATTCAATGATTTTTAAACGGACTTCCGCTGCGTTAGGTGAAACAGTGCTCCTCTGTGTGTAGCCACGTCTGGCATCGCAGTGACACGTTGCATTCAACAGGAGTGTAAATATTAGATCGTGCTCGTTCCCGTGCCCACGGGCACGAGCGTTGATCTGTCAACAAACATAAAATTAAATGAGCAAAAGTAAAAAATACACAGGATTAATAATTAATGAAAAGCAACTGTATGTGTAGCCCATACAAATAATTTAAAAACACACAAAAAACAACAACTAAACAAAAACTTACACAGGAAATAAACACTAAGTACACACTTACACAACTCCACAACAAACCACAAAAGCATCAATTTAACAACAATGGAAGTCATATTTTTTTGTTTAGCTCGAAACACAAAACATTGGCTACACAACCGACAAAATGATCATCGTTTAAACACAAACTGTAAACATGAAAAAAAAAAAAAAACACAAAATGTAAATAAGGCAACAAAGAAACTGAATTTAGAAAGACATTTAAACATAAAAAACACAACCTTAACTTTTATGTTGAATTTCTATACCAGAATAACTATTTACTTTATATATTTAGTCTTTTTTCCCCCTTGTTTTGTATTGTTTTTAATCCTTTTGTGCATTATGTGTTTTAAATGTAAACGTTGGAGTTGTTTTTAATGTGAGCGGTTGCCATGGTTACCGCAGGGTCATTCCATGTCATTTCAAGGAATGTTCAGAATTTTTCGAGTGGTGAAATAACCCAAAGTTGGGGTTCAAAATTTAAAAAAATGAAAAAGTTACATGAAGAAAGATAGTTTTATATTCCAAGAAAGAGTAACATTAATACTATAACTTAAAACATATCAGATTTGTTTATACATTCCCACATTCAGTTATGGACCAATGAAAATGGTCTTTTTCCAGATGTCACCCATGAACCCTTACAAACTTTTTTCCAATTTTGAGGAGCTGTCATGTCCACCAGATAGGATGTAGAGCAGATCTTTTTCTATATTCTGAGAGAGTAGGTGGAGCTGTATTACTATACCACCTTACAGTTTCCTATGTGATGTAGTTCCTGAGATATTGGAAGATGAAAATACCTGCAAATTGTGCAATTTTCACATTTTTCTTGCGAGAATTGTAAAAATCGACAAATCCCCGCGTTACTAAACTGTTCATATCTCAAAAAGTATTCATCTGATCAAACTATAACTCTACAGTGTGCCTGGTGAATAGTCCCAGAACAGTTGGTAAAAATTTGAAACCGAAATGCGTGAGTGAGTGATGACATCATCTCTGTGTGACAGGTCCGTTGAAGCCAGAGTTCACCATCACGTACTTTGCCGTCGCTCTGATCTTCTTTAACAGCGGCTTATCGCTAAAAACAGAGGTGAGGAAAAAAAAACAGTGTTCCTGAACGCAGCACGGAGCGATGTGTTCACTGACAGTGTGTGTGTGTGTGTGTGTGTGTGTGTGTGTCAGGAGCTGACGGGCGCCCTCCTCCACGTCCGTCTCCACCTGCTGGTTCAGACGTTCACTCTGGTTTTTTTCCCGCTCTGCGTGTGGCTGCTGCTGAGGCTGCTGTCACTCACAGCCATCGACCAATGGCTGCTCAAAGGGTACGTCCAAGCCCCGCCCCCTCACCTCTCTTTGATTTCCATGGTTAGATATAAAGGTTTAATGGTGATAATTGGTTGCCTAGGTTACAGACGGTGAGCTGTATGCCCCCACCGGTGTCGTCGGCTGTTATTCTCACTAAGGCTGTGGGCGGCAACGAGGTAACACACACGCACGCACACGCACACACACACACAGATATTACGCTTCATTCATTTTTGACCTGTGTGTTTTCAGGCGGCGGCCATCTTTAATTCAGCGTTTGGAAGCTTCCTGGTAAGTTGTTAAACTCTAAACTAGTGGTTTTCAACCTTGGGGTCGTGACCCCATGTGAGGTCGCCTGAAATATTTAGTAATTGATTAAAAAATAAAATAATTAAAATGATATTTTTGTAGTTTTTTAGATTATCATATATGATAAAAGTATAAAAATTCAATAGTTAATTAAACAATGATAAAAATCATATTATTGCAGTTTTTCAAATTAAAACGCTACACACAGTCTCAAGCATCTGTATTCTTTCACTTACTGAAATATAAATCTAGTTAAAAAAAATTGTATAGAAATAAAATGAAATAATTAATAAAATAATGATAGAAATGAAAGTTATAATTTTGTAATTAATATTCTTTTTCAAATTAAAACACCACAAACAATCTCAAACAACTGTATTATATACTTTCACTTCTTCAAATATAAATCTAGTTTAAAAAATTCTGTATGAAATGAATTAATTAAATAATAATAATAAAAATTAAAATAATATTTTTGTAATGTTTTCAAATTAAAACACAATCTAGAGCACCTGTATTCTATACTTTCACTTAATCAAATATAAATCTCGTTAGAAAAAAATTATACTATAAAAATTAAATAGTTAATGAAATTTTTGTAAAAATCTAAATTGTATTCTTGTTTATTATTTTTTTAAATACAATTTTAATCTCAAACCAGTTACAGTATAAAAAATGAATAATTAAATAATTGATTAAATAAATAAACAATAATAAAAGTTCTAATTATATTTTTGTAATTAAAAATAAATACATTTCTTTTTCAAATTGAAACACCACACACTATCTCAAGCTACTGTATTGTTTATTGTCACTTTGTCAAACACAAACCTAGTAAAAAATAAATACTGTATAAAAATTAAATGGTTAATTAGAAAATAAAATAATATTTTGTATTTTTTTTCAAATGAAAACACCACAAACAATCTCAAGCAACTTTATTCTATACTTTTACTTCCTAGAATCTAAATAATCTAAAAAATATTAAATTTAATAATTAAATAGTTAATTAAATAATTAGTCAATACAAAATAATATTTTTGTAATTTTTATAATTATTCTTCTTCAAATTAAAACACCACAATCTCAAACAACTGTATTCTATACTTTTACTTTTTTAAGTATAAATCTTGGTTAAAAAAATGTGGTATAAAAATGTAATAGTTAAATAGTCAATTAAGTAATTAAACAAAAATAAAAATAATATTCTTGTAATTTTTTAAAATTTTTATTTTTCAAATTAAAACACCACACAATGTCAAACTGTAACTGATCTAAACTCTTATCAATGAACAGAAAACGCTTTTAAAATGTAACTTTCTGTGATTTGTGCTTCTATAGGGAATCGTAGTGACTCCTGTTCTCCTGCTGCTGTTTGTAAGTCACACGCACACACACACACACACACACACACACACACACACTCTGACCTCCCGTCCTCCCTCCTCAGCTAGGCTCCTCCTCCTCCGTTCCTTTCTCGTCCATCTTCTCTCAGCTCTTTGTGACGGTGGTGCTTCCTCTGGTCGGGGGTCAGGTGTGTCGGGGCTTCTTCAGGGACTTCCTGGAGCGTCAGAAACCTCCGTTCGGCACCGTCAGTAGCTTGGTGCTCCTCGCCATCATCTACACCACCTTCTGTGACACCTTCAGCAACCCCGACATCGAGCTGGACCCCACCAGCCTGCTCATGGTCGCCCTCATCAGTCAGTCTGAGGAAGTGTAGTTTAGTCACAGAAGGAAACGGACGGTCCACCAAACCAGTCAGAACGCACCTCCATTATCAACATAGTTCTTTAGTCTTTACGGTTCTTCTTTATTTACACAGTTATTTTTTTATTGTTATTCTTTTTTACACATTTATTTTTTTTGCACAGTTCTTTTTTTACAGTTATTTCTTTTTGAACACAGTTTTTTTTTTACAGTTTTTTTTTTACACAGTTATCACTTTTATTTCATGGTTCTTCCTTTTTTTACATCGTTCTTTCTTTTTTACGCAGTTCTTTTTTTTTACATTTGGAAGGAATATGAAACATCTGCTGCACCAACTGTCAGAAAAAAACCTTAGAATATGTGGAGGAAATGATCACACAGTCTGTTTCGGAGGTGGGGGGGGGGGGAATCTAAATCTAATTCCTCGATGTCTCCTGTCCCGTAAAGGACCGTCCGTTTACTTTTGAGACGTTTGCGTGTAAAAACTATTAATAGAGAATGAAGGTGTTCTGATGGTAAATCTGTTCTTCTTCCTTTTCAGTTTTCTCCATCCAGATCAGCTTCATGCTCCTGACCTTCACCATCTCCACCAGGTGAGGCTCAGTGATGATGATGATGGTAGTGGTGGCATGAACATGATGCTGATGACGATTGTAATGGTGGTGATAAGATTAGTGAAGATGATAATAATGATGGTGGTGATGATGCTGTTCAGTGTTATGTATGTTGCTGATGGCGATAGTCTAGGGATGTGCAGAAGCGTAGGCGGCGGGCGTAATCACCTACTACTCTCTTTCTGAGAGTTTCCTTCTACTCTTAAACATGTTCATAAATGATTCTGTACCCGTACCCCCTCTATTAGCTCTGTCTGCTAGCATAGCATCTCTTCTTCACTGTGCAGAAAAGTTGCATCATAACCTAACACTGGGTTACCAGCGCCCTCTGCTGGTTCAAACAAATATCTGGCACTGCAACTGAAAGAAAACAATCATTTTTTCTAAAGATTTCCCCAATAATATAATAAATGTTAACATTCACAACATTACTGAATTCAATTAAATTAAATAAACATTATCTTTAGGAAAGATTCAACAAAGAAAAGAGTCGGTAGTAAGAATAATTCACAGACCAAATTTGAGGTTTTCAATTCTTCTCTATGGAATTGAATATATATATATTTTTTTTTTAAACATTCATAATCATATCATCATGAATCATGAATTAAAAGTCCTGTGTTCAGGGTATTGGGTTATGAAAATCACAATTGTAAGGGTATATGTAAGCTATATTATTAATAATAATGTGCTTGTGTTATATATATATATATATATAAATGTGCATTGACACAACTAAATATATGACCAAAACCAACTACAAGCAAACCACACATAAATGATGTTAATCATGCAGATATGTTCCAGCACCAGACAGTATTCTACAGAGGACTACTAACAGACCAAACACCCATACTACTGCTATACTATAAGTTGGTACATTTTACACTGGAAAGAGGTAAACTGATAATGATGCTCAATTCTTTATCATCATTACCATGGATACCAGATTCCCCCCCCACACACACACACACCCACAGGTGTCGTGCGTCATTGGCGCACAGCGGCGACAACTCACCTTCTAATAGTTTTTTTTTTTTTTTTTAAGCCTACTAGTTTTTTTTTTCTGGACATCTCTGGTAGTCATAACATAGCAGAACCTCCTCAGACAGAGACCTTGGTGAATACTGTCAGTGTGCTGTGGTATCTGGCCTGCTTAGGGCAGTCTGACCAGAAGTGACCAGGAGAGAGTTCTGTAATTAGTGGGGATGATGAAGATGATGGCGTAGATATTATTGATGATGATGATGATGATGAAGGTGTGATATCTCTGCAGATCTCTCTCAGGTTTCAGTCCTGCAGACACCGTGGCCATCATCTTCTGCTCCACACACAAATCTCTCACCCTTGGTACGTTTACTTTAGTTCATTTTATTTCTTTGCATTTTATTATGAAAGTCCAGAGAACTGTAATTAATGGAAACCATTTCAAAGGATAAAAAGCTAAAAAAAAAAAACTTTCCAAAAGTAAACTTTAATAATTAGATCAAACTTAATTCTATATAATAGAAATTTATTTATTTATTTCGTTTATTCATTAGAAAACATTTTAAATATGCTTTTATATGCAAAGGGGAAAAAAACTGTTTTCATGATAATACAGACAAACAAAAACTTTGTTTGTTTTTCAGGTATTCTTATGTTGATTATTTGTTTTGTTTGTAGGTATACCGATGTTGAAGATCGTGTTTGAGGGCTATGAGCACCTCTCTCTGATCTCCGTTCCTCTGCTCATTTACCATCCGGCTCAGATCCTGTTGGGCTCCGTCCTGGTGCCGACCATCCGCTCCTGGATGACCAGCCGGCAGAAGGTAGACCATCGCTAACGGGCTAACGCTAACGCGACTACCGATGAATAACCTGCCTCTTGTTCCTCAGTCCAGTCTGTTGTTGAGGTAGGGCGGCGTTACCGACACGTACGTACACACGTATGTACGCGCTGAGTGAGTAAACGACCGACGACTCAACCAACAAAACAACGATGAACCAAACGAAGCCTCACAGGGACACAGACAGTGTTCTACATGTACTTTAACCTGCTTATGTGTGCGTAAAAATACCTTCACCATAAAATCAGCAAAATGATGGTCCATTGTTCTATGAATCTGTGATAACCACATTTATTTATTCATCTGAATAATATCCACTGTTATCTATGGACGTTTATTATTAATATATTCATCTTAAAGATGGAAATCCTTGTTTTAATCAGAAATAAAGTGACAAAAATTATGAAAAAGGTGGAGAAATGGGATCTTAAAAACCACAGAAATTGGTTAGAAGTTGCAAATTAGTGACCAAAAAACAGACATAAAAAGTGTTAAAGAGGGTTCAAAGTGTCAATATTGGAACAATTATTTTAATCTGACAAATAATGGACATGACAAATGGTCAATGTGGTTAAATTGGCAAAAAATAAGCATGAAATTAGGTGAAAAGAGGTTAAAAGTGACAATGTGTCAACATATGTGACATTAGGTGGAAAAGTGGTGGAAAGGGTTTATAAGTGCTGATCATGTCTTGCTGGTGGAAAAAAATGTGCAGAAGTGTCAGAAATGGGAGAAATGTAGCAAAAATGCATTAAAGGGAGCAAAAATATGGCAAAGAAGTGATGAAAACAGGTTAAAATATGGCAAGTTTGGTTTAGTTGCAGAAAAAGGTTTAAAAAAAAAAAAGAAGCAAAAATGTGTTTAATTGACCCAATGTTACGTTCACACGCTAACATTTATTTACTCATTTCAATCACAGATCTGTGTCCCTGGGGAAGGTTTACGTTTGGTACCAATCACACAACATGAGATCTTTTCCTCTAAATAGCTACGATCTATTTACGAAACAAGAATGACGTAATCTTGAAACAGCGCCGTCTGCTGTCTGAAAACGGATCTGCTTTAATTTACTGGTTTCACTGGTGTTGGGTTTTCAGTTCCTCAGAATGGATGTAATTAGAATAATTTCACTTTTAATGTCCTGGACGGCTCAAAAACCTCTTAAAAATCAATTTAGCAAGCAGTAGCAAAAGTATATATAAGTATAAGTATATATACACCTGAGTAATTTTAATTAATTTTTCATGTGGTTTTCTGTGTGTTTTTATTTCGTTTTAGTGTGTTTTTTGTGTATTTTCATGTATTTTCACCCTTTTCTTTAAAAATAATTGTAGTTTTAATCTTACTCTATTACTTACATTGTTATCTATTAAATACATTTCTATGTTTTAATGTAATTTAATTGTGGTTTTATTTAGTTTAAAACTACATTAATCACATTAAAACTACAATAAAATAAATGTGATCTTTTTTCTTTTGGTTAATGTTTTATTAAGTGTTAATTATTTTTGATTTGTTTCATTGTATTTGTATTTTTATTGTAACAGATAATGCACTTTAATTTAGTTTAAATACATTTTACATTGTTTTTTGTGTTTTTATGAGTTTTATCATATTTTTCATTGTATTTTAAATGGTTTGTACTTTTTGTTAAAAAGAATTGTAGTTTTAATCTTTTAATAAATTAGTTATATATTTTAATGTAGTTTAACTGTTAACTAATGTGATTGATGTAGTTTTATATTTATTTATTAACTAAAATAATATATTCTTTTAGTTAATAAAATTATGATTTAATCAACTAAATGTAATCATTTTTAATTATAAACTTATAATTCAAAATAATAACTTTCAATTATTTTGATTGAGTTTTAATGTGTTTTATTGTATTTGAAAAAAAATAGTAGAGTATAATTCTCTCTTTTTTGTTTAAATTTAGTTCTTGTCATATCTATGATATAGAAAATGTAGAAAATGCCAGCATTTGATAATAAAACCCTTTTAAAAGTTACTGTATATTTTTGGATCTGTGAAATTTAGCGAGTTGGATTTTGTTTGAAAGTAATATTATTAATTTAATAACAAGAGGCTTTATGTAGTCATTTCTGAGACTAAAAAAAACTAATTTAGACTAAAGGAAAAGCCTGCAAGACAGCAGTCGTCCAGGACATTGAACATCAATGAAGTGCAGTTAATCCTGCATGGTCATATTTGGTTGCAGTGTCTCTTGGGTCGTCGCTGCTTTCTGTAACCATGTGTTTTCCTTTAAACAGGAGCTCAGGCTCGTGGCCGTGCAGTCCGTCTGACGGGGATCGACTCCCGCACCAAGCTGTGACTCTAACAGACGCCGTCAGGAGGATACGGTGGTCGGACGTGCCTTATTTTGACCAAACGACAGACCTCACAACACATTTTCTACTTCCATCTTTTGTATTTCAGAGGATGTTTATTTTTTTACATGAAGTCGGAGGTGCAATGTCGGGCATCTTATTACTGGGACCATTAATTCACTTCATTATCTTTCTGCGAGCTGTTACTGTGACCTGGGGGGTTGGGTTGTTACGTATTTATGTGACTAATGTTCAATTATGGGACTTAATTGATGCAGCACGGTGATGGAAACATGGCCTTTTGTTACTGTAAATCAACTCTTGGGGACTCTGTTACGCAAATTAAAGATTAGTTAATATTATTTTGTACAAAGGAATGTTCATTTAGGGACTTTTTGAGAAGAAATGCAAAAAAATTTAGAAACAAAACAGATGTTATGGAAAATTATGGTCTAAAACTCACTCAATATGCAGATGATAATCTCTGTTACATGTGAGGACTCTGATGTTTTTTCCATCAGCAAAGTGTTTTATTATTATTATTCATATTCTATATTTATATTCTTAATTCCTTTTTTCCTTCTCCACTCTGCAAGTCTTTAAGAACAGCCCATAAATGTTAAAAATGAACAGATTTTAGGGGGAATTAGGGTCTAAAACTCACTATACGCAGATGATACTGTGTTACGCGTCAGTACTATGTGAAGTTTTCTCCAACAGGAAAGTGTTTTATTATTATTCATATGATATATTTATATTATTAAAACCTTTTTTTCCTTCTCCACTCTGCAAGTCTTTAAGTACCCAGTTTTAAGAAAAAAAACACCTGATGAAGCTTAATTGATGCAGCATGGTAACATGGCCTTTTGTTACTTTAAATCAACTCGAGGGGAATGTGTTACATAAATTAAAGTTTAGTTCTTATTGTTTTGTTACAGAGTAATGTTCATTTAGGGACTTTTTGAGAAGAAATGCAAAAAAAGGTCCATAAATGTAAAACTAAACAGATTTTCGGGAAATTAGGGTCTAAAACTCACACTACGCAGATGATTCTCTGTGTTACGTGTGAGTACTGTGTGAAACTTTCCCCAAAAAGAAAGTATTTTATTATTATTCATATGATATATTTATATTATTCAAGTCTGCGAGTCTTTAAGCACAGTTTAATAAAACATCTGATGGAGCTTATTTGATGCAGCACAGTGACAGAAACATGGCCTTTTGTTATTTTAAATCAACTCGATGAGAGTTTATGTAAATTAAAATTCAGTTCTAATTATTTTGTACAGAGGAGAGTTCAATTAGGGACTTTTTAAGAAGAAATGCAAAACGATGTAAAAACAAAACCGATTTTAGGGAAAATTAGGGTTTAAAACTCACTCTATATGCAGACGATACTCCGTGTTACGTGTGAGTAAGTTTTTGCCAACAAGAAAGTGTTTTATTATTATTCATATGATATATTTATATTATTAAAGCCTTTTTTCCTTCTCCGCTCTGCAAGTCTTTAAGCACACATTTTAAGAAAACACCTTTAATCTATGAAAATCTGATAAAAAGCAGCTATATTTTCCACACCTTTGCTGCTGCGCAGTTACACTAAATCAAACATGAGGCGTAAAAACTTCAGGACCTTGTTTAAAAGCCTTTATTTTTATACTTGGGGCTTAAAGCACTTAAGGAAACCTGCTTCTGGAAGCACCTTTGGGATTGGTTGTTTTACACGGTTAATAAAGATCACTTGGAAATTTAACAAGAAAAGGCTTGTTTATTATACAATGCAGGAATTTTTTGTTTTTTTAAAGAAATGAAATGTAAAATAAAGGTTCTGTAAAATAAAAACAAGCGAGAATGACAATTTACTGTAAACTACAAACAAAAACAGTTTTTACGTTTATTCAAAGGTGAGAATTGCAGTGAAAAACATTTCTGAAACTTATTTTAGAACTCTCTCTGAAAGTCTGTGCACCCTACATTTGTTTGCTTCTTTTCAGGAATAACAGAACTTTGAAGATGTTTTGGGTCGTTGCTGTTCTGTGACTTTTTGGTAGTTTTGTGTGTCTTTGGATTGAGTTTTGAATTTTTGTTGTTTGTCATTGTTTTGTAATTTGTGTCTAGTGGTTTTTTGTGTAATATTGTGTGGTTTTGTTGCATATTTTTGTAGTCCTTTTATTTCGTTTTTGAGTCATTTTTGTTTTGTTACTTTTTTGTAATTTTCCATATTTTTTGTGGATTTTTGTTGTCTGTGGGCTTTTGGAGTAATGTTTTTTGTTTTGTTTTTTACCTTTTGTTTTGTATGTCATTGGTCTTGTGTGTGTGTGTTTTTTTGTGTGTAATTTTATTTTTGTATTCCTTTTGTGTGCTTTTGCAGTCATTTTTGTTTTGTTTATTTTTATTGCCATTTTCTGTCTTTTTGTGTATTTTTATTGTTTTGTTTTGTTTTTTGTCAAGTGGTTTTTTGTGTAATTTTGTTTTTATGTGTTTTTGTATTTTATTCATTAGTGTTATTTTTTCCTTTCATTTTCTGGCTTTCTGTGTGCTTTTGGAGTTGTGTTATGTATTTTTGTTGTTGTGTATGTCTTTGTTTTTTGTATGTTGCATGTTTTTCTATTCCTTCTATGTGCTTTTGGAGTCATTTTTGTTTAGTTTATTTTTATTGTCTTTTTGTGTATTTGTTGTCTGTGGGCTTTTAAAGTCATGTTGTCTATTGTGCTGTGTGTCGTGCTGTGTATTGTTTGTCACCTAGGGTAGTTACACTATGAGTGGTCATAATGTTCTGGCTGATCAGCATTAATTAGTGTTGATGGGAGGGAACTGGCAGCACTTTAACTACCTTGACCCAACGTTTCTGCACAGATGGCTCGTCTCTGTCTTTAATGGACGAGTGTAAAAATATAACTTTAAACTCTAGCCAACAATAAAAAACCATTGAGTCGGAGTGATTTTAGGAGCTGGGAATTCCTCTGCAGAACTGGGAATAGGGTTTGTTCGAACTGAATACAGGATGAACAACGTTTAATTAGGAAGTACTGTATATCCAAAGATCTCATCAACAACAACATGGAAGTGAGAAAAAAACTAGAGCAAGTTTAGTTAAATTCACAGAGCTGAACTTTTTGCCCTTAAGTCACAATTTAAGATGTTTCAATCTAACACTAAACAAACGACTATAAATATTAATGTAGATGTCCTTGTCTTCAGTCTCCATGCGTAGGAAGTAAATCGTACTCCGCCAGAAGCACAAAACTGTTCTCTCTGATTTTTCGCACTCGGACCAGATCCCCACACTCCTGGACGTGGATCAAGCCTCTCTCTCCTCTGTTATATTCCCTCTCCCTGTCCTTCAGCGTCACCTCGGTTCGTTTGCCGCACACCTTGCGGTACATGTATCTCACACCTACCACCAGCACCATACCCAGGCCCGCTGAGCACCCCAACAGCATGCCCAGCTCCCAGTCACTGTGTCGCGGGACGATGTCCGGGTATTTCACCTTTTGGTCTGGAGTCCTGGAGGGAGGTTTGGGAAGGTTGGGCTTAAACTCACGACCAAGGTTCAGCTTGCGTTCTTGGTGAGGTTTGAGGTTTTGGCGAGCGACCGTTCTCTGTGTGGTCAAGCCGAGGTTCAGCTCAGGATCCAAATGTTTGTAGACAAGCAGCTTCTGTTGCACAGTGAGTTTGTGTGAGTCCACGGGAGCCAAAGAAGACATGACGAGAATAGATGGAGAGCGGTGCAGAGCTGGAGAAGGACTTGGGTGAGGGGACTTGGACTGGAGCGATGACAAAGGGGGTACAGATTTGTCCTCAGAAGTTGAAGGAACTTTTGTTGAAGTGGTCGGCGAATTGAAAGAGGGTGAAGAGAAGGTTGAACTTGTGACAGACGAAGAGTGTTTGAAGAGAAGTGGGAATGTTGAAGACCAGGTAGCTGTTGGTGGATTTATGGAAGGTGAGGAAGAATCAGATGAAGGTTGAGTTGATGTTAAAGCTCTGCTCTGCTCAGTTTTCATGGGTGGTTCCCTTACCAATGGGTGTGTGGTTCCCATAGGTGGACCTCCTGAGGGATTTGGATAACTGGTAGAATGAGGAGGATGGGGAGCAAAGGTGGGTAAGAAATCAGGGGAAGAGAAGACGGAAGGTGGAGTGGATAGAGGAGCATCTGGAGGGACCGAAGCCAATTCTGGGCTTGGGGGATTTAACCACGTTTGAGACTTCAGGTCTTCTTTACCATCATCTGGTTTCCAGTTCCAGCCCAATGGCGAAGTAAGGATTAGAGGGTTAAATGTCTGAGGTTGAGTGTTCTGTGCCTGGGGTGATACTTGAGTTTTGGACTGATCCTGAGTTTGAGACGGGTTGGGTTCTGAATGAACTCGGACTGAGGGTTTGGGAAGGGTGGTTTGTTTTTGAGTACTTTTAGATCCATACGATGTGCTTTTATACTGTGGTGTCAGAGGATATATGGCAGTATAGGAGAAAAATGTGTTAGAGGATGGACTTGTGTTTGGAGATGATGTTTTGAACCCCGTTATGGGCTTGGATGAAGTTTTCTCATATAATCCGGGTGGAGTTGTGTCTGCTTTAGATTGGAAGAGTAAAGGGAATGTAGAAGTTTGCATTGTTTGGGTAGACATGGTCATTCCTTTCTCTTTCTTTGCACTTGTTTGGAAATCTGAACGAGTCATCTCATAAGATTCTGTAGATATTCTGAGATCCTGAAGTGGTCTTCTTGAACTCTTTGATGCAAATATTTCAGAACCTGTCAGGGGATGTCTGCTTACTACCAAATCCTGCCACAAGTTTTCTGGTTCAGGTTTTCTTGAGCCCCCCCTTGCTGTGCTTAAGACTTTCCGATTGATTGACTGGGTTGACAACTTCAGAGAACCAGGACTGGGTGAGACAGAGCCTGTGGCATCATTGGCCTGTTGGTTTTTAGATGTCGCAGGACGAGGTCTCTTTGTGCTTCTGCTACCAGTCAAAGCTGTGGTGTTCGCTTCTGCAGTCATGCCCAACACAATTCCTATGGTTTTATTATCAAAAGGTGTTGTGGTTCTTAATCTCTTGGCCTTAAAGCCAACTTGAGTAACTTCTGTTCCCGTGTTTGAGGAGTTGTAGAACTTCGATCCCGTAATCCTGTTTGTGTCAAGTCTTGGAATGGTTGGCCTGGTTGTCTTGTTTTCTGAATAGTTCGACAATAGATACACTCTACTTCCTGTAAGAAAACAAAACCTATGTGGTGAGGTTCCAGTAAAACTACGCAGGTCCAGTCTTTCTTATATCTTGCTGATTAATGCGTACCTGGCAAGTCAAGAAGTTCAACTTCCTGTTGAACCAAAGTCGTCTTGGCTCCTGTGGTTTGTGCGGTCTTGTTCCACATTTGCCAACTTTCATCTTTTAACACTGCTGATTGGATGTTTGCCCAGTACACAAAGTAGGACTGGACCACTGTCATGCTGGAAGAAAGGAAATATTTTTTGTAGGTGAGTTAAATAGAAACAACTCTTCTAAACCGCGTTGGAGACTGTGTGCCTTACTAGAAGCGTACGTCTCCTATCGGTGCATCCGGAGCCCTCCACACAAACGACAGGTTCCTCTTCAGCTGCTTGTCGGAGTGCGTGACGCTGTCGCCCTCTGACACGCAGCGCAAGGTATGGGCACCAGAGGGGGTGAGGGGCCACGTCCCACCCACCAGAACTTCCTCCTCTCCACCAAACCCCAATCTGGAGCTTACGTCGGCTCCACCGCGTGGATCCTTCACACCACGAGCCTGGAGCAGGAAACCCATGAAGTCCCGAGAGCTTCGAATGGTTACTGCGCACAGAGGTGAGAACGGGTGGAAAACCAAGACCACAGAGCTTTGATAGAACCACAGATCAGCCAATACATTAGGACCACCATCTGTGCAAGTGATTAACACTCTGGTCATTGCATTATTATGGCACCTTTTATCAAGTTGGAAGGATTAGATTCCACTTTATTTTGATCACATATGAAAGCGGACAGAATCTGAGCAGAAGTGCTTGAAGTAAGTAATATGTATATTTATGCACAGAGTCTCTGTTAGGATGGTTTGCATAGCCTCACCTAAAGCGGTTTTGTCATTATTTTGTGTGTTTTCCTGTGTCTGTGGGCTTCTGGTGTCCTTTTGTGTGTATTTTAGAATAATTGTATGTGTTCTTGGAGTAAGTTTGGTTTTGTTTTGTATATTTGGTCATTTTCTCTTGTATTAGAGTCTTTTTGTGTATTTTTGTTCATGTTTTGCAAGCCTGGAGTCTTTCTGTTTTTACTTCTGTCATTTTGTGTGATTATGGAGTCGTTTTGTGTGTTTTTGTTCATGTTTTGTAAGTTTGGAGTCATTTTGTGTTCTTTGGATTCGTTTTGTGTATTTTTGTTAATTTTTTGTAAGTCTGGAGTCATTTAGTGTTTACTTACGTCATTTAGTTTTGTTCCTGTTTTTTAAGTCTGCAATCATTTTGTGTTTTTTTTGGAGTCATTTGTGTAGGCCTCCCTGTTTTGGGGGCCACACAGGTTTAGACTGAGGGCGTTCTGTGGCCCCTGGGCCCCCAGTTCTAAATACTAAATGTGATGAGTGGGTACTGGTTGGATGGGTCCATACCCGTCACCAGTTGTCCCGCCCTGTAGGACGAGGCTGACGTGATGATGGTGACGTAGCTTTGCTGAGACATCTGAGGATGAGCGCGAATGTGACCAGGGGTCATGTCTCCACAGGAGGCGGGGCCTGCACCGCGGGAAAATGAGCAGGTTGGAGGTGGAGCCACGGTGAGAAAGACCACTCCCACTCCAAAACAGAGGTGGGTGAACGTCATCTGTAAAAAAAAAAAAAAAAAACATGTTTTAGGTTCATAGAGAAATTAAATAACGTGTGAAGAACAATATGGGAATATTTTTAATATTTTAAATGAAAAAATGTCAAAATACCTAATTTTTAAAAAAATATTTTTTGTACATTAAAAGAGAATTTGTTGAAAATTATTTTATTTGTGAACAAATTATGATTGTAGACTGAAAAAGAATGATTGAAATTATTACATATTTCATGATTTAATAGGAAATAAACTAAAATAACTGGAAATTAAATTTTAAAAAGCTATTATCAAACATCTCCATTTTTCCTGAAATTTCCAAAAACATTGAAATACATTCGAAATTATTGATAAACAAAATAAAATATGTGCTCTCCTAAATTTTGAGATCATTTTTCTGTATTTTTTTACACACTGATTAAATGTAGGTTTTTTTATATAATAAAACTGTGCTTTTTTCATTTATCTTTTAATTTGATTTCATCAGCTGTTTAAAAATGAAAAATTCAAATAAACTAAGACTAAAAAAAAGCTTAAGTTTTCTAATCCCAATAAAACATATTTAAAGTTTTTACATTTATTGAATACAAACCCCTCAAAAATGTCAGGAATGAAAAAATGAATCTGAACTAAAACAAAAGCTTCTAAAGTCAAAAATATCAAAGAAAACTAAAGTAAAGAAAAAAAATTTTGTTCACATTTTTTTCTAAAAGAAGTAAAACAAAGATAAAATCTGATATAAATCCTCTAAACATGAAAGGAATAAAGGAAGTGATGGTCAAACCTTGATGTAGAAATCAGCAGCTTCTTCTTTTTCTTCTTCGATGTTGTGAAGAATCAGTGTTTCGTCTGAGCGCTTTGACAGAGACGCAGGCTTTAACTAAGCACCAGCCTTCAGAGGGGAGGAGCGTAGATCTACAGCACATAGACCTGCTCTTCTATGTTCACTGGTGTGTATTTCAAACTATTTACTGGCTTTTAAACAATAATGTAGAAGATGAACTGATAAGTAAGACTTAATGAGCTCGTAACAAATGCATTCAGTTAAAGCCAAAGGTGGACAGCTGGCAGAACACACAAAAGGATTCCAAAAAACACAAAATAATAACAGAAAAATACAATAAAATACACACAAGTAACAGCAAAAACACTCAATATGACTCCAAAACACACAAACACTGCACAACTATGACTATAATACACAAAACAACAGCTAAAACACACAAAATGAGAGAAAAATATACAAAATGACAATCAAAATATACAAAACAGAAATATACAAAGAAACTCTCAAATGAAACAAAAATACACAAAACGACAACGTCAAAACAATGACAAAAACACAACATGAGACAACAATATACAAAATAACATAAATGTACAAAACTGCAACAAAAACAGTCAAAAGGATGACAAAAAATACTGAAAAACACAAAATGCGAGAAAAATAACTGTATGAAATTACATGAATATACAAAACTGCAACGAAAAAACTCAAAACAATGACAAAAAACACAACAAACGCCGAAAACAAAAGATGAGAGAACAATACACAAAATGACAACAGATGCAGAAAACAACCACAAAACTACTTACTATACAAAAAATCCCACAAATACAACAAAAATACAAAAACACAAACACAAGAAAAAAACAGACACAAAATGACCACAATCACAGTCAAAAAGATGACAAATCAAACAAAATGAGAGAACAATGCACAAAATGACGAAACATACAGTCAAACACAAAAAACAAGAGAAAAAATAAACAAAATGTTGTTCTCTCCCTCGCACTAATTCTAATGATGGATGTTTTCCACGTGTGTCATTAATTATCTGAAACGATATGTACGCGTACGCCCTAGCGTGTAGCGTGACATGTTTGCGTCTGTCAGATTGACGAGAACACGTAGCTTTGTATTTGTCTCCATCTAGTGGTTAAACATGATGTGATAATGGTAGCGTACAAAGTAAGGTTTCGTTACATTCTCCATCTTAAACGTTAACTTCCAATGGCCACCTGTTTATATTATGGACTCCAGAGGTCTGAAGGTGTGCTGTGGTATCTGAATGAAGAGAATAAGGGCAGGTCTTGGAAGTGTTGTGGTTGGAGTTGATTTTACTTAATTATGAAGTGTTCATTGAACTAATCCTGAACAGTTCCCGTGTGAATGTGCAGGTTGTCTTAATTCTGGCTGAGGTGAGTGTGTTTTCTATGTGCGGCGGTTCTACGGCGTCTGGACGGACCAGGATGTGCACCAGCTGGGACCAGCTGAGAGCCCCTCCCCTCCAGGATCCATCTTCACTCAAGCAGAATAAGTCGTGTGTGTGTGTGTGTGTGTGTGTGTGTGTGTGTGTGTGTGTGTGTGTGTGTGTGTGTGTGTGTGTGTGTGTGTGTGTGTGACTGTCGTTTAAGGTTAACAGAACAGTTAAAGCTGATTAAACAGAAGCGCTAAATAATTAAATATGCAGATAATAGTAAAAATAGTAGTAGAAACCCTAAATATATAGTTATTAAAAAACAACAAAGGCTTTGTGTGTTTTTGGAATCATTTTGTGTGTATTTTATGGTCATGTTTTTCATGGTTAAATCTAAATGTTAAATATTAAATCTAAATGTTACATTTAAATATAATTGTTAAATCTAAATATTAAATCTAAATTGCGTTAATGAGCTTTTGTTATATCTGGTGAATTTGAATATTAGCTAAATATATCGTTTCACCCGTGACATTTATATTTAACATTTAACATTTGCATTTAGTATTTAGATTAAATATTTAACATTTATATTTAACAATTATATTAAAATGTAACATTTGGGTTCAATATTTACATTTAGCAGTTACATTTAGGTTTAAAATTTACATCCAACATTTAGATTTAGATTTAATACTTAACATAACATATAGATTAAACATTTAGCATTTACATTTATATTCCACGATCTAGATTTCATATTTAACATTTAGATTTGAATGTAACATTTATCATTTAGATGTAATATTTACATTTAGTATTTAAATTAAACATTTACATTAAACATTTAGATTTAACATTTATATCTAAATGTAACATTTAGATTCAACATTTTGCTATTTACATTCAACATTTAGATTCAACATTTTGCATTTGCATTTACATTAAACATTTAGATTTAGATTTCATAATATTTAACATCTAGATTTAAATGTAACAATTACACTTATTTATTATTTAGATTTAATATTTAGTATTTAGATTAAACATTTACATTTAACATTCACATTTAAGTTAATTTATATTAACATGTAACGTTTAGATTTAACATTTACATTCAACATTTATATTTATATTTAATATTTATTTTTACATGTTACATTTAGATTCAACATTTAGCATTTACATTTAACATTTAGATTTAGATTTCATATTTAACATTCAGATTTAAATGTAACATTTATAAGTTCACATTTAGATTTAACATTGACATATTTTAGGAGAAAAATGAATGACAAATTTCACAAATATTGCTGTAAATCTGGTAAAAAGTAACATTCACATATTTTTTGCAGTACAAGTACACAGATTGCATCACACGCGCACACACACAGAGAGACACGCACACAGAGACTCGCACACGCACACGCACGCTCAGCACTCAGTGAGGGGAGCAGGCGGAAGCCTCCATCTGCCCTGCTCGGTCACCGACCCCCGTCATCCTCGGGCTGCGGGAGGAGACGCTCCTCGGCCCGGCTACCGTCGCCTCGGTTCCCCGCTGACACCGCCGGAGGACGGTCGGAGGTGACGGAGGTCTGATCATGGATCGGATCTGTGCTCTATATATAGGCTCTGTCCCGGACTGCACCAGCACCTCCTCCTCCTCCACCTCCACCTTCAGCACCGGCTCATCCTCCGGCGGCGCCCCGGACACCTGCCCTCCCGGTACCGGTGAGTTGTTGGCGTGGTGCGGGTCCTTGAGGCTGACCCGGGGCGGAGGACTCCGGAGGTCTTGTGAGGTCGGGTTACTGTGCAGCCATGTTGCAGGGGAGCGGGAGGATTGGGAGGAGGAGGTGGAGGTGGTGGTGGTGGGGATGGAGGGGGCCGGTGACACCTGCCCCTAACCCCCGGGAACCGACGGGGAGCCGGGGTCCGACACCGAGCGGAGCGCAGCGGCGTCCCGCTGTGGGGACACAGAGCCCCGCTCTGGGACTCAGCCATGTCGGAGGGGAGGGGAGGGGAGGGGAAGGGGGGGGTTCGGACTGGGACCGACCGGTACCGAGGAGGAGGAAGAGGGGGTTACCGTGCATGATCCAGGCCCGGGGGGTCGACCTGATGCGGTATAAAGCGGGGGCGGCTGTTCGCTCCGTGTCGCCTGGAGACGGAGGGAGAGGAAGAAAGGGGGTCGGTACCGGTCATCACCACCATCAGAGATCATTAGTGATGCACCGAACCGCATCAATCCGATCAATCAATTAATCGATAACTGATCATTTTAAACTTTGATCAGCACGACAACAAAAATAATTTCCCCAAATTTAGATTCTTCAATCAGATCAAATGTTTTTACCAAACTTTTAACAAACATGAGACAGAGGATTTATTATTATCCACAAACATGCAGATTTATTTAGTTTTCACGTTTCTAACGATTATTAAAGCAAAAGGTGAAGAAAGTGATAAGCGTAAATCTACGATCTTTAGCTGAGTTTCATATTCTATTGATGGTGTCGTTCTAGGTGAAGATGAATGTTCTTCATCTCCAAACCATGGATCAGTGCCACATGTTGGAGTTAGCTTAGCATGTAGCAGCGCTGGCTGAGCAGGGGTCAAAAGGGTGAAGGGGCGGGGCTATGAGGTCAAATTCAATTTTCGTGCTGATTGAAAAAATGTAGAAAAGAAATGTCATAAATGTTTAAAATCCGTCTTCCCTCTAGCGTCGAGCAGCGGTTCTCAATCGTTTCAGGCCACGAGCCCCAAAATAAAGGTTCCACAGTCCATCCATAAAGTCAGAAAAATGATGATCCATTGTTCTATGAATCTGTGATAACCACATTTATTCATTCATCTGAATAATATCCACTGTTATATTGGAAGTTTATTATTATTATAGTCATCTTAAAGATGGAAATCCTTGTTTTAATCAGAAATAAAATGGGTTCAAAGTGACCAAAAATGGTGAAAAAGGTGGTTTAATGGGATTTTAAAAACCACAAATTGGTTAAAAGTTGCAAATTAGAGTGGCCAAAAAGGGTGAATGTGGTTAAATTGGGAAAAAAAAGAAGCATGAAATATGATGAAAATAGGTTAAAAGTGAGAATAAAGGGTCAACATGTGACATTAGGTGGAAAAGTGGTGGAAAGTGTTTTTAAGTGCTGAACATGTCTGGAAAGTGGAAAAAGGCATTGAAATGTGAGTAATGTAGCAAAAATACATGAAAAAGAGTAAAAATATGGCAAGAAAAAGTGATGAAAATAGGTTAAAATATAGCTAATTTGGTGTAGTTGCAGAAAAAGAGTAAAAAAAAAAAAAAAAATCAGCAAAAATAAGCTCAAATTGTTTAAAAAATAATAATCTAGCGACCCCCTCACAGTGTCTCGGGACCCCAAATGGGCTCCTGCCCCCAAGGTTGAAAAGCCCTTGTGTAGACATACCTTAATGTTGGCTACAACTAGATTGATTAATGACTCTATAATTTATTTCTTTTTAATAATTAATTAATTATTAAATCCTCATGGGGTGTATGGGGGGGTCAGGGCAGGCGACTGCGCAGCAGGGTCCGTTACCATGGCAACCACCGGGATGATTTATCCGCTTATGATCATCAATAATGTATTAATTCACAGATTCACGTTGTTCACTGGCCTCCTCTTCCTCCTCTTCCTCTTTTAGGTCAGTGAGGAGCTTCTCACCTTCATCATCATCATCTTCATCAGTGAGGAGACACCTTTGTTACGCAGCGCTGACCTCACAGCACACACACACACACACACACACACACACACACACAGAGAGATGAAGCGTGCGTCGCCTCCTCCTCCTTCTTTTTCATCTTCCTCTGATGCAGCCAAACGTCATCAGCCACAGGTTTATGGTTCCAATCCCATTAAAGCAGCAACTTCTCTGTTCAGCCCCGACATCAGCAGGAAGACAGCATCAGACCTGCTGATCAGACTCTCAGGTGATACACACTCACACACATACAAATCATTTTTTTATGTTACTTTTCACCAAATTTACAGCAATATTTGTGATATTTTTTCTCTCGTAATAATATGTCAATGTTAAATCTAAATCTAAATGTTAAATCTAAATATTACATTTAAATCTTAATGTTAAATGTTAAATCTAAGTCGCGTTAATGAGCTTTTATTTTGGTAATTTGGGTGAATTTGCATATTAGCTAAATATTTAGTTTCACCCGTGACATTTAGATTTCACATTTAACATTTAGCATTTAGGTTTAGCATTTATATTTAACATTTAGCATTTAGGTTTAACATTTATATTTAAATGTAACATTTAGAGGTAAAATTTAAAATTTACATTTAACATTTAGATTTATATTTAAAAGTAAGATTTAGATTTAATATATATATTTAACATTTAGATTCAATATGTATGTTTAAATGTAACTTTTGATTTAACATTTAGAATTAATGTTTAACATTTTGATTTAGAGTTTAACATTTAGATTTATTGTTTAACCTTTAGATTTGGAATTTACATTTAACATTTAAATTTAACATTTAGTGTTTGATTTTTAAAATGTAACATTTACATTTAATAATTAACATTTAGATGTCAAATTTATATTTAACATTTAGCATTTAGATTTAACATTTAGATTTAAAGATAACATTTAGATACAATGTTTAACATTTAGATTTAGATTAAACATTGACAATATATTTTCACGAGAAAAAATATTAAAAAATTCACAAATATTGCTGTAAATATGGTCAAAAGTAATTTTTTAAACGTAGTTTGTTGCTAAATGTTGCAAAAAAGTTGCTGTATATTTATTTTAGAATGCACAACTTTAGAATCGGCAGTCTATAATACGCGTCTTTCTGCGGACCAATCAACGACCAGATGAATTGTAACAAAAGTATTTTTGACACGTGTTTTTAGCTTTGGTTGGTTAGCGAGCATCGTGCTGCGATGCGTTTGAGTGCAGTCGTTAATCATGTGAAGACATTAAACAAACACGTCTTTTCTCTGTCTCCTCAGAGGCCACGCAGAAAACCCAGATGCATCCTGGGAGTCGAGAGGAGGTGGAGCATCAAGACGAGCCCGGCCCAGCTCTGTCACCGGACGGCCCCGGCGCGAGCCCCGAACCGCCGCCCGTCACGCACACACCTGAAGGAAACCCTGCCAACGACACCCTGGCCTCAGATCTGCTGAGGAAGCTGGCTGGTACATTAATATTTAACTTTTAATACTTTTACAAATGAAAAACTTTATCATTTTGGTCATATTTAGGATTTTTTGAAACATTTTGTTTTTCAGATTAAAAAAAAAAAAAATTTCAAAGTTGTTTTTAGGTTTTTGTTTAATTTTTATGAAAAAAAAAGTTTTTTATATTGTTTTTTAATGTTTAAGTTTTATGTATTTTTTAAATAATTGTAATTTTTTTTAATTTACTCAGCCAATTTAATACATTTAGAATGGGATTTTAAAAACGTTTTCATTTTGGTCATATTTAGAATTTTAAATAACTCCATGCACTTTAAGTTTTTGATTTGAGTTTAAAATTTCATTAGATTTTTACATTTTGTGGATTTTTCAAAAATGTTCAGCTTTTTTGAAAAAAAATTGTTTTTTTTTGTTTATATCTTAAAAATTTGTTTTCAAATTTTTGTTGATTTAAAATTTGTTTTAAAATTTAAATTTAAGATTTGTTTCTTTTTTTTATAAAAATGTGTTTTGGTTTTTTAAATTGTTTTTTAATGTTTAAGTTTTTTCATTTTTAAATTATTGTAACTTTTTTAAATTGTTAATTTTTTTGTTATTGTATTTTTGTAATTATTGTAAACAAAATGTAAATATTGTATTTTTTTAATTATTGTACATTTTTTAAATTATTGTAAAAACATGTAATTATTGTAAAAAAAATTGAAGTTTGTGTGGGGTTTTTTTCTTCATTTTTTTTAAATTTTCTTGATATTTTCTTTTTTTTTTAAAAAAGGTTTTTTTATTGTAATTTGTTAAGCATTTCCCTTTAAATAATTGTAATTCTAACTTGTTTTGTAACTTTGGAACGCACCGTTTTTCCACCAATCACAGAGCGCCAAGAAGTGACCCTGGAAGAAGATGAAGACCCAACAGATGTCAGCGCAGTGGTCAAGAAACAACCAATCACAGAAGAGGTTGCTCAGCCCACAGAAGAATCCTGTATAGGCGGGAATAAGGTGACAGAGCAGTTTTACGGCAGAGCCAAAATGGCCGACCAGCTTCACCTCCCAATCAAAGTCGAGGACGAGATTTATGGCGATGACTGTCAGATTAGCTCAAAGCTAACAGACGGCGTCACTTTAGCATCCGGCAATTTTAATTTCTGGATGAAAATGGAGAATAACAATATCGCTGGAGCCAAAATGGCTGACAATGCCAAAGTCGAGCACCAGTTTCCCTTTAATGCAAAGATTGGTGAGCGACCGTCCTCCGCAGCCACGATGGAAGATGAGCTTCCTTCAGGCGCAAAAATGGAAAACTTGCTGTTTTCTGGAGCCAAAATGGAGGAGCAGTTCTACACCGGAGCCAAAATGGCCGACCAATGCCTGAGAGCTGTGCTGTGGCAGGACATGTCGGTGAATCTGGCTTCAACACTGCTGCACCAGCTCTCAGGTAAACAACGTCATTTCCTCATTCATAGTTCATTAGGATAGGGGTGAAGCATTATTGAGCTTTTATTTTGGAACTTCTGGTGAATTTGTGACATTTAGGTTTAATATTTAATATTTAGATTTAACATTTAAGATTTGCCTGCAACATTTAGATTTAACATTTTTATTTAAATGTAACATTTGGATTTATCATTTAGATTTGACATTTAAGAAATGCATTCAACATTTAGATTAACATTTAAGATTTACATTTAACATTTAGATTTAAATTTAACATTTAGCATTTAGATTTGACATTTAAATTTAAATGTAACATTTATATTTAACTTTTAGATTTAATGTTTAACATTTAGATTTAATATTTAACATTTAGATGTAATATTTAAATTTAATAATTAACATTTAGATTTAACATTTAAAACTTACATTTAACATTTAGATTTAACATTTAGATTTAACATTTAAGATTTGCATTCAACATTTATGTTTAACGTTTAACATTTATATTTAACATTTATATTTACATTTATATTTAACACATTTAGACTATTTAACTATTTAGATTTAGATTTGATATTTAACATTTAGATTCAGTGTTTCGATTTAGATTTATTATTTAACATTTAGATTTAGATTTAACATTGACATATTTTTACAAGAAAAAAATATCACAAATTTCACAAATAAAGCTGTAAATCAGGTCAAAACTAAGATTAAAAAATTCACATCTGTTTTTTGTTTTGTTGCTAAATGTTGCAAAAAGTTGCTCTTTATTTATTTTAGTCATTTCCTCGTTCAAAGTTCATTAAGTTAAGGTCGGAGCATTATTCAGCTTTTATTTTGGTACTTCCAGTGAATTTGCGTATTAGCTAAATATTTAGTTCCACCTGTGACATTTACGTAGATTTAACATTTAACATTTATAGTCACATTTAGATTTAATGTTTAACATTTAGATTTACAAATTAGATTTAATATTTAAGATTTACATTTAACATTTAGATTTAACATTTATATTTACATTTAACATTTATATCTACATTTATATTTAACATTTAGATTTACATTTAGATTTAACATTTAGATTCAACATTTAAATTTAGATTTAGTATTTAGATTCAGTATTTAGATTAAACATTGACGTATTTTTCCGAGAAAAAAAACATCACCAATTTCACAAATATTGCTGCAAATCTGGTCAAAAGTAACATAAAAAATTCACATTCAGTTTATGTTTTGCTGCTAAATGTTGCAAAAAGTTGCTGTTTATTTATTTTAGCATGTGCAACTTTACAATCGGCGCCCCATACACATGGTAAAATATATAGTACAAAGGAACTAAAACCTGATTAGCCTTAGCTGAATTTACAAAATAAAAGTTGCAGAGAAATAGCTAAACGCTGCTCTGTTATATTCATGTTTCGTGGCGATTCTTGTTTCTTTCTATGGACCAATGAAATACTAGATGAACTGAATTTAAAGTTTTTTTGACACGTGTTTTTGGCTATGGTTGTTAGCGAGCATCAGGGGGCGGAGCTACAGTAAAAAGTCGTGAAAGAAAAATTTACAACTTTTTCCAGAAAAATGGCTAAAGTTTAAAGATCTTTGACTAATAAAGTCAAGTTTCCGTTTATATTTCCACAGAGCGAGTCGGTAAAAGCAGCAGCCAATCAATGGAGAGACAGAGACAGACTCCGCCCATCAGGAGCAGGTGCGCACACTAACTTTCTCACACTGTGGGTTGGGACGACATACAGAGTTTACGATACTGGGTTGTTGTTGTTTTTTAGCTTTTCAGCTCAGGTTTTTTTTGTTTTGCTTAAGTTTTAAATTTCCAAATAAAACTTTTGAGCTTTTATTTTTGTCAGACTGCTCTGACTGTGTCCTGTGTTTCAGTCCTTCACTGATGGTGGAGCAGGCACCTCCTGCTGCCTTGCTCCTGGGCTCTCGGGATCCTCCACATGGTAACGTACCGTTTTTCTAACAAAAAATGACTGTATTTTATTTTGAAGGAGATTAGTTTAAGCAGCAGACTACGAAGCCCCTGAAGTTTTACATTAGCAGATAAAGTATAGTATACATTAATGTAAAACATTTACGTAAGAACGTAAAAGTAATACTTTTAAAGCGTACAGGCTCATGTAAAACTTAGTGAGCATGTAATAGTAGTATGTGATTAGATAAAAGTTTTACATTAGCACATAAAGGTAGTATACGCTAATTTAAAACATTTAAGTAAGAACCTAAATGTAACGTGCGATCGCACACATTATTTTAAAGGTAGTTGGAGCTTGCGTAAAGTTGACTTAAAGTGAACTTTAAAGTTAGCACAGGTTCACAAAGCTTTAGTGAGCATGTAAAGGTAATACGAGTTTGCGTGAAACATGTAAATTAATTAGTGTTATAAATAATTTTGGACCCCTTTTTTTTCTCGTACAGGAAATCTGAGCGGCACCGTTGCAGATCAATCCTCAGGAGGCTCCTACTTCTTCAGGTAATCGACTAAACGGGAAACTCAGGGTTTTAACGAGTGTATTTGTTTATGTGTCGGCATTAGAATAATGACCAATCAGAGCATTAACACAGCGAACAACAAAGAGTTTGTGTTTTTATGAAATAATTTTGTCCATTTTTGTTGTTTTGTGTATTTTTCAGTATTTCTGTGTGTTTTTGGAGTCATTTTGCTTATTTTTGTTGTCATTTTGTCAATTTGTGCATTTTTTGTAATTTTGTGTGTTTTTATGGAATAGTTTTGTGTATTTTTGTGGTTCTTATGTGTATTTTCACAGTAATGCTGTGTGTTCTTGTGTATTTTTATTATTTGTGTTTATTTTTGTGTGTTTTTTGAGTCATTTTGTATTTTCGTTCTTTCTGTGTGTATTTTTGGTGTAATTTTGTGTGTGTTTGCAGGTGTCACGTGTGCGGCTTTGAGACGGAAGGCCGCGCCCTCTTCCAGGGTCACATGTCCGAGCACCGCCAATGGGAGCGCAGCTCCTTCTCACTGCACTGCTGCACCTGCGAGCTCTCCACCAATCAGGAGGCAGAGATGAGGGCTCACGCCAGTACGCACTTTCAGGGTCACATGGGACACACTCGGTGGGACTTTGATCTTTACCTTTATTTCTCATTTTAATATTCAACAATGTCATCAATTAATTGATAACTTTTCTGTTAAATTGTTCTGTTTGTAGTCATTTTGTGTTTTTCTGTTGTAATTTTGTGTTTTTTTACTCGTTTTGTGTATTTTTGTTATAATTTTGTGTTTTTTGGAATGATTTGGGGTATCTTTGTTGTTCTTTGTGTATATTCTTGTTGTAAATTTGTGTTTTTGGACTCATTTTGTTGTAATTTAGTGTGTTTTTTTAGTCGTGTATATATTCTTGTTGTAATTTTGTGTTTGTTGGAGTGATTTGTGGTTTTTTTGTTGTTCTTTGTGTCTATTTTAACTTTTAGTTAAACTAAAAAGTAAAGAATAACTTAATGTGTTTATAATTATTTTACATGTCACTCTGTTGCTCTTCCAGGGCCGTCCCCTCGGTTGCCGTGGCGACCCAGCCGGAGAGGAGCTCCTCGGAGCATCGCTGCCGCATCTGCCAGGGGTCGTTTCCGGGGCAACGGGAGCTACTGGTCCACATCCAGGTCCATCGCCAGGGCAACCGCTACCGCTGCGACCGCTGCGGTCACATGACGCGCACGGCCAACAAGCTGGTGGAGCACGTACGCGTGCACACGGGCGAGCGGCCCTTTGCCTGCGACCTTTGCCCTTACAGCGCCAAGCGCAGGGACAGCCTGCGCCTGCACCGTCGCGTCAAGCACGCACACGTCACGCGCGTGATGCACGTGGACAATCAGGGGCCCAGCGAGCACCTGCAGCGGCTCCACACCTCCTCCTCATCCTCGCTGCCTCTTCTTCATCCCTCGCTCCATCCGTCTCCTCTGCTGCCAATCACAACGCTGCTCAGTCTGAAGCCCCGCCCCCTTTCTTCATCATCCTCATCTTCACCATCGCCTTCCTCCAAACTCTCCTTTCTCGGATACCTCGGACTAAAAGACCGCTAGGCCTCCTCTTCCTCTCTACTTCCCTTTTCTTCTTTTCTCCTCTTCTTCCTTTTTACTTCCTGCTTCTTTTTTTACCTTTCCATTTCTTTTCTCCACTTCGTTCTCTTTTTTCCTTTTTTCCCCTTCCATCTTTACTTCCCTTCTTCTTTTCCTCTCTTCTTCCCTTTTCCACTTCCTCTTCTCCTTTTATGTACTTCATTCAATCTTCTCCTCTTTTCTTCTTCGTTACACTCCTCTTCCTCTCGACCTTCCATATTCTTCCATCTCTTCTCCTCTTTTCATCTTCATATCCCCGTCTCCTTCCTTTTCCTCTCTACTTCCTATTTACTGTATTTTCCTTCCTCCTCTCTACTTCCCCTCTTCTTTTTACCTGTTTCTATTCTCCCCTTCTTTCTCTTCACTTCTTCTTTTTTCCCTTTTTCACCCCTTCCATCTTTACTTCCCTTCTCCTATACTCCTCTACTTCCCTCTTCTCTGTTCACTTGCCTTTTGTCCACTGTCTCTTTTCCTCTTTTTCCTCTCCTCTTCCTCCCGCCCTTCCCTATTCTTCCATCTCTCCTCCTTCTCCTCTTTTTGTTTCTCTGCTGTTTTCCTTTAATTCCTTGTCTCTACTTTTTTCTTCCTTTCTACTTCCTATTTATCTCCCTCTGTATTTTTTCTTCTTTTTTACCTTAACGTTTATTTTCTCCACTTCATTCTCTTTTTTTCCCCTTTCTTCACGTCTTTACTTCCCTTCTCCTTTCCATCTCTACTTCCCTCTTCCCTGTTTACTTGCCTTTTGTCCACTTCCTCCATCTTTCCTCTTAACTTCCCTCTTTCTTTTTTCGTTCCTCTTCCTCCACTACTTCCTTTTTCCTGCTCCCATCCTCTTTATTTTCCACATCTTCTTCTTCCTACTTTCTACGTTCCTCTTTTGCCTCTTCTCGCTTTTTCCTTTTCCTTTTCCTCCTCTTCCTCCTCTACTTCCTTCCCGACTGAGGACGTATCGTTGGGAAGGCGTCACTGATTCTTTCTTTTTGAACCATGCTCTGGATGTTTTGCTGCACTCTTTGCCTGCTTTTAGCTTCGTCATATGAACGCCTCGTTAGCTGATTAACGCTGTATTTACTGCCTGTTTCTCTCTCGTCCTCCAGAAACCCTCCTCTTAAAAATCCACACTTCAAAAGCTTTTATTTTGTAGGATTTTCCACCCTTAACGAGTGCCATAATCGCGCACGAACAGGAGAAATATTTAATATTAAAATGTAGTTCACCGTCTGTAATTAACTTTATTCTTATTGTGACTAAAGACTTTCATATCACGATAAAAAGGGCTTTCAATGCATTTTTAGTTTTATTCTAGACTAAGGCGACTGAATTTAAAATGACTGATTATTTTCTTGTTGATATTATTATGACAGAAATATCTTATATTTCATATTTAAGGTTTGATCTAGCAATTAAGTCAATTTTATTAGTACATAACACTCAATGGAAGTAAATGGAAGAGTTAGGATACCTTAGGGCAGGGGTTCTCAAACTTGGGGTCATGAGACACTGGGAGGGGGTCGCCAGATGCCTTCAAGAAACTAAGAATATATTTGGAACAATTTTAGCTTATTTTTCCCCTTTTTTCCACTTTCAAGACATTCTCAGCTGTTATAAACACTTTCCACTACTTTTCTACCTAATGTCACGTATATTGACCCATTATTGTCACTTTCAACCTCTATTCACCATATTTCATGCTTGTTTTTTTGCTAATTTAACCACATTCACCATTTGTCTTGCCCATTATTAGCCAGTTTAAAGGAATTGTTCCAATATTGACACTTTGAACCATTTTTACCACTTTTTCTGTCCGTTCTCTAATTTGCTACTTTTAACCAATTTCTGTGGTTTTTAAAACCCCATTTTACCACCTGATTTTAAGGGTGGACCCCTTCAATGTTCATGTCTGTGTTCAACCACCTTCAGCTACAGTGGGGGTCCCCGGGCTCTGGAACCTTTATTTTGGGGGTTGCGGGCTGAAAAGGTTGAGAACCACTGCCTTAGGGTGCGTTCACACCAGGATAGTTCTAGAACTCTTTATCATTTTGATTTGTCACGGTTTGAGTGGGGTGGTGAACCCTGCTCCAACACACCTGGTTGAAACCTATGTGTTGTCATCAAGCTCTGTAGAAGCATGATAACGAGCCGTTCATTTGCTTCAGGTGTGTTGGAGCAGGGACACATCTAAAAGTCTCAGGAATCCGGCCCTCCACCCCTGATTTAGAGCGATTAGGAGCGCCGTGAACACAACTGCTCTTTAAGTGGATCAAACACAGGAAGTATCGGTGATGACGTAGAGTCTACAGCATTGTGGGTGATCAGGGAAGCTAAAGACGACGTAAACCAGGGCTTTAAAACCACCAAAAGCAGGACAACTTGTTGCAGCTTCATTGTTGAATGTTGGTAAAGAACAAACGGAGAAGGAAAAAGTCTGTGAGCACTCTACAGCACTGGTTTTGACCCATAGATGAGAGCCTCTTCTTCAGGTTGCTGTTTCTCTGTCTAGAGAAGTATCTACTCTAGTAACGGCCCCTCAACTGGTTAGCTCATGGAACTGCACCAGAAGCTGTTTGGAGCTGATCAGAAGTTGCGCTCTAGCTGTCCTCCACCCATTCAGGCCGAGCCCACGACTAAACCGGTGTGAAAATAGCCGTTGACACTTCCTGTGTTTGGCCCGAGCGAAACTCTGAACAAAACAATCATTATAGAATTTTCCCGTTGATCCACTCTAGACTGTGTTTGCGTGTTCACACTGCCCAAACGAAGCTGACTTTCCAGGCGAACGGATCCTAGAGAGTTTTAACCAATTCAGGATTTGCTGACGTGAACGCACCCTAAACTACCTCGACTCAAGTTGAAATAATATTTTAGGTTTGATTTTGTGCAAACTGTTCAACAACCGCGTAGCGTCCGTTAAGGGCTGTTGGGTTGATGAATGGTCCATGTTAAAGATTGTAATCTTTGTATTCAAAGATCCCTCATCTCTTAGAGGCCTCTGCTGAGTACACAAAGGACTTTAAGTCATCAAACTCACCAAAAAACATGGCAAGCTTAAAGGAATTCCCAGAAATACCATTAAAGAGTACCTGCAGTAAGTGAGTCCGGTCGCTTCTAGAAAGCCAAGTTTTTAAGTAAACGCAGACTTAAGCCATCAGAACGACCGGAACCACCATTGGGTTGGGTCACAGGAATTGCCACAACACCCACACCAATTAAGTAGGTCGTGGCAAATCTTGTAACCCAACACAATAGTGGTTCTGATCATCGCTATAGCTAAATTGACCGGAATCACCATTTAGTCACGTTACGAATTGTGTCACAAGTCCTACTACGACTCTGACGTACATCATAGCCTTTAGTAAGTAAATGATCTTTGATAGATCTTGCAATTGAAATTTACTACAGGTACCCTTTAACCACTAGAAGCAGTCGGTACTCAAATGATCCGGTTACAGGACCTGGGTAGTGGACTCCTGCTAAACTGCCAGGCCTTGAAACAATCCAGATATAGAATCCAGGTAGCGGACTCCCTAGAATTGGTCAAGACTCAAACGTGCCCGATAAGGGTCCTAGTAGTGGACACCTTTATAAACTGCCAGGCCTCAAAACAATCCAGATATAGAATGCAGGTAGCAGACTCTCTAGAATCAGTCAAGACTCAAAAGATCCAGATAAGAGTCCTAGTAGCGGACGCATTGGTAACAGATCCGGTTAGCAAACTCCTTTCTAAACTGCCAGGCCTCAAAACAATCCAGATATAGAATCCAGGTAGCGGACTCCCCGGAAATAGTCAAGACTCAAACACAAGAACAAGTTGACGCCTTCTAAGTCTTGTGGTGACGAAGTATTGCTCAGTATTCAAAGTAAAGGAATGTTTGCGATATTTTGCAATGCTAGCGTGTAAAACTGGGAAAAGTCTGAAACAGAAAGGCAACGGAGGCTAACGCTAACTTTACGTAAGCTAAAAGGAATGTAACTTTTTAACCATGTGATTGTTTTTAGTTTTCAGAATAAAAATTCCTGAATGTTCCGTCTTGACGTTGGCGATTGTTGGACTTCATCGTCCGCCTGCGGGGGTTTCTAAGCTCGTCCGGTTTCTGGAGGAATGTGATGATATTTCTAATACTTGTGTTGTACACTGAAAATGTATTTGTGTTGACATATTTACACGCGGCCTCTTATTGTCTTCAGTTAACGTTGCACTTCTATGTATCAGATTTTAAGAAGAGAGTCGAAAATACCACCAGTGTTGATTTATGAAAAGGAGAAATTCTGATTATTTTCTTTGTAGCAGCGAGCAGGATGAGCTGTTCAATAAAGTTTTAAAAGTTTGAAGGAGTTTGGGATGTTTTCTGTTGTCATGTTGTGAACTATGTTGTGTCGTGTCATGTTTTGTGTTTTTAGTGGTGTGTGATGTTCTGCTGTGTCATGTTTGTTGTGTAATGTGTATGTTGTGTTTTTAGTGTTGTGTAATGTGTCATGTTGTTTTTAATGTTTTATTTTGTGTCATGTTGTTCGTCATGTTGTGCTGTGTCATGTTTGTTGTGTAATGTGTGTTATTTTGCTGTGTTTTTATTGTTGTGTGTCATGTTGTGTGTTGTGTAATTTGTGTCATGTGTTGTATTGTAATGTTGCGTTTTTAATGTTGTGTAGTGTCGTGTGTTATATTGTGTAATATGTTGTATGTCATCTTCTGCTGTGTTATGATTGTTGTGTAATGTGTCATGTTTTGTGTTGTGTGTCAAGTTATGTATTGTTGTCGTGTGGTGTTGTCATGTTGTGTTTAATATAGTGTATTGTGTAGTTGTGTGTGTCATGTTGTTTTTAATGTTGTGTATCATGTTTGTTGTGTAATGTGTTTCATGTTGTGGTTTTTGTTGTTGTGTGTCATATTATTTGGTGAATCTTTGTGTTCCATACATGTGTTTTTTCTTCCTCTGAAACTGAAGCAACTCCACAACACAGTCCAACATGTTTGGTTAGCTTAGCACGTAGCGCTGCCAGCCGAGGGAGGTCAAAGGTTAAAGGAGCGGAGCTATGTTGTTCTGTCATTCATCTACAGTAGCTACAGCTAGTAACCAACAAACATGAACGTAACGTATATTTTGCCATTGACGTGCGGTGCTCATAATGTGGTGGTCGTCGTGTGAATCTGGTGTCAGTGCTGCAGCGATCAATCCAGGTTAGCTCCTCAGCGATCAGGTTCCCTCCTCCTCCTCCTCCTCCTCTCTGAAGGATGAAGGTCACACAGCAAGTGTGTGGGAGGCCGAGTGTCAAACCCCTCTGTTACCATGGTTACCTCACCAGCTGTAGGTCTCCACGGCAACAGGAGCATCAGTCGCTCAGGGGGCGCAAAGGTCGAGATTAGATTACAGTGAATGACTGGAGTGTGTGTGTGTGTGTTGCTTTTTGTGTGTATTTGTGTGCAGGTTTTGTGTGTGTGTGTTGCTTTGTGTGTTTTTTATGTGTGTGTCTGTGTGTAAGTGCAGTGTGTGTGTGTTGCTTTTCATGTGGTTTTTATATGTGTTGCTTTGTGAGTGTTTGTGGTGTTTGTGTTTCTTTTTGTGTGTATTTGTGAGCAGGTTTTTTGTGTGTGTGTTGCTTTGTGTGTATTTGTGTTTTTTCATGTGTGTAGCTGTGTTTGTGAGTAAGTGCAGTGTGTGTGTTGCTTTGTGTGTATTTTTGTGCACGATTTTCATGTGTGTGTATTTGTGTGCAGATTTTTCAAGTGTGTTGCTTTGTGTGTGTGTGTGTCATCCTCTGAGTCCACTCCCCACATCATTGTGTTAGCTTAGCATGTAGCCACGCTGGCTGAGCAGGGTCAAAGGGCAAAAGGGGGCGGGGCTATGGACTAATATATCTCTTGGTGCTGTTGATAGGATGTGATAATGATCAGTAACGCCCTCTAGTGGCTGTTACACATTAGCCTGAGCTCAGGTTACGTTCATGCACTTAGCATCAGTGCTACTAGCTAAAATCAATAAACACTGAGCTGATGCAGAGGAAGAGGAGGAGGAGGAAGAGTTTATCTGCTTTCCACTATCCCTCTTTAGTGAATCTTAAACAGAAAAAGACTGATGATTTCCTTTATTTACATATTCATGTTTGAAACATCACTCAGGGCTTCCTTAGTGCAGCTTTTTAGCATCAAATATTCAATAAAATGCAAGAAAACAACAATAAAGTCCATGTGTGAGAACATGAGGATTAGTAACTGTATAAATACATTTAAAAAACTAGATATTAATTGGGAGATTTCCCTTTTAATTTAACTTAATAACTTAGAAATGATTGTCTGTTGAGGGGTTGTTTAATGCAGTCATTCTCAACCTTGGGGCAGGACCCTATGTGGGGTCGCAAGACACTGGGGGGTGGTCGCCAGATGCCTTCGGGAAACGAAGAATATTTTCTAAACAATTTGAGCCCATTATTTGCTTATTTTTCCCATTTTTCTGCATTTTTAACCTATTTTCATCACTTGTTCTTGTTTTCATGGGGCACCAATTGTAAAGTTGTGCATGTTAATATAAATAAACACCAACTTTTTGCAACATTTAGCAACAAACCATGTTTAAAAACAACGTAGGTATTTTTTATGTTATTTTTTACTAGATTCCCAACAATGTTTGTGAAATTTGTGACATTTTTTTGTCTCACAGAAATACAATGTAAATGTTCTAAATCTAAATCAACATAAAACATTGAAATCTAAATGTTAAATCTAAATATTACATTTAAATGTACATTTTAAATCTAAATTCTAAATGTTAATACTAAATGTTAAATGTAAATCTTAAATAATAAATCTAAATCTTAAATGTTAAATGTTGAATCTAAATGTCAAGGGTCAAACTAAATATTTAAGTAATATGCAAATTCAACAGAAGTACCAAAATATAAGCTCAATAGCACCATTTAGTTTAAATATTTACAATTAACATTTACAATTGAATGTTGTATTTAGATTTAACATTTAGATTTTATATTTAACATTTAGATTTAGATTTATCATTTAGATATAACATGCTGTTTATTTTAGCATGCGCAACTTTACAGTTGGCGCCCAATGTATTTTAACCTATTTTCATCACTTTTGCCATATTTTTGCTCTTTTCAATGCATTTTTGTTACAATACTCCCATTTCTGTCACTTCTACGTCACATTTTAATGCCTTTTCTGTACATTTTTTCCACTTTCAAGACATTTTTAGCACTTTTAAACTTAATGTCACATATGTTGACCCATTATTGTCACTTTTAACTTCTTTTCACCATATTTCATGATTATTTTTGACTATCTACAGTAACTACATTCACTGTTTGTCATAACCATTATTTGCCAGTTTAAACTAATTGTTCCTACTTTTTTAATTATATTTTTACACATACGTCAATAATACATACATATTTTTAAGTGATTTGTCTTATGTTCTGTTGTATATTTATAATTTAGCTTTAATCGAGCCAAAGCATACTTTATCTAATTATTCTAATAATCCATCAAATGCATCGTTATCATCTTCTCAGTAATCAACAAAAATATTTGTGAAATAATTTATTGGTCTTTACAGATTTGAGTCTTTAACCCAGATTGTTAATTAACCAAAATATTACATTCAGTTCTGCTTCATATTTGAATTTCATTCAAAATTTAAACAGTTTTTCTTTTCTGTGTTTATTTTTTTTGTCAGTGGAAATAGCCGTAACCCGTTTTTGGGTCTCGACCCATTAGTTGAAAACCTCTTTTTGTTTTATTTTGTGCCGATTACATCAAGATGTAAGTGTGAAGAAAAAAATAAATAATGAAAAAGGGAAACAAATAAAGTGGCTCAGAAATCACAACTTTACTGTACTTTAATGTTTTTGGCCCTCGGACAGTCGTAGTTTGAGTCTGCTAGAGCTCACCATTATCTTAAAGTTAGCTGTTAGCTTAGAGCTAGCTGTTAGCCTAGCCCTAGAACTAGCTGTTAGCATGAAGCTAACCATTAGCCGAAGTTACTTTCACTTTCTGCGGCGTCGCAGCAGGAAAAACAGCGGCGGAATGTTCGGCGTTTCCCAGGAAATGAAACCCACACCCTGCTGCGCTTTGACGCGTCATTTCACTTCACGTTTCGTCACTTTTAACCGCTCGTAGTTACTTCAGGTTTGGTGTTTTTTTTTTAAAGGCACAAACTGTTAGCTTTAGCAGCTAATGAGCAGCATGGAGGGCAGCGGGAGGAGGAGCAGCGAGGAGAGCCGAGCGGAGAAGCTCATGGACGAATACCTGAAGTCGGTCGGTTTCCATCGGAAAAAGGTCGCGAAAGACGGCTCGTGTTTGTTCCGAGCGGTGGCCGAACAGGTGAGAAACGGCCGGTATACGGTCGCTACCTTTGCCCTCAGGTAGACGAGCTCCAAAAAGCTGGTTTTGCTGTCTTAAAGTACGTTATAATATCTGTCAACGTTAGCCGAATAATAATTATCACAGTCACACATAACCCCATGCCTTTTTTAAGTTTTCAACATCTTTGTTTAACCTTAATAACAATAAACATGTTAAAATACAGGGTTTTCCAATGGAACCTCTGAAAAGGAAACAGTCGCCAACGTCAACCGATGAAATCGTCACTTTCACATTTTATTGTGAGAAAACTTTAGTTTTACATCAAATTACACACCTTTAACGTCTGCCGGACGAAAATAAACGATTTCGTGAATAACTCAATCCTCTTTTTAAGGTTTAAACTCAGTTGGTTTAAACTTTACATCTCATAAATATTTTAAAACGTACGTTCTCAAACGGAACTTCTGAACGAGTAAACGTTACGCTGTATGGAGGGAGAAAAGAGAGCTCACAATCCAACATTTAAAAATGTTGCTGTGGCAGTAAATGTTTTATTTACATGGTCACATTACACTATATTGCTATTATTATATATTACTTGCCGATCCGTTCTCTCTCTCTCTCTCTCTCTCTCTCTCTCTCTCAAACCAATGTGCAAAATTCAATTTATTGGGAGACACATGATCTATTTTCTTTTTTACTTGCTTATTCAGTGGTTCCCAAACTGAAGGGCGTGCCCCTTAGAGGGGGCGTGATGTCACAGGAAAAGGGTGCTAGAATTTTTCAAGTTTTCAACTCAGTTGGTTTCAACTTGACGTCTCAAAAATATGTTAAAAAGTACTTTCTCGAACGGAACTTCTGAACGAGTAAAATGAGCGTGTTTAGACGGAAAAAATGCTTGCAACACAAAATCCAACTTAAAAGTTCTACTGTGTCAGTAAATGTTTTGTTTACGTGGACAAATTACACTATATTATAGTTCTGCAGCAAACAATTATTTTCATAATCGATTAATCGAATATAATATATAATTTATTTGATGAATCAGATTTTTTAAAACAACAGTTTATCTATAAAGCACATTTAAACCCTGCTGAACCTGATTAAACTGAAATAAAAGTCTCTCACACACAAACGCTTGTGTCCACGCACACAATGACACTCATGCGCGTTCACACACACTTACACACGTGCGCGCGCAGAAAGCTCTGCAGGTGAATCAAACAGCTCTGCATCACGGTCATTGACATAAATTGTATTGATTTGTTGTTGCAGCTTTACTATATTAATATCCAGAGTTGAACCGATACTTGTATTTTTCATCCAAACCGATACTTAGATCTGGATACTTGCCAATCCCGAGTACCAATACTGATACTTTTAACGCTCTTTTTCCACTTGTGAGAAACTGTCTTAAATGTCAAGAAGCAACAAAACATCAAGTGTTTCTGCTTTGATAGTTTCACTGAACAAATACTCTTTTCATGGCTATTGCATTACATTCTTATCATTTCTTTAAGTTCTGCATGTGTTTGTGTATCATTTGTCTTTCAGTGGCTGTTGTTTCAGTTCAAGTTTCTCAGTTGCTTTTTTAAATAATCTTCTTTGTTGTCCTTCTAACCTCATCATGTCACATGTTGGGTTTTTTTTGTTTAAATCTCATTTTTTATTATTGTCTTTCTGTCTGTCGTACACTCGTGTTTATTTTATGCTAAGAAATTGCACATTTTGGGCTAAATTGAAGTTTTTCTGTATAATAGTTGTATAATTTTCACAGTTTTTGTATTTTCCTATTGGTTATTTCTGTTTACTGTGCTTGTGGGTTGAGTAATATTTATTAAACTGTTTTCTATGCTTGTTCACCTGTTTTTTTTTTTGTTTTGTTTTACCAAATCAGGTAACGAGATGGCGTTCATTTTCTGAAAAAAACAATAAAATAATAATAATTAATGAAGTTGGATGTTATATAAAGCCCAACAAAACTCCACAAACACAGAAAACAACAGCAAAATGCACAAAATGTCAACAAAAGATCACAAAATTATAACGAAGACACTAAAAAACAAAATGACGTCACAAACAACAACATACAAAAGGACTTCAAAGACACACACAATGCCAACAAAATTGCACAAAGTGACAGAAAAATGATACACAAAAAGCAACAAAAATTTGTCATATTGATAAGAAAATACACCAAATGAATTAAAAAACACAAAATGTCTAGAAACTAACTTTATTTTCTGTATTAATGCTCAGATTGGTCATTATTCAAAATAGTAAAATAAATGTTAATACTGTGGCCCTTGGATCAGAAAATCACATTTCTGTGGCCCTGCTCTGATAGAAGTTTACCATCTCTGCCATATTTAGTCATCAGAAAGGTGGAAATCCCTGTTTCAATGAGAAATAAAGTGGGTTAAAAGTGACCAAACATGATGGAAAAGGTGGTGAAATGGGATTTTAAAAACCATAGAAATTGGTAAAAAGTTGCAAATTAGAGTGGACAAAAACAGACAGAAAATTGGTAAAAAGAGTAAATAATGGACATGACAAATGGTGAATGTGGTTAAATTGGCTAAAATAAGCATGAAATATAGTGAAGAGGTTAAAAGTGACATTAGGTGGAAAAATGGTGGAAATGGTTTATATGTGCTGAGAATGTCTTGCAAGTGGAACAAATGTGCAGAAAAAGGTATTGAAAAATGGTGAAGTGGCAGAAATGGGAATAATGTCGCAGAAATGCATTAAAGGGATCAAATTATGGCCAAAAAAAAGTGATAAATAGGTTAAACTTGGCAAGATCTGTATTAACAAGCGAAAACGGTTCAATGCGGAACTGGACAGAATCAACATGAAACGCCATAAACGTGAGGCAAGGAAAGTTTTTTTATGGGGAAATGTTCCTGGGAGCGCTGATAAGGTGCACCGCTCTCCACCCTCCTGTCCTGGCTGCAATAAACACTCTCTAAAACACATCAAATACTGCCTAAAATTGCCAAAAAACTGTTCAAATCATCAGTGACTCCTAAATACAGATCCACCAGTGCCCGTTTAACTTTGCTGTGCCTGTTTCTCATTCAGCGCAGCGGCGCTCTGTGAAAACATGACTCAGCATTAATCAGCTTCACCTGCTCAGAGCGTTTAAACATCTCATCAGAGCTACAGAAGATCTGGATAAAGTTGTTCTGTTGTTGTGGACGAGACCATCGATACCAGGGATTGTAGAGTCTGAAACATCGTAGATTATTGATCACTTCTGATACTGTACAACATTCTGACCCCTAGTGGTGAAACAACTGATGCATCCTTGTGTCGAGTTATTTTTGTCTAATCATTACGGTCTGGAATTATGTCATCAGGATCATTAAATTAGGTTAATTTAAATTAAGTTGATCAAAACTTTACCTGATCAGATTCAGTAAACCATTGATCCCTGAAGGTGGGTGACATTAATGCTGTTCTCATACATATTATTATGACATAAATAATAAAAAAATTAGCAGCCAGAATAATCCATGTCACTACAACTTAAATCTACCTTTTAATTGTATCTTACTTGACATACATTTTTGTTAAATTATGAGTTTTTATTTATTTATTTATTAGTATTTATTTTGTTTCCTCACAGGAGTAAAAAACTAATATTTTCTGAAAAAATGATTTAAAAAAAATAAAGTGTAAAACAGAATAAAAAAAAAAAAGAAAACAGATTTTATAGTTCTATACCTTAAATATGACCTTGAGAAAATGTCAAGGTCACACATTGAAAGCAAATGTTATTCAATGGTATCAGTGGCCAAGTTATAGGGAACATTTTTTAGTTTTTTTTGTGATGTCATGAACTTGGACCCCTACAGATCTTTTTACTGGTAGGTCGTACAGCTTCGGTCCAATGAAATAAAATACTTGAGATGAGCTTTTTATAAATGTAAACATCAAACTTGTACGATAAATATTCGTATAGAAAATTTTGTTTTTTGACACGACGCGAACTTGACCTTGTGGCTCCAAAAAAGGTCGACTGCATGTCCTTGACATTAGTGCTGCATTAATAGCCGAGGAGAAGTTGCGGAAGAAAAATAACTCCTACGAGATCAATGTATCTACCAATTTTCAATTGCCAAATACAAATATGGCAGGTTTGGTGATGTTGCAGATGAAATAAGAAGTGTTTACTTTGGTCAATTTACTATTTTTGGTCGTCATGTTGGGTGTTTTTGTGTATATTTAAGTAAATTATGTGGAGTTTCTGCATTTTTTACATTTATTATGTGTTTTTAGTGTCATTTATTGTAATTTTCTGTATTTTTGAGTCGTTTATTTTGTTTTGTTTGATTTCATGTATTTTGTGTGTTTTGGAGTCATTTTGTGTGTTTAGGATTTGTTAAAAGTTGTAAATCAGACGGGTCAAAAATGGACAGAAAAATTTGTGAAAAGAGTTCATAGTCAGTTAGTTTAAACTGGTAAATAATGGGAATGACAAATGGTGAATGTGGGTAAAAAATGAGCATGGAATATGATGAAAGGAGGTTAAAAGTGACACTAATGGGTCAACGTATGTGTTGTAGGTATTGTGTAACCATGTGTTTGGGTCCAGGTGCTGAACTGTCAGAACCTTCACAGTGAAGTGAGAGCTGAATGTGGGAAGTTTCTGAGGAAGAACCGAGACGTGTATGAGGCGGTATGTGACTTTAAAACACACCCAGAGCTGTAGGTGAAGGACTCCGCCCCTGGCCCCGCCCCCTCTGCTTCTCACTACCTTTTGTTTTTTTTTTTTTGTTTTTTTCAGTTCATTGAAGGAGACTTTGAGAAATACCTGGAGAAGCTGCAGGATCCTCAGGTAAACACACACACACACACACACACACACACACACACACACACACACACACACACAGCATCCTAATACACAAAATGACAACAAAAACAGACATGATGCAAAAATTAATACGACAATAAAAACCTACAGAAAAATACACAAAATTATAAAAAATACTCAAAACGATTACAAAAACACGCACACACAGACACACATCAGTGTCGTTTGATCCATTTAAACCATTTTCCCTATATTTGTATTGCGTGTGAGACAATCTTCATAACTGTATCGATATGACTGGTTAGTGACCCACTTTTGGGTCCCGACCTACGAGTTGAGAAACTTTTAGACAAAAACCAAGCGTTGGTTCTATTAAAGTGAAACATTCAGCCTGTTTTTTAAATCATTTAGCAGCTTCTTCAGTCATAACACGCGTGCTGCTTTTGGTTGCTCTAAATAATCAGGAAAAGTTACAGATGTTTCTGTAAATATTATGTTTACAGAACGAGGATAATAACAGTTGTGATCTGAAAAATAATCTATGACCACAGGGGGCGACAGTTCCAACTCTGCGGTTTGGTAGTAGACCATGAAGCAGAGAAGAAGAGCTCTCCTAAAGGTCCTTTACTCTCCCTTAAACATTGCGCTGACACGCTCTGGTGGCTGAAGTTAGCGAGTAAAAACAGTGCAGGATTCCTTTAAATGAGTCCATATAAATGAGTGTAAAAACCAACTCATTTGTTCTTCTTCTATTGTCGTCAGTTTGTGTGTAAATGTGTGTGTGTGTTTTTTTCTGGTGTTTCTATAAAAATATGTGTGTGTGTGTGTTTTCTGTTGTGTTGTAGCAGTGGGTGGGAGAGGTGGAGATCAACGCTCTGGCCATCATCTACAAGTTAGTCACTCAATCAAAAACATGTAATAACCAGCAGTGGAGGCTCAACATTTAGCAATAATCTTTTCTCTTCTTCTTCTTCCTCTTCTTCCTCTTCCTCTTCCTCCTTCTTCTCCTCCTTCTTCTTTTTTCTTCTTTTTTTTTCTTCTTCCTTCTTCTTCCAGGAGGGATTTTCAGATTTTTCAGGAAGTTGGGAAACCTGCCGTGAGCATCACAGACAACAACTTTAAAGACAAGGTCTGGCTCTTATTTTGAAACTGTGATCAGGCGCACTCTGATTTTTAAAGTAAAATAAGTAGATTTTTTATTTTTTTTAATCCTGGTTCAAGTTTGATCCTAAAGTGTATCTGAAACCCATTTTTTCCACCAGCAGCAGAATGTTGTGTATTGTGTGTGTTTAGGTGCGGTTGTGTTTCCTAAATGGAAACCACTATGACAGCGTTTATCCAATCAGTCGCATGAAGAACGCCGCTCTGTGTCAGTGTGAGTGAGAGGCTTTTATTTTGGTAACATTTTGACTCTCCATTAATATTTCAACTTAGATGCTGTAGTAAATGTATTTATTTTTTTTAAATTATGTTTAAGTTTAGGTTGCCTATTATCAATATTATTATATTATCAGCATTTACTTCCGATTGTTTATTTTTTAGGGAACATTTTAGTTTTAACAAAACATTTATTTCTTTTTCTATTTTTCAAAATGTACCGCTTTTTATTTTCTGAAATTTGAAAACTAAAACAATGAACTCCTCTGACGCAGCCATCCTGTACGAGCTGCTGTATGACGGCGTGTTTAAGGTGGACCGCAGCCTCCTGACGGTGTGCCAGCGCTCCGGCCGACCCTCGGATCTGCTCAGCGACGACAACATGACGGCCTGTCAGAGCAGCGACGACTCTGATGTGGAGTCGTCAGATCCGCTGTGGTGAGTTCACGTTACAACAGTTTAACCTTCACAGTTTAACTTAAACTTAGTTTTTCACTTCAAACATAATCAAGCACTGATAATCAGATACGTTTAGGAACGATAAACCACAAATAACAACTGAAGATAAGATAAGACGGTTAGAATAAGAGAGGACTGGATTAGTTAAAACAGGATAAGTTAAGAGGGGCTAAGCTAAGACGGGTTAGCATAAGAGAGGATTAGTTAAGACAAAATAATTTATGATAGATCACGGGTACAAGCGGCCGAAATGAGTTTCCTCCGTAGGGTGGCTGGGCTCTCCCTTAGAGATAGGGTGAGAAGCTCAGTCATTCGGGAGGGGCTCAAAGTAGAGTCGCTGCTCCTCCGCATCGAGAAGAGCCAGATGAGGTGGCTCGGGCACCTAATTAGGATGCCCCCTGAACGCCTCCCTAGTGAGGCGTTCAGGGCACGTCCCTCCGGAAGGAGGCCCCGGGGAAGACCCAGGACACGCTGGAGAGACTATGTCTCTCGGCTGGCCTGGGAACGTCTCGGGGTCCCCCCGGAAGAGCTGGAGGAAGTGGCCGGGGAGAGGGAAGTCTGGGCCTCCCTACTGAGGATGCTGCCCCCGCGACCCGGAAACGGCTAAGCGGGAGAAGATGGATGGATGGATGGATAATTTATGTTATCATAAGAGATAACAGGATTAGTTAAAGTAAGATAAGTTAAGAAGAAATAAGTTAAATTAGAATAAGAGGGGACAGGATTAGTTAAAACAGGATGAATTAAGTTAGCATAAGAGAGGACAGGATTAGTTAAAACAGGATAAGTTAAGAGGAGCTATATTAAGGCAGAATAAGTTAAGATGGGTTAGCATAAGAGATGACAGAATTAAATAAGTTAATATTAATTAAGAAAAAATAATTTGTTAGCAAGAGATAACGGGATTAGTTAAGTTAGGATTAGTTAATTTATCATAAAAGAGGATAGGATAAGTAAGTTAGGACAGGACACAATGAGTCAAGTTTGATTAAGATGTAATAAGATAATACAGATTAGTTGAGATAGGATAAGTTAATCTGATGTGAAGCTTTCTGAAACGTGTTTCAATGTCGATTCTGTGATTCAGGCTGGAAAACGAGACGAGTAACACTTCTACCAGAGTAAACAACAACAACCACAGCTACAGGGTAACACGCACACACACACACGTACACACACACACACGTACACACACAGGTGTGTAAACCCGTCTCTCTGGGGTTTAGGGTCGTGGGCGTGGCCGACAGCTTCCAGATCGCGTCAGACGATCTTTGAACCCGACGCTGCTCAGAAACGTTGAGTACGACGTGTGGCAAAAAACTAAGAAAGGTATGAAGGTTCAAACACACTCATCATCATCATCACCATCATCCGAGTCATGATTTAACCCTCTGGAGTCCAGGGTATAACTGGCTGTTTTGGACTTACTTTAGATTTTTACCTTTATATATCATCATAAACACAGTTTAACTTGCCTTGTTTGGTATCATTTTTTTCAGCACAACTTCATCTATATTAATTTACTGTTAAATGTTCATTTTGACACACTGTTTAAACACAATGGATGTAAAATCACACAAAAACAAGAAATTAGAGTAGAAAAATGGCTCTTTGTCCTGTCAAAACCCCAAAGATGTTTAACGGACCAATTTGATGAACGGGAATGCAAATATAGTGTAATTATCAAAAACATATGAAAAAAACAAGTTATATGCAACAAACAAGTAATTGCCTCGGGTGTTTTCCACAAATTATCTAAAACTGTTTACAATCTAATCTAATCTGATGCTACATATTATTTAGGCCATAGTATATAGTCATCTTAAAGAATCCTTGTTTTAATCAGAAATAAAATGGGGTAAAAGTGACCAAAAATGGTGGAAAAGGTGGTGAAATGGGATTTTAAAAACCACAGAAATTGGTTAAAAGTTACAAATTAGAGTGACCAAAAACAGAGAGAAAAAGTGGTAAAAAGGGTTGAAAGTGTCAATATTGGAACAATTAGTTTAAACTGGTAAATATATTGGCTTGACAAGTTGTGAATGTGGTTAAATTGGCAAAATTAATTATGAAATATGGTGAAAAGAAGTTAAAAGTGACAATAATGGGTCAGCATTTGTAACAATAGATGGAAAAGTGGTGGAAAGGGTTTATAAGTGCTGAAAATGTCTTGAAAGTAGGGATGTAACGATTCACTCAACTCCCGATACGATTCAGTTCACGATACTGGGTTCACGATACGATTCTCTCACGATTTATTTTACAAAATGGGACTGTAGACATATGACTGAAAAATATCCCTTTATTTTTTTGGGGAAAAAACTAGAAAATACTGTATTATTTTTCTTTTATTTTTCATTGTCAAAAGAATCCCTTGATAAACTATTCAAAACAATGCAATTTAACTAAAAATAAATCTTGAATGAAATAAATAAAGGAATAATACAAATGAAGAAGAAGCCTATTAATTTAAATTCTGGTTCTATAGTAAACAATGCAAAACTGCATAATAGTTTGTTTTTGTTTTTTTTTAAAGTGCAACTGAAAATGTATTTTGTGCCTTATCAATTGGACTTAAAAAAAAAAAAAAGTCATTGCACTGATTTACGTCAGATATTTGTTTGAACCAGCAGAGGGCGCTGGTAACCAATGGTCGTTTGTCATGCAGAAATTCTAGCAGTGAAGGAGAGATGCTATGCTAGCAAACAGAGCTAATAGAAAAACGTGACTTTTACAGATATTCACGTACTATTACAGATATCCTTTCGGTGCTAAAGGGGTAAGGAATCATTTATTAACATGTTTAAGAGTAGAAGGCGGCCAGAAGGAAAGTAGTAGCAGATTCCGCCCGCCGGTACACTGCTGGACAAGAGAAGAGATAAATATATAAAAAAAGTACTGCGATTCAATTTTCAAAGTATCGATGTCAATCGTGATACCTATGAATCGATTTTTAACTGCCTTACGATTAATCATTATATCCCTACTTGAAAGTGGAAAAAATGTGCAGAAAATGCATTAAAATGTGATGGAGAAGTGTCAGAAATGGGAGTAGTGTAACAAAAATACATTTAAAGGAGCAAAAATATGGCAAAAAGTGATGAAAACAGGTTTAAATGACAAGTTTAGTGTAGTTGCAGAAAAAGGGTAAAAATAAACAAAAATGGGCTCAAATTGTTCAGAAAAATTTTTAGTTTCTAAAAAAGTGCAGCGTTTTTAATCTCTAATAACTATTGTTCTACTTGATTTATCAAGAAACTGGTTTACAGTTTAGCGTCCTCACTTTTAACACAAGTTTAAATGGACACTGTGAGGCTGCATCTGTGCCATCTTAAATCGGTCATGTGACCGACTCCTAAGGCATAATATGTAATCCTGTAGATTTGTTGAATATCTGTGGATTCTTTCAGCTCAACAGAAGATGGATTACTGCATCGCCACTGGCATGCAGTTTAACGTGGGAGACCGCTGTCAGGTGTGTGTCTGTGTGTGTATTTAACAGTAGATCCATTTTGTCGTGTTTTCATGATATTATGGGCGGATTCACTAAGATCTGACTTAAAGGGTGGTAATTAATTTGCTTCGCTAAATTCTTTCGTGGCGCAGTTTTCTTGTTGCACGGAATTCTCCCATCTGGACTTAAGCACTTTTTTGCACGCCTGCAGTTAAGCATATTCTTCGCTCCAGGTTCCTGACACGCCCAGTAGACCAAAAGCATGTTTTCTGTCAATGAAGGAGGTCTGAAGCAAAGGAGGCAGAGTGGGCCATGATGTCATTTATTTGGAGCTGTCTAGAAATCACGGAACATGGAGTTTTTTCAACTTTTGTAAATGTCACTGAAATCTGTGAAAATGATCAAGCAAGCTTTTAATTTAAAACGTTGATAAACAATGTAACAGGTTGATCCTCACACTGCAGTAATCTGATTAAATCAGACACATTTTTCTATCTGAGCCACAATTAAAATGTCTTTTTCCCCTCATTATAACGCCAGATTAAAAACACACAAAGCATCAACAAAAACGCACACAGAACCAAAACGCACAATATGTCAACAAAAACGCACAAAACAACAAAAAGATGCAAACCAACAAAAACACATAAAACAATAACAAAAACACACAAAACAACTACAAAAACACATAAAGCAACAACAGAAATAATGCGGTAACGCTTTTTGCCTTGGTTGCCACCGTAAAACTACATAGAAGAACAAAAAAATTGCACAAAACATCAACAAAAATACACAACAATAAAAACACATAAAACATCAACAAAAGCTGGGAAATGGAGAGGCACCATAACAGGGAGGTGGGTAGGATCACACATTTGGGTCTGTCGGGTGGGGGCCTAACTTTAGCAATAACTAAGATGCATCGCGCTCGACTCCTTGGTACTTTCTCGGGTGTGTATGTGGGGGGCAGTGGCTGCCCCTCGGCTTGGTGTCTTGGGGGCGTGTGGACGGCTGCTCGGCCGTGGGGGGTTGCCTGGGCTCCCTGGCCCCCGCTCTTTCTGATAGCCTGGCTGCATCTTCAGTCCGGGGCAACGCTTGGGTTTGCCGTGGCGGTTCTTGCACATACATTGGTCTACGATGCACTGGCATATTTTGGACTGTGGGATAAAACTCATAGTGGGCTTAACTTTAGACACGTTGATCCCAAATACCTGTTTTAGGTATTACCACTCACTCCTTCCCTCTGTCCACAGCCACCACCATTATACCTAAGCTTCACGCCTACAACTTCACATCTCACTCTACAATAATCAACTCTTCCCCACCCTTCCATTTTTCTACCTTGAATGTCTCCTCCCTGCTCCCCTTCAGGTTCGTCTGGACAGCAGTGGGCGGAGCTACAGTGCCACGGTGAAAGAGGTTCCCGTGAATAGCGGCCCTGTGAAGGTTCTCGTTGAGGAGTTCGGCATCAAGTACGTACTACTGTGACCACGCGTTAAGCTAGCGCTAACGCCAATAATAGGTTCCTCTATGAAACTGGTTTGTACAAAATGTAATTTTAGCCCCGCCCACAGGAGGAGGATGTAACTGTTTGTCGTCTTTACCTGAATAAATGATTGATGCTGTGGAAGTGAAGGAGCTGATTGGCTGATTCCCACCTGTCAGTCACCTGTTGTTGTTGTTGTTCAGGAGTGTTCCACTGTGGTCGCTGCGTCCTCCATGTGACGACTCCAGCTGGAGCTCCATGGTCAACCGGGACAAGAAGCTCAAAGACCCCGGCGGTGAGACATTAGATAGTTAGCATTAGCAACAAACAGGAAGTGCGTGAAAGCAGAGACGAGGCATGAAGAGATTAATTCCCACCGTTTAACCTCTTCAACCCCATCGGACCCACCGGCGGGGGCAGCTCCAGCTTCCGTGACTCTCACGGGTCTTAATGTTGTAAAGAGTTAATTAAATCACACATTTTATACCTCTCCGTAATCCTAAGAAACTATAGAAGCTAAAACTGTAGCCAACCCACATTCAAAACAAAAGACCACAGCACATACACACACACCAGGCTTGTATGTTCAAAGAGAGAAAAGTCGACAACTGGGCAAACTCTTTCTTTTTCCACTGCTGTGAGTCACAAAATAAACACAGAGCTCTATAACAAGAGCCTACGTGAACCTACAGGCCGAGCTGAATCAATTGGTATACAGGTTGGGTATGTTACGTACCAAAACACTGCCTCAAAATCAGAAAGTGCACCGTGGAAAAAGTCAGCAAAGATGACAAATGGTATCTTACTTTTGTTGTTACTTATCAAAAGTTGCTCCAATGTGCATAAAACTCCATATTTTGATAAATCCAAATCGTGTAGTCGGACAGATACCGCCCTATACACACATCTGAGCACTCATCAGCCGAGAAATCCGTCCAATGAGACGCCACCAAAAAGTGGAACCAAAAACACCATTTGCGCATGGCACCGCAAAGACCTGAATAAAAATGGATATGTGTTTATTTCAAGCCAAATTGCAACATCTAGTTGTCAAACGTAAGACTAACGATAATTGGAATTAATTTGACTGACATATTACAGTTACACACTTGTTTCCAAACTTGTGGAAAACTTTGGCACAGTTGTAGCAAAGCGGGCTTCAACCTGAACTTTTTTGTACAAAAACGTGTATCTTTGGCCTTTTGTTTATTAGTATCACCAAACTTTCTCTACATTAGTTCAATTATTTATGCTTTTACAGCCTTCAATAATGATAATTGGCTCCATATTTTATGTAAATCTCTTAGGGTTTTTTTTTTGGGCGGACTACAGATTTCTGTATTTTAAACATGATTTATTGCAATTCAGTATCATATATTTCCAAAATTTCACATCATCTGTGACCACTAAGGGTCGTACTTCAATCTGAACAAAAATTAGCCATGTAGGTCATGTAGAAGCTTAGAAAAATGTTATTTGTTAAGGGTGCGTCTGATGGTCATGTGATCAACATTTAGAATACAGACCAATCAGAGCACAGGAAACAACAGAGACTTCAGGGTTTTTTTATGTGCCATTTTGTAATTTATTTCCTCATGGTTTCCCTCAGAATGGGAGGTAAAGGGGCGGGGCCGAGGGCGGGGCAAAGGCCTCACTGCTTCCATGTCTCTGCCGACGGCGGGATTGGACAGAAGAGTTCAGAGACAGACTTCAGACGAGCCAGGAAAAGCCAGCCGGTATTATTATTATTATTGGTATTATTATTATTATTGGTACTATTATGATAATTATTATTGTTAATATTTATATTATTTATTATTATCATTATTATAATTGTCATTATTATTTTCTCATTATTTTATATAAATTTTGTCATTATAATATTTAAACTTTTTCACCCTTTTCAACCTTATTGTTAATGTTCAGCTATTGCTAGGTTCATGCTAACGCTAAGCTACTGTTATTGCTAGACTGATAAGGGTAGTGTTAATGCTAGGCAAATGCTATTGCTAGGCTAGTGCTAATGCTAGGTAAATGCTCACGTTGGGCTAATGCTAGGCTAGCTTTAATACTAATGCTAATCTACTGTTAATGCTGACGCTAGGGTAATGGTAGCGATAGGCTAATGCTAAGCTAATGCAGTGCGACGCCGGCGAGCACCTGCATCCTCACTTGCATTTTCTTTAGGAAATACAATTATTCTATTATTATTATTATTAGAATTGATGTTGCTGAATATTATTTGATGCAACACAAAAGTAATAGTTTCTGTTTTTTTTTTATTATTAAGTTTAATTTGTTTTAAATTAACCAAATAATCTAAAATTATTTTTTTTAGCTTCATTAGGATTTAAAAGTAAATTATTTGAACTTTAAATCTTTATTATTTCTTGAATTTTCTATTTATTGTTCATTTATTTATTCATAGTGTTTATGAAGCTTTTCTCTTTAGTCATTTTACCAGGATTTGTAAATATATTTCAAACTTGTTGCATTGTATTGTAACGATGACCTTTGACCCCGTGTTGTATGTGTGATGTGACCTTTGACCTCATGCTAACAGGAAGTCTGTGTGACGTGACCTTTGACCCCCTGCTAACAGGAAGTCTCAGTGTGAGCTGACCTTTGACCTCATGCTAACAGGAAGTCTGTGTGACGTGACCTTTGACCCCGTGCTAACAGGAAGTCTCAGTGTGACTGTGACCTTTGACCCCGTGCTAACAGGAAGTCTTAGTGTGACTGTCACCTTTGACCCTGTACTAACAGGAAGTTTCATTATGAGGTGACTTTTGACCCCCTGCTAACAGGAAGTCTCAGTGTGAGCTGACCTTTGACCCCCTGCTAACAGGAAGTCTCAGTGTGAGCTGACCTTTGACCCCCTGCTAACAGGAAGTCTCAATGTGAGCTGACCTTTGACCCCGTGCTAACAAGAAGTATCAGTGTGACGGTGACCTTTGACCTCATGCTAACAGGAAGTCTCAGTGTGAGCTGACCTTTGACCCCGTGCTAACAGGAAGTCTCAGTGTGAGCTGACCTTTGACCCTGTGCTAACAGGAAGTCTCAGTGTGAGCAGACCTTTGGTCTGACTGAGGAGCAGCGTCTGTTCAGGGAGGAGGAGCAGAGGAACGTAGCGTTGGTGGAGATCCAGCTCAGAGATGAGCTCAGCTTCCCTGCTCTGGGGGTGCGTTTGTACTCTGTGTGTGTGCGTGCGTGCGCGTGTGATTTATAGTGTGTGTTTCCTGAGAGCAGACACAGCCTGACACTGAGAAAGGGAAGAAAGGAGGAGAGAAGAAGAGAGTCCAGAGGAGCAAAACGGTGAGTCCTTCACTCAGCTCACTTTAAATCAGCTGCAGTTACAGTAAACGGTCAGAGGGGGCGCTGTAAGCTATTGTAATGTTATCGTTGGTTACTTTAGGTCATTTTGTGTTCACATTAAACTTTATGATTCACTCCAAACATATAGAGAATCGCCTTCAGTCACAGAGCGGCTCGTTTATGGTGCAATAAAACCTTTTACTGTATTCTCAATCAATCAATCAATCAATTTTTATTTATTTATAAAAAGTGCTTTTCATACAGAGAGATGCAGTTCAAAGTGCTTTTACATATTTAAAAATACACCCACCCCACACAATGGCACATGGCTGGGTACAGAGGATCTAGGTAAGGAGCAGGACACAGACCGTGGGCACAGGGCGCTGAGACAGAGCCCCCAGTCCAGCAAAACAGCAGAAGATATTCACCATAACCCCAGAAGGCTCATATGGTAAAAGTAGTTCTGAAAGATAAGAAGGCCCAAGACCATTAAGACACTTAAAAACCAGTAAGAGAACCTTAGAATCGATCCTGAAACACATAGAGAACCAATGTGGTGATTTTAAATCAGGTGTAGTGTGTTTTTAGGGTCCAACTACATTGTTATCTTAAGAAAAAAAAGTTTTAAATTGTTTTTGCCCTTTTCTTTGCCTTACTACACCTTCGTTTGAGACATTGGAAATTTTTATGCCTTACTATAGCCTTACCGCAAAGTCAATTTTAGATTTTTGCTTTTTTTGTGCCTTGCTGCATTCTTAGACCGTTTTAAGTATGTGCATTATATTTACAGTAGTTTTTAGGGTCTAATGATGGTCCTCACTCACCTTTTTATTTTTTGAAATATTTTGGCTTTTATGTCTGACGTCAGTTTTTGAGGCGTTTGAAAATGTTTTCACCCGTATAACTGGTCACCATATTTCTACTAGTTTTCAGGGGTTTAGTGTTTTCCAACCTTGGGGTCATTTAAAATATCTTCTAAATAAAAAGATTACAGAAAACGTTTTACATTTTTTAAAATAAAATCACACTTGACTCGTCGTAGCTTTGTGCGATACGTTAAATTTATATTTCAAACCTTTTTTCCCCAGAGTCCAGATGATGAGGTTGAAGCTCCGCCTCCAGATGTTGGCCCATCTTCTCTTCCGACTGCAGTGACTCCGCCCACTCCAGAGGCTCCTCCCATCTCCATTGGTTCCTCTGTGCAAAGTTCCACCTTGCTGACAAGCTCCGCCCCCCTATCGACACCATTCATTGCAGCAACACTTCCAGACTCCGCCCCTGTCAGTTCTCCTCCTACCATGGCTTCTAACACCCCGTTAAGCTCTGCCCTCGTCAGTGAACCAACCACTCCTGAGTCTCCTACACTCCTCCCTCCCTCTAACACGCATTCAGGCTCCGCCTCTTTAAAAACACTATCAAGCTCCACCCTTTTCTCTGCTGCTCCTAATGACTCCTCTCCTCCTCCTGCTGAAGCCCCGCCCCACTGCCCCATCAGCCCCCCTCCCCCTTGTCCTGTTGAGGCTCCTTCAGGTGAGACATAAACAAGTTGCTATTTCATTGGTTGATTTTAAACTTTGCGTTTGTTTTTTTCTTTAGAATCGGTGAATCGGGACCTTCCTCCTCCTCCTCCTCTTCCTCAGGTTTACCACGACCCACTGTACCCTGGCTTCCCTCAGGCAGTTGGCGGGGGCATCGCCCCCAACCCCCCGTTCTCACGTAGCCAATCAGGAGATGATCTTCCTCAAGGTGAGTTTGACTAAGTGTTGACCTTTGACCTCAGTGACCTTGAATCTCTAATTTCTCTGGTAGACGTCGGCATCCTGAGGTTTTTCTTCAACCTCGGCCTGAAGGTGAGAACTTAAACGACCTCCAAAAGTATTGAGAACTATAGAAATGGAAAACCTTCACGTAAAATTTAGTCCCTTCAAAATAAAAGTGCACTCTCTCTCTGCAGGCCTACTCTCTGCCCATGCACCCCCCCTACATTTACCTCTACCCCCTGCAGCATACACACATGATACAGTCGCAGCGCCCCCCCGTAGTAGACCCCCAGCCTACACCGCCGTCACCATGGCAACAAACACCCAACCAACCCTGCTACCCCACACCTTACCCACCCCAGGGACTCCAACCCCCACCCCAACCACTGCACCCGCCTCCAGTCAGGTTCCAGGAAACCTCCACCTTAGGGGCGGAGTCTCAAACGACCAATGGCGATGCAGTGCTCGATCCCGTGCAGCTTCCTCGTCCTCCTGTTGCTAACGTGGCTAATGTTAATGATGCCCAAGCAGCAGCAGCAGCCGCAGTGATGGCGCCTGGGTTCGGTAGGTGAGACAGATGCATTCTGGGTAAAAACTGAGCTTAGAGTGACATGTAGGTTTCTGTGCAGCGTCGATGGAGCCCGAACACGCCCACGTTGAGCAGCTGGCCAATCACAAAGCACCAGTAAGTAGCACTATGACCAGTATAACACCTGCACTGGCAGTATTCTCACAGCTTCCTCTTTCAGCTCGCCTCAGGTGTAGACCTCTCCGTCTCCATGACGACCAGAACCAGTAGCGGGCCGGGTTCTTCGCCGTACAGAGAGGCCCAACAGACGTGGGTCTCTGCAGGAAACCCGGAGTGGGCGGGTCCTCGGGTGGAGGAGAACTGGGAACAGACGGACGGACACAGAGGAAACCATCGCGGCTACAAGAAGCACTACCGAGGGAAGTGGGGGGGGCCGAGGAGAGGACCACCGAGGAGACGACACGGAGATGTGGAGGCGGGGTTTGGCCAATCTCACTATTACTACTCCTCCTATAGGGGGCGGGGCTACGAGCAAGGCTATTAGCGTAGCGTGTTGGTTTGTAACCTTTGTCTCTTTACGATTAAATCTGAATGTAGACACAGATTGTTTGAATGTTTGAGAGCCAAAGAACATTTGTGTAAATTCTGGTGCCTTAAGTTGTCACTTTTTATCATCACTGCTGTCTGCAAACTTTGTTTTTGATGTTGAATAAATAAAGTGTTTGAGAAAAAAAAAAAACGTTTCTTTGTATTCGCACAATGTTACATATTTATCTTCCGACTTAAAATAGACTAATACTTTAAAGGGATCATCCACTGTTTTTACAAATGTGTCATAAAACCTTTAAAATGTCCTTATTAGAAGATCAATGTCTAACAAAATGCATTATTTTGCATCATATTTGTTTTATTAACTTTAAAATGGGACTACTTTACCCGTCTAGAACCATGTTAAAATGACATCATTGATGACGCCAGTCCATTGAGTTCTATGGGAGGTGAAGCATTCAGGATCATTTAGCAGCTTTTTCAGTCAATATAACTTGTATTGCTTTGGTTTGCTCTAAAATTCAGTAAAAGTTAAAAAGTTGATGTAAACTTTATGATTACAAAAATTTGATAAACAAAATCCATGACCCAAAAACATCTGTGACCACAGTGGGCGACAGTTCCAACTCTGCTGTTTCATAGACGGCGCTCCGTGCATGTAAATACAGACAACCAGGATTCACTACTGCTCATTAATGCCGACCCAAGTAGAATCTGTCTGTTGCAAAGAACCAGTGTTCTTGTCAGAAATGGTTGAAGGTTTGGTTTAATGGTTTAAGTCCGGATTTTTTGCACTTCTTCTCTGGAACAACAGTACTATATGCCTGACTATAGCTATAGTAAGGCATAAAATCAAAAGTCTTTTAAAAAAAAAAAAAAAAAAATAATCTAAAATTGAGTTAAGACCATCATAGACACTAAAAACTACCAAAAATATAATGCACATACTTAAAATGGGCTACGAATGCAGTAAGGCACAAAAAAAGGCAAAGATTGAAATGTACCCAACTTCGGAGGTAAGGGATAAACCCAAAAATGTAAATAAACAAAAAATTGAGTTAAGACCATCATTAGATTGTAAAAACTACTGCAAAACTCAATTTTGAATTTTTTGACTATATAGCCTTACCTTAGTTGGGTATTTTTTTTATTTTTGAGGTTTTTTTTTGGTGCCTTACTGCATGCTTAGCCCATTTTAATATGTGCATCATATTTACAGTAATTTACAGTAACGTTAAAAGAATACAAACATTACAGTTAGGAAAAAAATGCAAGTTCATTGACAATGTGGTTATTCTTAAAGTACATACATATACATACATACACACACACAATTACCCCCAAAATATGATAATTCAGGTGTGTATTAGGTATATCCTTACCCTTAATGTAAAAGGAAATGAGGATTGAAACATTATATATATACTGTATATATTGAAGCCAATGACAAGCCACTTGCACAAGTCTCCATCAAATGTGGCATATTCCAAGGAGACGCCCTGTCCCCACTGCTGTTCTGCATAGGTCTGAACCCCCTCAGCCAAATAATCAACAAGACTGGTTATGGATACCGACTCAGGAACGGGGCCACCATCAGTCACCTCCTCTTCATGAATGACATCAGGCTGTACGCTAAGAATGAGCGAGACATCGACTCACTGATCCATACCACCCGGATCTACAGTGCAGACATTGGGATGTCATTCGGACTAGAGAAGTGTGGTTGGATGGTGACTAAGAGAGGGAAGGTAGTCCACACAGAAGGGGTCTCACTCCCTGAAGGAACAATAGCAGACATTGAGGACAGTTACAAGTACTTCGGAATCCCACAAGCAAATGGCAACCTCGAAGAGGTAACAAGGAAAGCGGCTACGGCCAAATACCTCCAACGAGTAAGGCATGCTCAATGGCAAGAACAAGTCCCTGGCAATAAACAGCTACGCCCTGCCAGTAATCAGATACCCTGCAGGAATAATAAGCTGGTCAAAGGATGAGATACAGACCACAGATGTTAAGACGCGAAAGCTCCTAACTATGCACAGAAGGTTCCACCCCAAATCCAGCACCCGGAGACTGTACGCTAGCCGTGATGAAACATCCAAGATCCATAAGTACATCAAGGACAAGGCTCCAACAGATGACGTGCTCAGTGAATGTCTCAGACAATGGGGAACAGAAGACGAGGTGCTGGAGGTTCCGTCATGGGAGGACAAGCCCCTACACGGGATGTACCACCGAAACATAACTGAAGTGGCGGATATCAAGAAATCCTACCAATGGCTAGACAGAGCCGGACTAAAGGACAGCACAGAGGCACTCATCATGGCTGCACAGGAGCAGGCCTTGAGCACCAGAGCAATAGAGGCCCAGATCGATCACACCAGACAAGACCCCAGGTGTAGACTGTGCAAAGAGGCCAATGAGACAATCCAGCACATAACTGCAGGGTGTAAGATGCTGGCAGGGAAAGCTTACATGGAGCGCCATAACCAAGTGACTGGTATAGTGTACAGGAACATCTGTGCAGAGTATGGGCTGGAAACCCCAAGGTCAAAGTGGGGAACACCTCCAAAGGTGGTAGAGAATGACTGAGCCAAGATCCTGTGGGACTTCCAGATACAGATGGACAGAATGGTAATGGAGAACCAACCAGACATTGTGGTGGTGGACAAAGAGCAGAGGAAAGCCGTTGTGGTCGACATAGCAACACCAAGCAACTTCAACATCAGGAAAAAGGAACACGAGAAACTAGAGAAAAACCAGGGGCTCAGAGAAGAGTTGGAGAAAACCTGGAGGGTAAAGGCATCAGTGGTGCCCGTGGTCACTGGGGCACTCGGGGCAGTGACCCCCAAACTGGAGGAGTGGCTCCAGCAGATCCCAGGAAATACATCAGACATCTCGGTCCAGAAAAGTGCAGTTCTAGGAACAGAAAAGATACTGCGCAGAACCCTCAAGCTCCCAGGCCTCTGGTAGAGGACCCGAGCTTGGAGGAAAAAAGAGACCGCCGGCGGAGGGTGAGGGTTTTTTTTAAAAAAAAATTTTTTTTTAAGGTTGAACTTTGCACACAAGGACCAATGGAGATGGCAGGAGTGGGCGGAGTCACTGCAGTAGGGAGAGAAGATAGTCCAACAACTGGAGGCGGAGCTTCAACCTTATCTTCTGGACTCTGTAGGGAAAAAAGGTTAAACAATTAAGTTTAACGTATCTCACAAAGCGACCACGAGTCAAGTGTGATTGTATTTAAAAATGTGAAACACTTTCGGTAACCTTTTTAAATAGCAGATTATTTAAATGACTGCAAAGTTGAAAAACACTAAACCCCTGAAAACTAGTGGGAAACCAAGATCAAACTTATACGGGTTTGCAAACAGGCAAGAAAATTTCAAAAAAAATGAAAAGTAAAAAATTTAGTTTGGACCAATAATATACGTACCCTAAAAACTACTCTAAATATAATGCATATACTTAAAACAGGCTAAGAATGCAGTAAAGCCAAAGAAAAGGCGAAAATCAAAAACGCAACCAAATTCGGAGGTAAGGTTATATGCTATAGGCTATGGTAAGGAATGAAATCAAAAAATTTGTAAAGTGAAAAATTGAGTTAAAACAATCAATAGACCCTAAAAACTACACAGAACTTACTACATTCTTAGCCCATTTTAAGTATGTGCATTATATTTACAATAATTTTTAGGGTCTATTGATAGTAATACCTCAATTTTTTTTAATTAAAATTTTTTTGATTTTATGCCTTACCTCCGAAGTTGGGTAAATTTTTGATTATTGCTATTTTTCGTGCCTTACTGCATTTTTAGCCCTGTTTAGGTATGTGCATTGTATTTACAATAGTTTTTAGGGTCTAATGATGTTCCTAACTCGATTTTTTTTTTGAAAGTTTTGAAAAAACATGCCTTGCTATAGCCTTAGTTTTGATTTTGGCTGATTTTAGTTTTTTTTCATTTTTTGTGCATTACTGCTTTCTTAGCACTGTTTAAGTATGTGCATTATATTTGCAGTAGTTTTTAGGGTCTAATGATGGTCCTAACTAAATTTTTTTTTTTGGCAAAATTTTCAAAAAAAATACCTTGCTATAGCCTTACTTTTTATTTTGGGTGATTTTAGTTTTTTGTGGCTTATTGTTTTCTTAGCCCTTTTTAAGTATGTGCATTATTTTTGCAGTAGTTTTTAGGGTCTAATGATGGTCCTAACTCAATTTTTTTTTTTTTTTTTTTTATATTTTCAAGAAAAAAAAATGCATTGTTATAGCCTTACTTTTTATTTTGGGTGATTTTAGTTTTTTGTCATATTTTGTGCCTTACTGCTTTCTAAGCCCTGTTTAAGTATGTGCATTATATTTGCAGTAGTTTTTAGGGTCTAATGATGGTCCTAACTCAATTTTTTTTTTTTTTTTTATATTTTCAAAAAAAAAAAAATGCCTTGTTATAGCCTTACTTTTTATTTTGGGTGATTTTAGTTTTTTGTCATTTTCTGTGCCTTACTGCTTTCTAAGCCCTGTTTAAGTATGTGCATTATATTTGCAATAGTTTTTAGGGTCTAATGATGGTCCTAACTAAAATTTTTTTTTTTTTAAATTTTCAAAAAAATTGCCTTGCTATAGCCTTACTTTTTATTTTGGATGATTTTAGTTTTTTGTCATTTTTTGTGCCTTACTGCTTTCTAAGCCCTGTTTAAGTATGTGCATTATATTTGCAGTAGTTTTTAGGGTCTAATGATGGTCCTATTTCATTTTTTTTTTTTTTTTTTTGAAATTTTCAAAAAAAAAAAAAGCCTTGTTATAGCCTTACTTTTTATTTTGGGTGATTTTAGTTTTTTGTCATATTTTGTGCCTTACTGCTTTCTAAGCCCTGTTTAAGTATGTGCATTATATTTGCAGTAGTTTTTAGGGTCTCATGATGGTCCTAACTAATTTTTTTTTTTTTTTTAAATTTTCAAAAAAAAAATGCCTTGTTATAGCCTTACTTTTTATTTTGGGTGATATAAGTTTTTTGTCATTTTTTGTGCCTTACTGCTTTCTAAGCCCTGTTTAAGTATGTGCATTATATTTGCAGTAGTTTTTAGGGTCTAATGATGGTCCTATCTCAATTTTTTTTTTTTTTTTTTTGAAATTTTAAAAAAAAAAATGCCTTGTTATAGCCTTACTTTTTATTTTGGGTGATTTTAGTTTTTTGTCATTTTCTGTGCCTTACTGCTTTCTAAGCCCTGATTAAGTATGTGCATTATATTTGCAGTAGTTTTTAGGGTCTCATGATGGTCCTAACTCAATTTTTTTTTTTTTTTTTTGAAATTTTCAAAAAAATGCCTTGTTATAGCTTTACTTTTTATTTTGGGTGATTTTAGTTTTTTGTCATTTTCTGTGCCTTACTGCTTTCTAAGCCCTGTTTAAGTATGTGCATTATTTTTGCAGTAGTTTTTAGGGTCTCATGATGGTCCTAACTCAACTTTTTTTTTTTTTGAAATTTTCAAAAAAATGCCTTGTTATAGCCTTACTTTTTATTTTGGGTGATTTTAGTTTTTTGTCTAATTTTGTGCCTTACTGCTTTCTAAGCCCTGTTTAAGTATGTGCATTATATTTGCAGTAGTTTTTAGGGTCTAATGATGGTCCTAACTCAATTTTTTTTTTTTTTTTTTTGAAATTTTCAAAAAAAAAAAATGCCTTGTTATAGCCTTACTTTTTATTTTGGGTGATTTTAGTTTTTTGTCATTTTTTGTGCCTTACTGCTTTCTAAGCCCTGTTTAAGTATGTGCATTATATTTGCAGTAGTTTTTAGGGTCTTATGATGGTCCTAACTCAATTTTTTTTTTTTTTTTTTGAAATTTTCAAAAAAAATGCCTTGTTATAGCCTTACTTTTTTTTTGGGTGATTTTAGTTTTTTGTCATTTTCTGTGCCTTACTGCTTTCTAAGCCCTGTTTAAGTATGTGCATTATATTTGCAGTAGTTTTTAGGGTATAATGATGATCCTATCTCAATTTTTTTTTTTTTTTTTGAAATTTTTTTTTAAAAAAATGCCTTGTTATAGACTTACTTTTTATTTTGGGTGATTTTAGTTTTTTGTCATTTTTTGTGCCTTACTGCTTTCTAAGCCCTGTTTAAGTATGTGCATTATATTTGCAGTAGTTTTTAGGTTCTAATGATGGTCCTATCTCAATTTTTTATTTATTTTTTTTTTTTTGAAATTTTCAACAAAAAAAAATGCCTTGTTATAGCCTTACTTTTTTTTTGGGTGATTTTAGTGTTTTGTCATTTTCTGTGCCTTACTGCTTTCTAAGCCCTGTTTAAGTATGTGCATTATATTTGCAGTAATTTTTAGGGTCTAATGATGGTCCTATCTCAATTTTTGTATTTTTTTTTTTTAAATTTTTTTTTAAAAAAAATGCCTTGTTATAGCCTTACTTTTTATTTTGGGTGATATAAGTTTTTTTGTCATTTTTTGTGCCTTACTGCTTTCTAATCCCTGTTTAAGTATGTGCATTATATTTGCAGTAGTTTTTAGGGTCTAATGATGGTCCTAACTCAATTTTTTTTTTTTTTTTTTTTTATATTTTCAAAAAAAAAAAAAATGCCTTGTTATAGCCTTACTTTTTTATTTTGGGTGATATAAGTTTTTTGTCATTTTTTGTGCCTTACTGCTTTCTAAGCCCTGTTTAAGTATGTGCATTATATTTGCAGTAGTTTTTAGGGTCTCATGATGGTCCTAACTCAATTTTTTTTTTTTTTTTGAAATTTTCAAAAAAAAAAATGCCTTGTTATAGCCTTACTTTTTATTTTGGGTGATTTTAGTTTTTTTTCATTTTTTCATGCCTTACTGCTTTCTAAAGAGCCCCTGTTTAAGTATGGTCGCATTATATTTGCAGTAGTTTTTTAGGGTCTATGATGGTCCTATACGCAATTTTTTTTTTTTTTTTTTTTGAATTTTTTTAAAAAAAAAATGCCTCGTTATAGCCTTACTTTTTTTTGGGGTGATTTCAGTTTTTTTGTCATTTTTTCATGCCTTAC